>NW_027507912.1:600000-994194 GCF_037356315.1 Lithobates pipiens
AATTTTAAACATCTTTATTGAATAGTAGAAACCATGGAAACAAAAATAGAATCTTAATTGCATAAAACAGCATAACGTTTGAGGGTAAGAACGCATCAACATAACTAAAAGGTCAGGACTAATACATGTACAACGCCATATCACTGGCTATATAATCACTCGGCCACAGGCCCACTTCTATGTAACGCCCATCTGGGTCTGGGAAGGCGTTTCGGACAGCCCATACAACACAAGATGGCACTGGGATTCTTTTCTTCTTCCCCCAAAATCCATGAATCATCCGAGTGTAGGACCGGAAAGCGGCTTTCCGCAGGCACCTGGAAAAAGGAAAAAAATAAATAAAAATCAATCGATTTTCAGCTCCTGTAATTAAAGCAAGTCTGTCCCAAAGTCAGGCTTCCTATTGGTGAATAAGAGAACCTCTCACATTCAGAGCAAGCATTGTGTGGGGTCAAGTACAGATTTGACAGCAATAAGGGTGCCTTGCTGTTGTTCTCATCTCAATACAGAGAAAAATCATTGCACCCTACATGTGGCTGAGGTTTAAATTTTGCACTTGAAGCGCAAGGTGGCTAAATAACTGCCTGCAATTAAAACTGTTAGATGTAAAATAAGTACGGTTGACCCGATGCCGTTTTTATTACCAGCGAGTACAGATATTTTCCGTCAAGTATTCACCGATACCTTTGCGGAACGATCTGAGACCATACAAAATGAATGGGCTCGAATCGCACTGCAAAGAATCGCATACAATTGGAACAGGAGTATGGTGCGATTCCTATCCGATTCACATGCGGTTTCCCACACCGCTCCTGTGTGAATCCAGCCTGAATAATAAAAATTTACACTGTACTAGACATGTGCGCTGCCGAAAAATGTGTTTGTTTCTGTTTCATTCGTTGTTTTTTTTTTTTTTTTATCTCTATTATCGAAATAAAAAAAAAATAAAAAAATAAAAAAAAACTATTTTGCATAAATTTGTAACTTTGGAAAATGTTGAATTCGTTATGTTCCATTAGATGCGGTATTCAAAAATCCCAAAATTTGCATAAACTAATAATAACTATTAAATTATAAGTATTGGAATTTCCTTTCAAATTTGGCTGTTAGTGAACGTAACGCATACGAATTTATCGGAAGTTACAAATGATCCAAAATAACGAATGCCCCATCTAAATGAATGGAATATAACAAATTAATAATAAATAAATAGTAACAATAAAACCTTTTTATTATTATTATCATTAACCACTTCAGCCCCGGAAAGATTTACCCCCTTCCTGAGCAGAGCACTTTTTTGCGATTCGGCACTGCATCTCTTTAACTGACAATTGCGCGGTCGTGTGACGTGGCTCCCAAACAAAATTGACGTCCTTTTTTTCCCCACAAATAGAGCTTTCTTTTGGTGCTATTTGATCACCCCTGCGGTTTTTATTTTTTACGCTATAAACAAACAAAAAAAAGTAACAATTTAGAAAAAAATAAAAACGCATTATTTTTTACTTTTTTCTAATAAATATCCCCCAAAATATCTAAAAAAATAGTTTAGGCTGATACGTATTCTTCTACATGTTTTTGTTTAGAAAAAAATAAATAAATGGCAATAAGCGTTTATTGATTGGTTTGCACAAAAGTTATAGCGTCTACAAAATGGGGGATAATTTTATGGCATTTTTATTCATTTTTTTTTGTACTAGTAATGCCGGGGATCATCGATTTTTTTTTATCATGACTGCAACATTATGGAGGACACATCTGACAGTTTTGACACATTTTTGGGGCCATTGGCATTAATACAGCGATCAATGCTATAAAATTGCATTGATTACTGTAAAAATGTCACAGGCAGTGAAGGTGTTAACCACTAGGGGGAGGGGTTAAGTGTGTCCTGGGGGAGTGTTTCTAACTGTCTGGGAGATGGGCTAGCAGTGGCACAACACTGATCGCTGTTCCGATGAAAGGGAGCAGACGATCAGTGTCCTGTCACTAGGCAGAACGGGGAGATGCTGTGTTTACATGGGCATGTCCCCGTTATTCAGCTCCGTGATACGATCGCGGGTATCCCCACGGCGATCGAGTCCGCGGGTCCTGCGGGCACGGTCACGGAGTTTGTGGCGCGTTGGCACGGTGGGAAATGCAAAGTAACGCATGGATACGTTACTTTGCCCAGCCATGCCATTCTGCGGACGTATATGTGCTGACAGCGGTTGGCAAGTGGTTAATTTGTTACGTTCCATTTGGTTAGATGCGGCATAATTCATAACGTCTGATAAATTCGGATTCTTTATGTTTACAAACCGCCAAATATGAAAGGAAATTCTAATACCTACAAATTAATAGTAAAAGTTATTATTAGTTATTATTTTGGATTTTCAAATTTTTAGGTTTTGGGATTTTCATTCTTATTTTCTAATTTTCTAATTTTTGTTTTGGAAAATATTTGTTAATTCGAATATTTCCCAATTAATGAATTTGTCGAATTTAGTTGAAAAACGAATTCGGAACAAAACGAATTGCACATGTCTACACTGTATCTAATTTTATTTTACTTTTTATCACTGTTGCTATCACAAGGAATGAACATCATCCCTTGTGATAGTATGGGTCCTCTTTATGGAGACATCAGGGGTCTATTAGACCCCCCCCACCCCCCCTTTGCCCCCAAAGCACCAGATCAAATGGAGATTGGTTTGATCAGATGCTTTCACAAGCCAGCAATAAACCGAAAATTGGAATCAATTAAATTCTCGTTGCTTCCAGTTTCTGGCATCACTCAGCATGAGGAACAATATCAATTCCTCTCAGTGTCCCAGGAAGCAGATGCCGCTGGCTGCATTCTTACTGGGCTGTACCATGCGAGGGCGCCCCCTTCCACCACCTGTAAAAGTAGTCCAGCAGCTCTATAGCTACTAGGATTACTTTTACAGTGAAGAGATATCTCACCGACCATCAGCCTTCCCATCCCAGGATGTACAGGTGCATCCTATGCACGGGAAGTGGGTGAATCAATGAAAGCCTCTTTGTAAGTCAGTCCCTAAAAGGGTGACCGACCTTAACAACTTAAGGTTCACCCTAAAGAAGTTCTACTGCTACAGGGCGGCACCTCTGCGACGGATCACGTGCCACCGGCGGCTCGCTCCCACTGTGAATACATACAGCAGGAGCTGAACAGCAGGTACCAAGGACTTGATGTGCTCCGGCACCCGCCGATCATCAGGCAGAGACAGAATGGTGGTCTACCTATGTAAACAAGGCATACTGCTGTTCTGACAGGAGGGAAGGGATGGATTCTGTGTCTCTGCAAAGCATGTACATGGATCCAGGTCTTCCCCTAATAAAAGCACCTCCTGCACAGTACAAAAACACTGGCTAAGCACACAGTTAACCTTTTGATTGCCCCTGATGTAACCCCCTTTCCCAGCCAGTGTCATTAGTACAGTGACAGTATATATATTTAGCACTGATCACTGTATTAGTGTCACTGGTCTCCCAAAAATGTCAGGTGTCCGATTTGTTTGCCACGATATATCACATTCTCCCTATAAGTAGTACACTAGTACTAGTAAAAAAATTAACAAATAAAAATATCCCATAGTTTGTAGACACTATAACTTTTATGCAAACCAATCAATTTAGGCTTATAGGGATTTTGTTTACGAAAAATATGTAGCAGAATACAGATTGGCCTAAATTTATGAAGGCATTCGATTTTTTTTACATTTTTGTATTTGATATGTTTTACAGCAGAAATTAGAAAAAGGTTTTTTTTTTCCAAATTGTTGGGTTATTTTTGTCTATAGCGCAAAAAATAAAAAATGAGGTGATCAAATACCACCAAAAGAAAGCTCTATCAGTGGGAGAAAAAAAAAGACATAATTATAATTTGGGTACAGTGTCCACGACAACGCAATTGTCAGTTAAAGTAACGCAGTGCCATATCATAAAAAATGGCCTGATCAGGACGGGGGGAAGGGGGGGGGGGGAGGGGTAATTCTTCTGGATTTTAAGTGGTTAATAAAAAAATAAAATAAAATCTAGACAGGTAGAGGGTGCTTACCTTCAACCACTTGCCTACGAGGCAATTTTTTCATACGTTACTATATGCAAAATTTTGCTATAAATTACCGTAAACTACCCAAAGAATAAAAGGATTTTTAGAACAGCTTACCTGTAAAATCCTTTTCTTGGAGTGCATCACGGGACACAGAGCACCATAGTAAATACTATGTGGTTATACTGTAGGCCACCTTCAGGTGATGGACACTGGCACACCCTAAACACGAAGTTGCGTCCCTATATAACCCCTCCCATATCAGGAACACCTCAATTTTTGTAGCAAAGCAATATACATATACCCCAGAAGAAGAGGGGTGGGACCTCTGTGTCCTGTGATGTACTCCAAGAAAAGGATTTCTACATGTAAGCTGTAATAAAAAGCCTATTTTCTTTATCGTACATCACGGGACACAGAGCACCATAGTAATTACTATGTGGGACATCCCATAGCAATGCTATTTGAGGGGAGGGAGACAACCCGTAGGGCGCCAACAGACTTGACGATCTATACTGCTGCCTACAGCACACTGCGCCCAAAGGCAATATGTTCATGCCCTTTTTTACATCAACTTGATAAAATCTGGTGAATGTATGGACTGCAGACCAAGTTGCGGCCATGGAGGCTTGTGATGCACTGCCCCAGAAGCAATAACCGCTCTAGTAGAGTGCACTTTGACATGAAAAAGGTGAAATCTTACCTTATAACCATTAGGCCTGAATTATAAATTGCCAAATCCACTTGGCAATAGTGGATTTTGACGCTGTCTGTCCCTTCCTAGGACCTTCTGGCAGCATAATTATACATCAGTCTTTCAGTCCTGAGCAGTCGTCTTTAAATAGACCTTGACTGCTCTCACTACATCAAGACAATGTAATGAGTTCTCTACCTTAGACCCTGGTTTTGAAAAAAAAAAAAAAAAAAAACTATGGTAGGGCAACATCTTGGTTTAGGGGGAAACCTAAAACCACCTTAATTAACTAGATGCCGACCGCCGGCCGTCAAATGACGGCCAGGCGGCGCACCTATTGTGGCGGGAGGCCGTCATATGACGGCCTCCCGTTTAAACAGGGAATGCGCGCGATCGTGCGCGCGCATCCCTGTTTCTTCGGTGGCGGCGTGTCACTGGGACACCGCTCGCCACCGAAGGGGGTGAACAGCCATTCGTTATGGCTGTTTACCACGTGATCGGCCGTGATGAAGTCACGGCCGATCACAGATGGTCACACCCCGAACGTGCACGGCGCATGCGTGCGATCGCGAGCACGCTGCGCGTGCATGTCGGTGGCGGCGTGTTCCCCGGGAACACTGCTCGTCACTGACGCTGGTAAACAGCCATTGGCCGGCTGTTTACCCACGTGATCGGCTGTGATCTTTTCACAGTCAATCACTAAAATGTAAACAAACTGCGGTAACGGGATGTTACCGGGTTCTCCTCCTCACACACCGATCGTGTGTGAGGAGGAGATTGCGGTAACATCTCGCTACCGCATACAGTGTACACCAATCATACTGATCGCCCCCCCCAATAAAGAGGACCTGTCACCACCCCTCATAGTACCTGTCAATCACAGTCCATCAGAGTACCTGTCACAGTCCATCAGAGTATTTGAGTACCTGTCCCAGCCCATCAGAGTACCCGAGTACCTGTCCCAGCCCATCAGAGTACCCGAGTACCTGTCCCAGCCCATCAGAGTACCCGAGTACCTGTCCCAGCCCATCAGAGTACCCGAGTACCTGTCCCAGCCCATCAGAGTACCCGAGTACCTGTCCCAGCCCATCAGAGTACCCGAGTACCTGTCCGAGCCCATCAGAGTACCCGAGTACCTGTCCCAGCCCATCAGAGTACCCGAGTACCTGTCCCAGCCCATCAGAGTACCCGAGTACCTGTCACGGCCCATCAGAGTACCCGAGTACCTGTCACGGCACATCAGAGTACCCGAGTACCTGTCACGGCCCATCAGGGTACCCTAGTACCTGTCACGGGCCATCAGGGTACCCGAGTACCTGTCACGGGCCATCAGGGTACCCGAGTACCTGTCACGGCCCATCAGGGTACCCGAGTACCTGTCACGGTCCATCAGGGTACCCGAGTACCTGTCACAGCCCATCTGAGTACCCGAGTACCTGTTCCAGTCCATATGAGTACCTGTCACCGCCCTTCAGAGTACCCAAATACCAGTCACCAAACCATCAGAGTACCTGTCACAAGGCCATCAGAGTACCTGAGTACTTGTCACCAGGCCATCAGAGTACCCGAGTACCTGTCACCAGGCCATCAGAGTGCCCGAGTACCTGTCACCAGGCCATCAGAGTGCCCGAGTACCTGTCACCAGGCCATCAGAGTGCCCGAGTACCTGTCACCAGGCCATCAGAGTGCCCGAGTACCTGTCACCAGGCCATCAGAGTGCCCGAGTACCTGTCACCAGGCCATCAGAGTGCCCGAGTACCTGTCACCAGGCCATCAGAGTGCCCGAGTACATGTCACCAGGCCATCAGAGTGCCCGAGTACATGTCACCAGGCCATCAGAGTACTCGAGTACCTGTCACCAGGCCATCAGAGTACCCGAGTACCTATCTCCAGCCCATCAGAGTACCCGAGTACCTATTTGCAGCCCATGTCTCATAGAATATACGTTGGGGTGTTTGCTTTCCAAAATGGGGTCATTTTGTGGGTAATTTCACTGTCCTGGTGCTCCAGGACCTTTAAAAGTGTGATGGGTAGGAATGAAATGAGATGTGTCATTTATGCTCCTAGAACGCCTGAACGTACTACTTCAATGTTCGGCCTCTCTATGTGGCCAGGCTGTGTAAAAGTCTCACACACGTGGTATCGCCGTACTCGGGAAGAGTAGCAGAATGTATTTTGGGGTGTAATTTTTGCTATATACATGCTATGTGTTAGAAATATCTTATAAATTGACAATTTTGTGTAAAAAAAAAAAAAATGCGTTTTAATTTTTTCCACATATTCCAAAAACTTCTGGAAAAAAATTAACCATTCAAAAGACTCATTATGCCTCACAGATTATACGTTGGGGTGTTTGCTTTCCAAAATGGGGTCATTTTATGGGCAATTCCATTGTCCTGGTGCTCCAGGGACTTCAAAAGTGTAATAGGTGGTTGAGAAATGAGATGCGTAATTTTTGCTCGTAGAACGTCTGAAGGTACTACATCAATGTTGGTGCTCTGTATGTGGCCAGGCTGTGTAAAAGTCTCACACATGTGGTATCGCCATACTCGGGAAGAGTAGCAGAATGTATTTTGGGGTGTAATTTGTTGTATGCATATGCTGTGTGTGAGAAATAACCTGATAATATGACAATTTAGTAAAAAAAAAAAAAAATCCTAATTTTGCAAAGAATTGTGGGAAAAAATGACAACTTAAAAAAACTCACCATGCTACTTACTTAATACCTTGGGATGTCTACTTTGTAAAAAGGGGTCATTTGGGGGGTATTTGTACTTTCCTGACTTGTTAGTGTCTCAAGAAATGAGATACACCTGATGTACTGAAGGCCTGATCAGAAGTGATAAATTTTCAGTGATTGGCACCATAGTTTGTAGACTCTATAACTTTCACAAAGACCAAATAATATACACTAATGTGGGTTATTTTTACCAAAGATATGTAGCAGTATACATTTTTGCCAAAATTTATGAAGAAAAATTACTAATTAGCAAAAATATATGACAGAAACGAAGAAAAAGGCATTTTTTTCACAAAATTTACGTTTTATTTTATTTATAGCACAAAAAATAAAAAACCCACTAGTGATTAAATACCACTAAAAGAAAGCTCTATTTGTGTGGGAAAAAAGGACGCAAGTTTCATATGGGTACAGTGTTGCATGACTGAGTAATTGTCATTCAAACTGTGAGAGCGCTGAAAGCTGAAAATTGGTCTGGTCAGGAAGGGGGTGTAACTGCACTGTATTGAGGTGGTTAAAGGAATATTTCACCTTTTTTTTCACTTTATGCATCATTAAAATGACTGCTCCAGAAAAAACATCAGTTTTTAAAACTTCTTTTTGCATTGATACATGTCCCCTGGGGCAGGAGCCTGGTCCCCAAACCCTTTTTAGGACAATAACATGCATATTGGCCGTTATAATTATCACTTTAGATTTCGAACGTTCGCGTCCATTGTAATTAATAGGGTTCTAACATTCGTGCAAACTTTAGATCCGTTCGCAGGTTCTGGTGCGAACCGAACCAGGGGGTGTTCGGCTCATCCCTATCTAATATATAAAACAAAGTTTCTTTTTCTCTTTACCTAAATAGAATGGTTAAAAGAGCTCTCCTTATTTACTAAGAAGGGAGGCAAAGGAGAAAAGGAAAGAAACGATCAGGGATTACCTAGAGAAGCTTAAATGCTTAAAAGTGACATGTGATGATCTACAGGAATTAGAGACCCCTATCTCAGTTACGGAAGTGGAAAGGGCAATTAAGGAAACAGCTATGGGGGGAAGCCCCGGACCGGATGGCTACTCTATCTTTTATTATAAAAAATTTCAAAATTTTCTAGCACCCAAGCTCTGTGATTATTTCAATGAGGTGGGGGACGGGGGGACTTTCCGTGAAGAGGCCCTGCTCGCCCACATCACATTGATTTTGAAAGAAGGAAAGGACCCAGCAGCGATGGAGAGTTACAGGCCGATTTCATTATTGAATACAGATGTAAAGCTCTATGCGAAAATTTTGGCTGAGCGATTGAAAACACTCCTCCCCGAGTGGATCCATACCGACCAGGTGGGATTTGTCAGGGGACGAGAGGGGAGGGATAACTCTCTGAAGTCAATAATGCTGATACAGGAAGCAATTAGAAGAGAGACTCCCACGCTGCTCTTGTCGGTGGATGCCGAGAAGGCATTTGACAGAGCAGATTGGGAGTTTATAAAGGAGACCCTAGAACATTTGGGGCTGGGTGAGAGAATGATGCAGAGGGTAAAAGCATTGTATAATAAACCGACAGCCAGGATCAAGGTGAATGGCTCCCTGTCTCGCCCCCTTGAATTATTCAACGGGACGAGACAGGGATGCCCCCTGTCCCCGATCCTCTTCGTGATTGCCTTGGAGCCGTTATTGGCAGCAATCCGGGGCAGTCAGGACATACGGGGAATAGCAGTGGGAGGTAGAGAGTATAAGGTCTCTGCATTCGCGGACGACCTGCTTTTGTATGTGACACACCCCAGAATATCAATACCAGCGATAGTGAAGGAAATGGAACAATATGGTCGAATATCTAATTTTAAAATCAATCTATCTAAATCAGAAATATTAAATTTGAACCTATCCAAAGAAGTTCAGAAAGACTTAACCGCAAGCCTACCATTTAAATGGAGTGGAGGGGAACTGAGCTATCTAGGGATTAAATTAACGGTAAAAAAGACGAATTTGTACGAAGCTAATTATATACCTCTACTTAATAAAATTAAATCTCAAATGGAAAATATGAAACATAAAAGAATATCGTGGATAGGCAGAGTGAACGTAATAAAAATGTTCATACTGCCGACGGTATTATATACATTTCAAATGCTCCCCATCGTCCTCCCGAGTAGTTTTTTCAGAAAATTAAAATCTCTTGTCCTTGCATTCATATGGCACCTCAAAAAACCGCGCATTGCACACAAGGTCCTTGTAAAGGAGAAGGAAAAAGGAGGAGTGGGTCTCCCAGATTTTAAAAAATATTATGAAGCCATAATATTATCTAGGATAGTAGATTGGATACACAACTTAGAGGGGAAGAGCTGGGCAGAGCTGGAAACAAGATTAAGTGGGACAGACTTAGCAAAAATGATTTGGATACCAGCCCAAGCAAGGAACCTAGGAACAGGTACTAGTACAGTCACAAGGCACATATTGAGAACATGGGACAAAATAAATAAGTCACATAACTGGACATGTAATTCTCCCTTAATGTCACTACTAGACACAAAATATTTTTTGCCAGGAATGGAAGAGCGGATGTATTATAGTAGATGGGCACAGAAAGTAGAAGTAACACTGGGAGAGGTGATGAAAGGGGATAGGATCCTAACATATAGGGAAATCACTCAACAATGGGGACACAGACCTTTAGACAAATGGAGATACAATCAATTAGCACACTTCACACAAGGGCTTCCATATCCCCTACGAGGAATGAATGAGTTAAGGCCACTAGAAAAATTATTTAAGGATCCACATAGCATAGTGAAAAGGATATCTAAATTATACAAAATACTAAGAGGTGAGGGAGAAGGGGAATTACCTGTATATTTAGGGAAATGGGAAGGGGAACTGGGGACACTTAGAAATGATGAACACAGAAGAAAAATCTTAAAAATGACATATGCACTAGCGAAAGATTCACGAACATATGAAATGGCATATAAATTAATAGCGAGGTGGTATATGACACCCATAAGAATGCAGAAATTAAGAAGGGGTGAGGATTTGATGTGTTGGAGGGAATGTAAAGAACAAGGCACGTTTAAACACATATGGTGGGATTGCCCAAAAATAAGACCCTTTTGGGATAAGATAATTGAAAATATATATTTGATAACTGGAAAGAGGATTAGGAAATGTCCATGGACTTGCCTGTTCCACGATACAGACATGGGAGTAAGGCAGTACAAAGCCACCCTCATCCCTCATCTCTTGAATGCAGCCAAAGCCGTAATACCAAACCATTGGGGAGATCCCCAGGGGCCGACAATCCTAGAGTGGGTGAAGAGGGTGGAGCAGAGTAGATTGATTGAAGATTCGATCAATAAAACCCAGGAGCCAGAAAGTGAAATCCAAGGGAAATGGCAACAATGGCTGACATTCATAGAGAGTGGGAACTGTCATGTCTGATTAATAGGAGCAGGGAACAGGGGAGGAGGGCGAAGGACACGGGCACAGCTCCGTCCGTTTTTTTTTTTTTTTGCCCGCGGGGGGGGGGGAGGGAGGAGGGGTTTTTTTTTTTTTTTTTTTTAAGTGTACTATGTAAGATGAGAGGTGTAAGAAGTTTGTAGCTCTGTAATACACTGTACGACTCCACTCCCAAGATTTGTAAAATGACGTGTGAATAATGTACGAAAAATAAAAATAAAGAATATATAAAAAAAAAAAGAAAGCTGTATTTGTGTGGAAAAAAGGACACAAGTTTCATATGGATACAGTGTTGGATGACTGAGTAATTGTCATTCAAACTGTGAGAGCGCTGAAAGCTGAAAATTGGTCTGGTCAGGAAGGGGGTGTAACTGCACTGTATTGAGGTGGTTAAATATGGCTTCTTTACAGGATAGAGTAGCCAACTCCAACACCCTTTTGTAGAGGGTGTAGCAAATCTAAACACTATTTCCCTTGTCAGAAGGCCCAAGGGAGTATGCTGTAATGGTTCAAAGGACTGTTTTGCAATACCGACAAAAAACTAAAGTTCAAGTCCCAAGGGTGGTCTAACTGGCAGAATAAGCCACATTACCCTTTGTATAAAAACCCAGCACCAAATAATGTGAAGCAAGCAGTCTGTGAAATAAGACCAATAAAAGCAGAGACTTGGCTCTTAATAGTACTCAAAGCCAGCTTCATTTGTACTTGTAGAAAAAACAAGAATTCTACCTATGTTATATTTCTGAGGGCGCCAACCCTTGGCTTCACCCCAGGAAACACAAGCCCTCCAGTGTCTATAATATATAAAACTCTGGAAGCCGGTTTCATTAATGAAAGTAGAAATCACTGACCCAGAGAGACTACGTCTCTTGAGAATGTGGGCTTCAATAGCCAAACCGTCAAACTTAGAGTTTGTAAGGTAGGATGGACTATTGGCCCCTGTGAGAGTAGGTCTGGCCATAGTGGAAGGGACCATGGATCCTCCACCGCCATCTTTACGATTTCTGCATACCAGGACCTTCTGGGCCATGCTGGGGCTACAATAATTACCGGCTTTCTTTCCAGCTTGATCTTGCAAAGAAGCCATGGCAACAACTGAATAGGGAATAAACCTACCTTAGTGAAAACTGACCCCATGGGATCACCACGCATCTGTCTCGCATGCGAGTGGATCCCTTGTCCTTGACATAAAGTTGACCAACTACATGCTGAACCTGGATGCCAAAAGTCTGGGATCCCCCATCTTTGGCATATAGCCAGAAAGATTTTGGGGTGAAGGGACCACTCCCCTGGGAACAACTGCTGGTGACTCACGTAGTCCGTCTGCCAATTCTCTATTCCTGAAATGAAGACTGCCGATAGTCAAGGAACATCCTTTTCCACCCAAGCTAGAATATGGTCCACCACTCTCTGAGCCACAGCTCTGGCATTGTCGGATTGGATCCTGACAGGACAATCCCTTAACCTGAATGTTCAGGGCTTCAGAGCCAGAAGCACTGCCCGAATCTCAAGGATGTTGATGGGCAAGTCTTTTTCGGTTCCATTCTTGGATACCGAGAACCAACTGAAGGCTCTGGAACACCTTTGGGGACAGCCACATTGGCAAGTCTAAAGCTTGAATCGTTTTGTTCCAAGCAGACAGGATACTGTTTTACAACAGTCTCAAATGGAACTGGGTACAGGGAACCGCTTCAAATGAAGCCACCATCTTTCCTAACAACCTCATGCAAAGGCAAATGGAGGGATCTCCTTTCGACCTGACCATCCGCACCAGCTCTTATGGAATTGATCTTTGCCTGAGGCAAGAACACCTTTTTCTGTGCTGTGTCTATGATCAGCCCCAAGTAATTCAGCCTTTTTAGAGGCAACTGGTTATAATGTGCATGCTTTGATCCAAACGAGTCACTGACTGATCTATTAGCAATAGATCGTCTAGGTACGGTAAGACAGTCATGCCCTTTGCCCTTAACCTGGCTAGAGGTGGGGCCGGGGCTTTTTTAAACACCCCGGAGTGCTGTAGCTAGTCCAAAGCGCAAGGCTACAAACTGGAAATGCTGCTGTTCTACCTCTAGCAGCAGAAACCTTTGGTGAGCAGGAAATATAGGAACATGCAGATATGCATCCCCGATGTCAATAGATGCCAGAAGTTCTTCTCTTTGTAGGATAAAAACCAATGACCTGATCGACTCCATGCAAAAGGAGTGGCTCTTCAGGAACTGATTTAGATTTTTTAGATCTAGAATGGGTCTGACATCTCCATTCGGTTTTGGTACCATAAAGAGGTTCGAATACAACCTCAAACCTTGCTCTTCTGTGGGGATTTGTATGACCACCCCCTGAGCCATTAATCGGTCTAGTGCCTGAAACAGAGATTTTTTTTCCCTGGATCTTTTGGAACTTTTGACCTCAGAAAATGAGATGGTGGAAAGTCACCAAATTACGGTTTGTACCCTAGAGTTACTGTGGCGATAACTAACCCATCTGTCCTGAATTTCCTCTTGCCAGACTTCTGAGAACTGCGGAGGTCTTCCCCCCATCCTGGCGAGGGGGGGGGGGCACGCGCACCCCTTCATAACGAGGCTTTAGAATTTTGCTTTGCAGGATTCTGGCCCCAGGACTTCTTTTGCGCCGCTCCTAGGCCACACCCCCTCTGTCAACCCGCTCCCCCTCCTTTCGTTTTTCAAAAACACTTTCCCGCATGCTCCGCGGGTGGCCTTCGGGTCCACAGACCCAACACAAGGGGGGAGCCCAACGACACAAGCAGGAAGAGAAAAACACAGCGAATCTCTGGACTTCCAGGGGAGGGGGGTATTACAAGGGGGAAACAACAGTTGCTGATTCCCTAACCCTCCTGGTCCTTTCAGGGGGGAAAAAGCATGGCAAATCGCTTACCTTGTGAGGAATCCCCATGCAAGCTGCTGCAACCACACAGACCGACACTGAGCTGAAGTGAAGACAACAGATTAAGGTATATGCATATACTCCCTCTAGTGGAGATTTAAGGCATGAAAATTTTTTTCCCTAAAGAAGAATGGATTTTTATAGTTCCTAGGCTTCTTCCCTTACCTTATCACCACCGCAGGATTCTGCTGAAATAACAAATTCAACCTTCACCCATCACGGCGGGCTATATTTAACAAACCTTCAAGGCCCGGGTCCCTTTTTAATCGGGGTTCCACTCCATTGGACCCGTATAGCACCCTGCCATAAAAAAATGTAGGCAATGTAGCATGACCAAAGCTCTGGGACCCGGAGTCCAGTCCTGCAAAGAGAGGCGTTACAGGCAAAACCTTGTGCTTTGTATACAAGGCCCGGGTACCTTGGGCTCAATGGCACTTTGGATGGATCTGGTCTGTGGAGGCTATTTAAATCCAGCAAGGATCCCTCCTGGAGCACCTCAGAGCACATCTTCACTTGTGACCAACAACTTAGACACTGGCAAAAAAACTGAGGTGTTCCTGGTATGGGAGGGGTTATATAGGGAGGCAACTTCCTGTTTAGGGTGTGCCAGTGTCCATCACCTGAAGGTGGCCTATAAATAACCACATAGTAATTACTATGGTGCTCTGTGTCCCGTGATGTACTCCAAGAAAAGGATTTTACAGGTAAGCCGTTAAAAAAATCTTATTATTCTTTGGGGAGTTTACGGTAATTTATAGAAAAATTTTGCATATAGTAACGTGTGCAAAAAAACGAAAAAATTGCCCCATAGGCAAGTGGTTAAAGGTAAGCTCGCTCTACCTGTCTAGTAGATTTTTTTTTTTATTAACTACTTGACCGCCAGAAGATTTACCCCCCCCCCCCCCTTCCTGATAAGGCCAATTTTTATGATACGGCACTGTGTTACTTTAACTGACAATTGTGTGGTCGTGCGACACTATACCCAAATACAATTATTACAATAATAATAATTATTAGTAATTACTATGGTGCTCTGTGTCCCATGATGTACGATAAAGAACATTTCTGAAAGCAGAGACCCTGTTGATAAAAATGGTGGACGTTGCAATTTTTTTTATGTGGCACAATGTTGTTTTATCTGTTTTCAGAAGAAAAAAAAACCCACTAAAACAAATTTTTGAACAAACACAATATTGTACCCAATTTTTTGGTAAAATATGAAAGACTGGGTTGTGTCAAGTAAACAGATCCCAAACATATTAAGCCTTAGTCCAAAGACACGCTGGTAGATTAATTGGCTTCTGACTAAATTGGCCCTAGTATATGAATGTGAGTTAGGGACCTTAGAGTGTAAGCTCCTTAAGTGTAGGGACCAATGTGAATGTACAATGTATGTGTAAAGCGCTGCATAAATTGGACGGCGTTTTAGAAGTACCTTAAATAATATTATTATTATTAAGCCTTAAAATTGCGCACGCTCGTAAAATGGCAAAAAAAAAACGACAGTGACCAAAATTCTCCATAACTGATGGGTACTGATTGACGTTTTTGATGGGCACCGATTGGCATCTGATGGGCACTGACTGGCGCTTTTGATGGGCACTGACTGGCATCTCATGGGCACTGATTCAAATCTAATGGGCACCTCTGATGGGGCTGTGCTGATCATCAATGCACTGATTATCAGAGCAGACCCCTCCCTGTCAGGAGAGCCTACGTCATAGGCTCTTTACCAAGATCGGAGATGCGGTTTGTCAGAGCGAGGCACCAAACCACCGATCTGCGTGCCCCTGCAAGCGTGCACGAGCGGCTTATCCTGCTGGATGTCACATGATGCCCAGTCAGGATAACTGAGCCACTATGCGGACGTCAAATCGCAATCGGGTGGTAGGGAAGTGGTTGTAAACCTCAGACATGAAATACGTACAAAGCATATCCCTCTATAGTATGTACTTGTCTCAGTCCAGTGTCATTTCTTTCTGCCGCCTGCTTCCTCTGTTATCTGCATGAGTTACTTCTGACAAGTTTTCATGACATCAAGAGGTAAAAAGGTGAGAGCTTAGGTAACTCCAACACACCATCTGTGATTGACAGTCTCAGCTCTGTTCCTGTGTGCTCCAATCATGAGCTCTGCAGAGTGTAACTTCAGCCCTCCGCCCTTGCTTTCTGAAAGCTCAGACAAGCTGTATAAATTATGCACTTTGAACAGATGCAAAGAAGAGAAGATGCAAATGAACAGGTGCAACTTATGTAGGAGTATTTGTTCAATCTCTGTGTATCGCTTGAGGATAGTCACGTCACTGGGTATATGTGAGTTTACATCCACTTTAAGGGGGAAAAAAAACTGTTAGGACGCATGTAATTTGTACTCACCGGTTCCTATCATTATCAAAATCTTTTTTAGTTGTAATGTTGTCGCATTCAAGCAGGTACCGAAGGATTCGTTCATTCAGGCAACGTTCACGGAATTCTTCTGCCTCCGTCAGGCAGTGCATTTCACCCGTGATAAACCGATCGGCACTGTCCACGTTGTGGCAGCACACCGATTCATAATTTGTCAGCATCGGTCGGCAGTTCCCGCAGACACACCAGTCACTGTTGCCGATGAGGGTGTCTCCCGAGGGGCTTTCGTCAGATGGTGAAGGAGGTCTAAGCCGTATTGGATCGTCTTGGAAGCATGGAGGTATTGGTTGACCTGGAGGATTTACTCTCTCATACATTCTTTGAAGTAATTCTTTAAGTTCCTAGTAAAAGAAAAGAAAAAAGTATTAATGTATTATGGTATAGCAGCAATGATAAACACCCAGTACTATCATCCTTAATATTTATACTATTGTGTTTTCCTTAATCCCTTAGAGCTGGCACCTGCCGGCCCTTTAAGGGGCTTAGAATGCTGGGAGGCAGGGTGGGGATTTTGGTCATGTGACCGCAGTGATTGGCTGTTACAGCGGTCACATGATCTGTTAGATGTCGGTAACTGTGTTGGGAGCTTGCTCTTGGCACAACTGTATTTGCACTATTGCAAGCAAATATGTGGCAAATATGTGGCTGCTCAACACAAAGGCCTGCCCTCCAAGAGGTTAAATGGATTGTAAAGGTTTTATTTGTTTTTTCTTTAACCACTTCCATACCGGGCCTATTCTGGCACTCCTCTCCTACATGTACAAATCATTTTTTTGCTAGAAAATTACTCAGAACCCCCAACTTTTATATTAAAATTTTATATATATATATATATATATATATATATATATATATATATATATATATATATATATATATATATATATATATATATATATATATATATATATATATATATACACACATACATACATATATACACATATGTATTTATATATAATACATAAAACATACAGCCTGTGTGTGTGTGCGCGCGTGTGTATATGTATATATATATATATATATATATATATATATATATATATATATATATACATATATATATATATATATACACATACACACACGTGTGTGTGTGTGTGTGTGTGTGTGTGTGTGTGTGTGTGTGTGTGTGTGTGTGTGTGTGTGTGTGTATATATACATACACACATACATACATACATACACACACACACACACATATATACATATACACACACACACACACACGCTGTATGTTTTATGTATTATATATAAATACATATATACATTTTTTTTACAATTTACATTTTTTACGACCCCCATTGGTGGGCTTTGGCGAAATATCAGGGAATAACAGATGTCTCACTTTTGAGAAAGGGACTGAGAACAGATTCATCAGTCCCTTTCTCTGCAGCCTCAGATTTCCAAAGCGAGCAAAGTCCTTTCTTGTATCACGTAACCTCCCTGGCGGTATGATTCAGTCTGGAATAAGGTGCTGAAAGCGGTACAATTATTTTGCATGGAAATCTGACTTTTATTTTGTAGTCCTGTAATTCTTAGGAATAACGCTCTGAAATCTCTTCAAACCAGAGTCTAGCGGACATCCCGGGTATGATAAAGTTTATAATATAATAAAGAATAATAAAAATTATTCAATAATGTAATCAAATCCAAAAAAAACTGAAAAAGGGACATGTTTTGGTTGCTATGGACAATCTCCAAATTCCAAGCAGTAAAAAACAGTATTTATAATATAAAAGTGCATGCAGGGCACTTCACAAACCACTAGGGACAAAGGGGGTGTGTATTTTTTTACTACAGCACTGTAATCTGTAAGATTACAGTGCTGTGTGTGTTTTGTGTGTTTTTACTTTTTTGAATTTGCCGCCGTTCTCCGCTCCCGTGCGTCGTAACGTCGCAGGGAACGGAGCTCGGCGGCATTCGGCACTGTGAATCGAGCGCAGGACGGCTCGATCACACAGCGCGGCGGACATCGCTGGATCCAGGGGACAAGGTAAGTAACGATCCCTGTGTCCTCCCCTGCATCGAGCGGTGCAAACCCGAGTCTGGCTCGCGGTTACCGCTATTGTAATGAAAATCCCAACCCGAGCCAGACTCGGGATTACCGCTAGGGAGGTTAAGGACCGGGCCTATTTTTCAAACCTGTTTACAAGTTAAAATCTTTTTTCTTTTTTTTTTGCTAGAAAATTTATTTAGAACAATCATAAAACATTATATACATATACACACTAGAGAATAAAATGGCGGTCGCAAATGACACAATACATTTTTTCACACCATATTTGCGCAGCGGTCTTACAAGCACACTTTTTTTTGGGGAAAAAATTCACTTTTTTTTTTTTATTGAAAAAAATAAAAAAAACAGTGAAGTTAGCCCAATTTTTTTATATTGTGAAAGATGATATTACGCCGAGTAAATTGATACCCAAGATGTCACACTTCAAAGTTGCGCCCACTCGCGGAATGGCGACAAACATTTACCCTTAAAAATCTCCATAGGCGGCGTTTAAAAAAAATCTACAGGTTGCATGTTTTGCGTTACACAGGAGGTCTAGGGCTCACTCTACCGATCGTAGCGATACCTCACATGTGTGGTTTGAACACCGTTTTCATATGTGACGCTACTCAAGTTTGCGTTTGCTCCTGCACGCGAGCTTAGCGGGATGGGGTGCATTAAAATCTTATATATTTTACCTTTTATTACATCCCTTGTAATAGAAACAAAAAATGACAGGACCTCTTAAATATGAGATCTGGGGTCAAAAAGACCTCATGTCATATTTACACTAAAACGCAATAAAAAGTGTTGTTTGAAAAAATAAAAAATAAAAAAGATCCCTTACCTGTACCAAGCTAGGAAGTAGACATGATCGCTTCCCCCACTGCCGGCGGCTCCGGTAAGCGGCTGAGGGTATAGGACAGCAGTGGGAGGGGGGCCCCCTCTCCCGCCGCCAATAATAGTGATCTTGCGGCGAATCTTCCACAGAGACCACTTTTATCTTGAAGAGGACCGGAGGATACCAGGGTTATGGCAGCTAGCTTCTGCCATAACGATATTCCTCTTCAAAGTAGCGACGTAAAACGACAACGGGCACTCCGTAAGTGGTTAAGAAAGGTATGGGAGAGGGAGAGGGAGGGAGAGGGAGAGGGAGATCATTTTGCCCTATACACATCATTAGTAAGACCTCATCTGGAATATGCAGTTCAGTTTTGGGCACCAGTTCTCAAAAAAAATATATTAGGGAACTGATAAGTTATAACCAAACTGATAAGAGGCATGGAGGAACTCAGCTATGAGGAAACTGAATTTATTCCCTCTTGATAAGTGGAGATTAAAGAGGAAGTAAACCCTGATGGGTTTACTTCCTCTTTTTTTCCCTGCAAAGGTAAAGCATAATGGACTACTATGCATCGCATAGTAGCTCATTATGTGTCACTTACCTGACACAGGAGCCAGCGAAGTCGCCGCTGATCCCTGTAGTCCGCCGCATCCATCTTGCTGGTGGCGTCTCGCAGCTCCGACCAATGACAGCGGCGAAGCCGCGATGACGTCACTCCCGCGCATGCGCACGGGAGTCGCGTCTCGCAGCTCCGCCGCTGCCATTCGGCGAAGCCGCGATGACGTCACTCCCGCGCATGCGCACGGGAGTCGACAAATTAGGCAAATCCATTCTTGGACTTGCCGCATTTAGTGCGCCTGCGCGCCGTAGACAGCGGTGCCCATTTTCGGGCAAATATCTCTTAAACCATATAGGTTTAGGAGATATTGCTTGGACCTACAGGTAAGCCTTAATCTAGGCTTACCTGTAGGTCAAAGTGGTTTGAAGGGGTTTACTTCCTCTTTAAGGGGGGGATATGATCAACATGTACAAATACATAAAGGTATGGTGAACTTGGTGTTGAGTTATTCACTTTACGGTCAACACTGAGGACAAGGGGGCACTCTTTACGCCTAGGGAAAAAAGATTGCATCTCCAAATACGGAAAGGTTTCTTTACAGTAAGAGCTGTGAAAATGTGGAATAGACCTGAGGTGGTTCTGGCCAGCTCAGTGGATTGCTTTAAAAAAAGATCTGATTCTTTCCTAAATGTACATAATATAACTGGGTACTAAAATTTATAGGTAAAGTTGATCCAGGGAAAATCCGATTGCCTCTCTGGGATCAGGAAGGAATCTTTTCCCCTGCTGTAGCAAATTGGATCGTGCTTTACTAAGGTTTTTCTCCTTCCTCTGGATCAACTGTGGGTATAAGATTGTGTATATGGGAATGTATGACATTTTTTATTTATTTTTTGGTTGCACTAGATAGACTGGTTTCTTTTTTACACCCGCTTAACCACTTCCCGACCAGCGCACGACGATGTACGTGGACAGAATGGCACGGGCAGGCATATTGGCGTACATGTACGTCCAATCTTCAATACCGCCCTGCCATCGGGAGCGTGCCGGCGGCGGCATGCTCCCGCGCTGGTCGGGACCCCCGTGAGTCCGGTCGCGGGACCCGCGCACTCGATCGCCGCGGGCCTCCCCGCGATCGTCTCACGGGACGGCTGAATGGAGGAAATGTCGTGTAAACAGCATTTCTCCATTCTGCCTAGCAACTAGTGACACTGATCTCTGCTCCATGTGATTGGAGCAGAGATCAGTGTTCACTAAATGAAAGCCCAACCCCCCCACAGTTAGTAACACACCCCTAGGAACACTTAACCCCTACACTGCCACCCCCTGGTTAACCCCTTCACTGCCAGTGTCATTTACACAGGAATCACTGCATTTATATAGCAGTGATTACTGTATAAATGACAATGGTCCCAAAAATGTGTCAAAAATGTCCGATGGGTCCCCCACAATGTCGCAGTCACAATAAAAATCGCTGATCGCCGCCATTACTAGTAAAAAAAAATAATAAAAAATTATTAATAAAAATGCTATAAAACTATCCCTATTTTGTAAACGTTATAACTTTTGCGCAAACCAATCAATAATCGCTTATTGCGATTTTTTTTACCAAAAATATGTAGAAGAATAAGTATCGGCCTAAACTGAGGGAAAAAATGTTTTTTTTATATATTTTTGGGGGATTGTTATTATAACAAAAAGTAAAAAAATAATGCATTTTTTTCAAAATTGTCGCTCTATTTTTGTTTATAGCGCAAAAAATAAAAACCGCAGGGGTGATCAAATACCACCAAAAGAAAGCTCTATTTGTGGGAAAAAAAGGACATCAATTTTGTTTGGGAGCCACGTCGCACGACCGCGCAATTGTCAGTTAAAGCGACGCAGTGCCGAATCGCAAAAAGTGGTCTGGTCTTTGACCAGCAAAATGGTCCGGTCTGAAAGTGGTTAACTATGTGTTTGACCAACAGCTGCGGAAATATTGTGCGCCATAAAAAATTGCAACTGCCACCATTTTATTCTCCATGGCCTCTGCTTACAGAAAATATATAAATGTTTTGGGGTTCCAAGTCATTTTCTAGTCATTTTGAAGGTAAGGATGAAGCAGAATACCAGTTAGATGTATAGAAGTTTAAGATAACTGATTTGAGTTGAGGTTATCCAGTAGTGCAAATGACTTGCAAGATTCACATTAAAATCAACATACCTCATCTGGCTCCCTTTCTGGAGAGGATGGTTCCGATTCCTCGTCTTCATCCGATGAATTCTCAAAAGACTTCAAAGTAAAAAAAAAAAAAAGGATTTAATATAAAAGTAGAATTTTTATTCTTCAGGAAATCAAACTTAAAGTGGAAGTCCGGTCAAATACTATGCTTAAACCTGCTTCCAACCCCATTCTAATCCCTATTCTAGCTACCCCCCTGTAGAGGGCAGACGTATATACCCATCTATCCTGAGGGCGCTCCGGTCCAGTCATGTGATTGGCTCCTAGTGCTGGTTTCAGTGCAGAGGAGGGACAGCCGACAACAGATGATCGATAGTAAGTCTTTGGGTGATGTCATCGTACAGACATTGCAGTCATTGTCATTGCTCTCTCCTCTTCACTGAAACAACCTGCTGGGGAGATCATGTGACCAGACTGGAGTATCCTCCAAAGAGGCAAGTACACACATCTTTCCTTTACAGTAGGGTTACCCATCGTAGGTGTCACTGGGGAGAACGGGGCCCCATCGTTGGTGTCACTGGGGAGAACGGGGCCCCATCGTTGGTGTCACTGGGGAGAACGGGGCCCCATCGTTGGTGTCACTGGGGAGAACGGGGCCCCATTATAATAATAATAATAATAATAATAGGAGGAACAGTGCCCCATTATTAGTGTTAATGGGAGGAATAGTGCCTCGTATTTGGTATTACCGGGGGGGGGGGGGGGGAATAGTGCCCCGACATTGGTATGAGAGGAAGGAATAGTGCCCCATTGTTGGCATCATTAGGATGAATAGTGCCTCATTGTTGGTATCATTGAGCGGACTAGTTCACCATTGTTGGTATTAACGGTAGGAATAGTGCCCCGTCATTGGGAGGAATAGCACCCTATCATTGGTATCCGTGGCAGGAATAGTGCCCCATCATTGGTATCGGTGGGAGGAATAGTGCCCCATTGTTGGCATCATTAGGAGGAATAGTGCCCCACCATTGGTATAATTGAAAGGAATAGCGCCCTATCATTGATACCAGTGGGAGGAATAGTGCGCCATCATTGGTATCAGTGGGAGGAATAGTGCCCTATTGTTGGTATAATTAGAAGGAATAGTGCCCCACCATTGGTATCAGTGGGGAGAATAGTGTCCCACCATTGGTATAATTAGAAGGAATAGTGCTCCATTGTTGGTGTCAGTGGGAGAAATGGCACCCTATTGTTGTTATTAGTTTGCGGAATAGTTTCTCAGTATCCATGAGAGGAATAATGCCCCAAGGGCCGGATAAAGGCAAGCAAAGAGCGGCAGTTTGGAGACCACTGCTTTACAGGGTAGTTAGAACAGAGCTTAGAATAGGGGTGGCAGCAGGCATACAAATCATTTCTTTTTTACTTTAATTTTAATTGACTTTAATTCTACTTTAACCGCTTGCCGACCGCTTCATTCTCTATGTTCGCCAGCGGCCCGTGACTGCGGTGAGGAGAGGCAGGACGGGGAGATGACTGTAAACAAGGCATTTCTCTGTTCTGCCTAGCAACATGACAGAGATCCACTGCTCCCTGTCATCGGGAGCAGTGATCTCTGTCATGTTGTAGTGAGCTCACCCCCCCCTCCCCCAGTTAGAATGACTCCCTAGGACACACTCCCCCCTAGTGTTTAAACCCTTCCTTGCATCAGTGCATTTTTATAGCATTGATCGTTGTATAAAAATTGTGTCAAAAGTGTCCGATGCGTACGCTATAATGTCGCAGTCACGATAAAAATTGCAGATCACCGCCATTGCCAATAAAAAAAAAATAAAAAAAAATAATAATATATATATATATATATATATATATATATATATATATATATAATAAAAATACCATAAATCTATCCCCTATTTTGTAGATACTATAACTTTTGCGCAAACCAATCAATATACGCTTATTACGTTTTTTTTTTACCAAAAAAAGTAGAAGAATACATATCGGCCTAAACCAAGAAAGATATTTTTTTTTTTATATATATTTTTTTGGGGATCTTTATTATAGCAAAACGTAAAAATAATATTTTTTTATATTTTTTTCAAAATTGTCGCTTTTTTTTGTTTATAGTGCAAAAAATAAAAATAAAAAAAACGTAGAGGTGATCAAATACCACCAAAAAAAAGCTTTGTGGGAAAAAAATGTGTTTGGGTGCAACGTCGCACAACTGCGCAATTGTCAGTTAAAGTGGTTGTACACCCTGTACAACTACTTTTCCCTACAGGTGAACCTATAAGGCTTATCTGTAGGTACTAGAAATATCTCCTAAACCTCTACGGTTTAGTAGATATCCGCCATAGAACCCGGCGCCGACATAATCGGCGCATGCGCACTAAAGAAAGTGCACGATCTGTGTCACTGGTCCCCAAAAAGTGTCCGTTTCCAATTTTTCTGCAGCAATGTCGCAGTCCAGCTAAAAATTGCTGATGGTCACCATTGCTAGTAAAAAAAAAAAAAAGAAAAGTCAATATAAAGTCCCAAAATCTATAATACGATAATTGGGATTTTTTTTTTACCAAAAATATGTAGCAGAATACATATTGGCCTAAATTGATGAAAAAATTCGATTTTTTACATTTTTTAATCGGATATGTTTTATAGCAGAGTAAAAAAAAATATATATATATTTTTTCCCAAAATGGTTGCTCTTTTTTTGTTTATAGCACAAAAATAAAAACCGGAGAGGTGATCAAATGCCACCAAAAGAAAGCTCTATTTGTGGGGAAAAACAAAAAAGTTTTTAAGTACAGCATCGCACGACCGCACAATTGTCAGGTAAAGTAATTCAGTGCCATATCACAAAAAATACCTATAAACTGTACCACTATAACAAATGTTTTAGGTGAAGGGAAGCAAAAATAAATAAAAAATAATAATATGGTTGCATAAGTGTGCACACCCTTACACTAATGCTTTGTTGAAGCACCTTTTGATTTTATTACAACACTCAGTCTTTTTTAGGTAGGAGTCTATCAGCATGGCACATCTTGACCTGGCAATATTTGCCCGCTCGCCTTTGCAAAAGCACTCCAAATCTGTCAGTTTGCAAGGGCATCTCCAGTGCACAGTCCTCCTCAGATCACCCCACGGATTTTCAATGGGATTCAGGTCTGGGCTCTGGCTGGGACATTCCAAAACTTTAATCTTCTTCTGGGGAAGCCATTTCTTTGTTGATTTGGATGTATATTTTGGGTCGTTTTCATGCTGAAAGATGAAGTTCCTCTTCATGTTCAGCTTTCTAGCAGAAACCTGAAGGTTTTGTGCCAATATTGGCTGGTATTTGGAACTGTTCATAATTTCCTCTACCTTGACTAAGGTCCCTGTTCCAGCTGAAGAAAAAACAGCCCCAAAGCATGATGCTGCCACCACCATGCTTCACGGTGGGTATGGCGTTCTTTGGGTGATGTGCAGTGTTTTTGTGCCAAACATATCTTTTGGAATGATGGCCAAAAAGTTCAGCCTTGGTTTCACCAGAACACATTTTCCCACATGCTATTGGGAGACTTCAGATGTGTTTTTGCAAAATTTAGCCAGGCTTGGATGTTGTTCTTCATAAGAAAAGGCTTCTGTCTTTCCACTCTTCCCCATAGCCCAGACATAAGAATACGGGAGATTGTTGTCACATTGACCACACAGCCAGATATTCCTGCAGCTCCTTTAATGTAGGCTGTAGGCCTCTTGGCAGCCTCCCTGACCAGTTTTCTTCTTGACTTTTCATCAATTTTGTTCTTGCTAATGTCACTGTTGTGCCATATGTTCTCCAATTGAAGATGACCGTCTTCACTGTTCTCCATTGTATATCTAATTCCTTGAAAATTCTTTTGTACCCTTCTCCTGATTGATAACTTTTAACAATGAGATTCCTCTGATGCTTACATTCTTTTTCTGCGATTAAGAAAATGTCAGGAAAGACCTACTAGAACAGCTGAACTTTATTGGGGGTTAATCAGAGGCACTTTAAATGATGGCATGTGTGTACTGACTCCTATTTAACATCAGTTTGAATGTGATTGCTTAATTCTGAACATAGCTACATCCCCAGTTATAAGAGGGTGTGCACAATTCTGCAACCACATTATTTTAGTTTCCTTATCTTTACTACCCCTCCCCCCGAAAGATTGCAGTTTGTTTTTCAATTGAGTTGAACAGTTTATAGGTCACATTAAAAGGTGTTAAAAAGTTCTGAAATTATTTATTTCAGTCTTTTTACATCACAGAAACCTGACATTTTAAAAGGGGTGTGTAGACTTTTTATACCCACTGTACCCGAGTGATCGCTGGCTGTGCCGCGAACTGCGGTTAGCTGCAGCCACCGGCAAACTGTCATTATAGTGAATGGAGCTGCAGTGGGAATCTCTGGTTCCTTCCGCTACTATACCGGCTCTAATCACCAGTGTGAATGTAGCCTTAGGAACTTTTCGCAGTTGGTCTCCGAGTGGTGAGACCGCTATCTGTCTGTGGTTATTACAACAGTCATGGCAACATCAAATACAACTCACTCCTCGATCTGAGTCCATGGTGTAGGAATACATATCTTCAATTGTTTCTTCATCATAAAGAAAATCCTGATTAAAATAAAAAGAAAAAAGTAACTGATCAATATGCATAATTCATCCTACAAAGTATAAATAGCACTGTGGTCTATATTGCATCTTCACCAACCCATTTTAAAACCACTTCCGGAATGCCCACCATCATTATACGCTGGCTGTTTTGAAGAGGGATATCGTTGTTATGGCAGCAGTTAGCTGGCATAACCCCGGTATCCTCTTCTTCAGCGAGCGGTCCAGTTTCAGATAAAAGTGGTCTCTGTGGCGGATTCCCGCTCCGGTGCCCTCTGCCGCTTACCAGAGCTGTTGGCAGCGGCGATCGGATCCTTCTTGTGGCTTGACATGGAGATTAGTGAGGGGAAGATGGCCGTCTCCATATCATATCATTGCAGGGCGAAAGCCACATCAAAATGTCACTTCAGCCCATAGCTCTAAAAAGGGCCATTTTTTATTTCACTTTTTGAAAATGACATTTTTTTTTTTTTTTATTGCATTTTAGTGTAAATATGAGATCTGAGGTCTTTTTGACCCCAGATCTCATATTTAAGAGGTCCTGTCATGCTTTTTTTTCCTATTACAAGGGGATGTTTACATTCTTTGTAATAGGAATTAAAGTGACACAATTTTTTATTTTATTTTAAAAACAGTGTAAAAATAAAAAATAAGAGGTAAAATAAATGTTATAAACGCGCCACATATGAAAACGGTGTTCAAACCATACATGTGAGGTATCGCAGCGATCGGTAGTGCGAGAGCAATAATTCTTGTACACACGGTCGGACATTCCGACAACAAAATCAAACTGATTTTTTTCCGACGGATTTTGTCCGAAACCGGTGTTGCATACACACGGTCGGACAAAGTTGTCGGAAAATCCGATCGTTCGGAACGTGATGACGTTAGTATGTTACGACGGGACTACGTTCAGGCTAGTAGCCAATAGCTTTGGTCTCGTAATTTGATCTGAGCAATGCGTGGCACTTTGTCCGATCGGAATTCTCTACTAACTTTGTCCGATCGGATCATGTTGTCGGAAAATTTTATATCCAGCTCTCAAACTTTGTTGGTCGGACATTCCGACGGAAAAAGTCTGATAGATCCCACACATTATCGGATTATCCGACAACAAGGTCCAATTGGACATTTTACGTCTGAATTTCTGACAGTGTGTACAAGGGCTTACTCAAAACATGCAACCTGTAGGATTTTTTTAAACGTCGCCTATGGAGATTTTTAAGGGTAAAAGTTTGTCGCCATTACACAAGCGGGTGTAATTTTGAAGCGTGACATGTTGGGTATCAATTTACTCGGCGTAACATTATCTTTCGCAATCTAAAAAAAAAAATTGGGCTAACTTTACTGTTGTCTTATTTTTTAATTCAAAAAAGTGTATTTTTTTTCCAAAAAAACTGTGCTTGCAAGACTGCTGCACAAATGCGGTGTGACAGAAAGTATTGCAACGACCGTCATTTTATTCTCTAGGGTGTTAGGGAAAAAAAAAAAAAAAAAGTATAATCTTTGGTGGGTAATTTTCTAGCATAAAAAAAAAAATGGTTTTAACTTGTAAATAACAAAATCTCAGAAAGAGGCTTGGTCCTTAAGTGGTTAAAAACCCTCTGACCCATACTTCCACCCCCCACACCGCTCTGACCGTCCTGCACCTCTTAACGTCATATATTTGGCCCTCAAACGTTAAGAGGTGCAGGACGGTCAGAGTTTTTTTTGGAGCATATCATGCCCTATGATTGCTTCGCTTTGCTCCAAAAAAAAAAAAATGTGTGTTAGCCACGTGGCAATCAAAAGGGACAAAAACCCCAAACATTAGCCACAAGATTTCTGCTAAGAGTAGGGCCAGCCCACCAACAGCTCCGTCTGAACACCTTTCATACAGCAGAGAACCATAACCAGCATCAATGAACAGCCACTGCCATAGAGATGTAATTGTGTGGCCTATTTTCTGATCACACGATGCATTAGTGGGCACCAGACACACTCATGAGTGGGCACCAGACACACTCATGAGTGGGCACCAGACACACTCATGAGTGGGCACCAGATTCTCCCATGGCCGGAGGGAGATTAACATATGGAGCGGTGTCATTCCTCTTAGATTTGACTACTTACTGTTGATCTTCCTAGCAGTGGGTCAGCGCCACCAGGAAATCTACAAAAGAAAAAGGGCAATGTAAAATAAATCAATATTGAGCTTTCTTATATATAGCACTATTATAGAATCTGTATAAATAACAAGGACGCCGCACACCTAAACAGCCCAGGTACTGAGCGAATGAAGTGCAGCTTCAGCCTGGCTCCTCTCAGGCCACGTCCTCTGATACGTTTCACCCCCACCCACAAGGCCTTGTCATAAAGAGGACTCTGTGACTAACATTTGAAGGTGGGGTGAAACGCGTCAGTGGCATGGGAGGAGCCAGATTAAAGCCACACTTTGTTCAGTCAGTACAGGGCTGTTTAGGTAAGTGGAGTCCTTGTAATTTATAGCATGCTAGGATGGGCGCTTCAGATGTCAGCAGTGAGGATCACCGGGGAGCCTCGGACTGTCGCTTGGAGCAGCGCCCTAAAAGGTATGGTGGGTTCACATTATTATAGCATGTCTACATTCTATTATAATGAATTAAGCCTGGTCTTGTCCATCATCAGCACCTGACCTCACAAAGGTTTTTTTTTTTTTTTTGATGGACCAACAAAATCCCATAGACACTCCACACAAAAGAGTACGGGGTGTTATAGATTCACAGGAGGTAAACTGCATATTAATGGCCATAGTTTTGAAATGGAATGTCCTATAAGCTCATATAGGCTGATAACAGGAAAAGAAAACCTGGGAATCAATCTCTCCTTCCCTGAGAGCTTACATTGGCTAACCGTAAAGAATCGGATCACATTCAAGACCCTTTGCCTCATCCACAAATGCGTGCATAGAGACGCTCCTCAATACCTACTCGAGAAAATAAAACACCCAACCGCAGTCTTCGATCATCTAACCAAAACCTCCTCCTCGCTCCCAAATCCCAGTACAAATCAAAGGGGGAACGGAGATTCGCTGTCCAAGGACCACGGCTATGGAACGCTCTACCAACCAACATCCGCTTGGAAGAAAACCACCAGGTCTTCAGGAAAAAACTCAAGACCTTCCTCTTCTAGAAACTGGACAACAAAGCTCCGCACAGCGCCTTGAGGTGATTCAGTTCGCATTTTGCGCTATACAAATTATTCATTCATTCATATAGTTGGGGTGGCCAGGTTTCCATTACCTTTTGCCCACGTATAATAAATATGGTAGCTGGTACCATTTTTGCTCCATCCCTGAGGAGTTTTCCTGTTGGGTCTCGTCAAGGACTTGGATCCTACCACAGCCTAGAGGACACTGCTTGGGCTTCTAATGTTTCACACCAGAAGGGGATTAAAACATCCCCACCCTCGGTTTAATTTCGGAAACAATTAGTGAATGCGGATACTTACTGTATGCAAACTGAGAATGTTTCATGGTTTGGGCAAGGTGGATAGAAAGTGTTTCTACAACCACAATACCCGATGTGTTGTAACCTATGATGATGGGTCATCATTCTTCTCTGTAGCACCACACACACACACACACACACACACTTTCCTTGAATATCCCATTTCTGTACTGAGTAGTAACCGGTATCAGACTACTTATGTGTAGGCGGCATACCCCTGTGTGGGTGGAGCCACCTTTTCGATCACGTAATAATTTGCTTGATTTTTAAAAACTCAAAAAGACTAAATTGTAAAAAAAAAAAAAAAAAAAAAAAAAACACTTTTGCTCACTTAGGCTCGGTTCACACTACTGCAACCTGAAGGTCATGCGGCTTTTCCAGGCGACTTGGGTACTACTTTGATGCGACTTTAGAAGCAACTTTTGGGAATGCCTGGCTAATCTTCCTGTAATGTCACATCAAAATCACATCATCAATATAGATGAGCAAGAATCCAACTTTTGCCAAAGTCTATTGGCACAAGTCAGATAGCAGTCGCCTTGAAGTAGCATGTTAAGGAAAAGGGGGAGGATTTAGGACTTTGAGTGAGATGTGTGTTAAGCCCCATACACACTATGCATTTTTCTGCAGAGTTTTTTTTTTCAGATTTACCAAAACCGTATAATAAGAGGTCAAACCTTAGGTGTTTCAGTTAGTATACAATCAGACAGGGCCTTGCACTACATGGTTTTGGTAAATCTGAAGGAAAAAGGTCAGCAGAAAAACTGATAGTGTGTTATATGGGGCTTTAGACAAAAAGAAATAAATTGCAGAATAATGAGAAAGTTTATTCATATATTTCCCCAACGATCAGGTTTTAGCATTCCATGACCAACTTTAGAGCCGATACGCAAGTCATTTTGGGGTGTTTGGCTTTCTCCTACCCCTACATCCTTATTTCCTTTATTGGAGTAATTTGGAATATTTTTTTATAGATACACATTCTGCACTTTTTTCTGAAGAAGTCAAACTTCATCCACGAAATGCGTCAAGATTTTAAATGCAGTTTTTTTTATTCAATCATGTATTTATATTATACCCTTTTCATATCTGCTATGCACCATATCCCATGTGTATTTATATGAATAAACTTTCTCATTATTGTGCAATTTATTTATTTTTGTCTAACACACATCTCACTCAAAGTCCCAAATCCCCCCTTTTACTTAATCAATAGGGAGGTGTATGTTTGTTTGACCATAGACCTCATTTAAAGTCCTTATTATTACCCTTTTTATGCCTTGAAGTAGTACATAACCTTTTGTAAAGTCAGAGCGACTTCAGTAGTGCTAATTAACCGCTTCAGCTCCAGCAGCGCAATGCTTGCTGCCGCACCCTGTTGCTAGAACATGGTGTGACCCCAATCTATGTAAAGAGCCGTGTCTCTTTAACCACGTGATCGGCTGTGTCCAATCACAGCCGGTCACATGTAAACGGTGCCGGTAATCGTCTCTCTTCGCCTCACACTGACAGAGTGTGAGGAGAGGAGAGCCGATCAGCGGCATCTCCTCACAAGGGGATATGTAGGAATGTAATCAGGGCACTAATCAGTGCCCCGATTACAATAAAGAAAAAAAGTGTCACCAATCAGTGCCCACCAGTGGCAGCAATTGCCAACAGTGCCCATTAGCGATGCCAGTCAGTGCTGGCAATCAGTGCCACCCATCACTGCTGTCAATGCCCATCAGTGCCACCCATCAATGCCGATCAGTACTCATCAGTGTCGCCTATCAGTGCCACATATCAGTGCCCATAAGTGCGGCATTAGTGCCTCCTCATCAGTGCCACCTAATTAGTGCCCATAAGTGCCACCTTATCAATGCCCACCAGGTTCAGCCTATCAGTGCCCATCAATGAAGGTGAAAAAAAACCTTTTTTTTCTCAAAAATGTTGGTCTTTTTTTTGTTTTTGTAAAAAATTAAAAACCCAGCAGTGATTAAATACCACCAAAAGGAAGCTCTATTTGTGTGAAGAAAATGATAAAAAATGTGATTTGGGTACAGTGTAGCATGACCACGCAACTGTCATTCAAAATGTGACAGCGCTGAAAGCTGAAAAATGGCCTGGGCAGGAAGGGGGTGTAAGTGCCAGGTAGGCAAGTGGTTAATGGAGAAGCTGCAGAAAAGCATGTAGTGCTTTTTTGCCACAATTTGCAGTTTTTAAATTTGCTCAACAACAAATCGGCAAAAAAAATAAAAATAAAAAGCATTAAAAAAAATAAAAAAAAAAGCAAAAATGCTAATTATTGCAAAATCACATATGTAAAAATGCACAGCAGTACTAGTACTATAAGAGCATTAGACGCACTGCCGTATGGTATGTGCGCCCACCTGGTGTGGTAAGAGTACCCATCTTCACATTTGAGTATCTTCCAGATGTATACCACTGTATATTCAATCCATCTGCATTTCTGATTTATCCATCTTGACCACGTTCCCTACTTCAGTTTGAGATTGAAGAGAAAGTTTTCCATTTATTGGACACTTTATATGTGGACGTTTGGTTGTTGGACTATTATGGTTCATTACTATTACCTTATTTTTTTGGTGTATGTTTTTAGGTCACATATACTTATTTTATTTTAATCTATGCTCATTTGAGGTGACTTAATTGTCATTTCACATAGTCACAATGTTTTAGCACTACACTATTTATCGGTTATATGATTTATTTCACTTTTATTTTATTGAATACTTAGCTGTGATTATAATATTTGGTTGCACTTCACTTATAATACTTTGATATGAACATGGTCCATGTGAAAATTTTCAAAATCTGTTGAAGAGTTGACTTCCATAGGAAGCTTTTCCTACATTGGGCCATGAAAAAACTGTTCCTGTCCTGTGTGAGTCAAGCTTGGTTCTCCAGGTAAAACCTTTGCTACTCTTTGAACAAGAGAACATTCCCACCATAAAAATGGTTCCTGACCAATGCAAGGTAAGCTTGGTTCTCCAGGCTAAACATTTGCCACCTCTTTGAGCAAGAGAATATTTCCATCATAAAAATGGTTCCTGACCTGTGTGAGTCAAGCTTGGTTCTCTGGGCAAAACCTTTGCCACTCTTTGAACAAGAGAACGTTCCCACCATAAAAATGGTTCCTGACCTATGCTAGTCAAGCTTGGTTCTCCAGGTAAAACCTTTGCCACCCTTTGAACAAGAGAACGTTCCCACCATAAAAATGGTTCCTGACCTATGCGAGGTAAGCTTGGTTCTCTGGGTAAAACCTTTGCCACAGTCTGAACTCAAGAACATTCCTACGACTCTATTGACAAGTTGCGAGGGATCAAGAAACTTTAGATGGATGATCTGTAACTAGAACACAATGGAAGGGTATTTGGGGTTTTTGGATTTTCTTCTGAAGTACGGAATGGGATATCATCTTCCATTTCACTATCCATAAATAAGTCTTTCGCACGGTATCGTACCTTCTGTATTGTCCATCTGAAAGAAAATTTAAATGGTAATGATTACTCAAATTCTTGAATATGTTCTATATAATAAAAACACATTCTGGAGAACAGGCTGTTAGAGGACCTGTTCTGCATAAGTAGACAACTCTACAAAAAATGTGCTTTCTTTTTATTTCAGGGTTTTGGTTTTCCAGGTATGGCCACAAAAAATAGCTCCAGCTGTCACATTGGAAATAGACAATTACTTAAATTAGATCTAAACCTAACTACTGCAATCTGTGTTTGTATGATTGGCTGAAGTCAGCTGCCAAACTCATGCTGTGTCCAAGCATAAGTTCTTGCTCCCCCCTTCTGCAGGCCCAGTTATAACACACAGTATAGTGTGAAGCCAGCTGTGAAGCCACAAGGAGTCACGGCTTCCCTAAGTAAACATTCCAGTGCCGAGTACTCAAAGACTGGTGAAGAACTGTCCCCGGTGAGGATGGTGAAGGATCCTTGGACAGGCAAGTGTACTTTATAATTTTTAAAGTCAGCAGTTAAAATTACTTGTAGCTGCTGACTTGTAATTTAAATTTTTTTATTTTTTTTGGTAAGCGTGAAGAACCGCTTTAAAAGAGAAGTTCACTTTTGGAACATGTTACATGTTCCACCCATTTTTAGGGTGGGACATGTAACATGTTCCAGCATCTGCAGCCTCTCCCCCCAATCCCTCTCCATCCATATGACAGGTGGCCAGGTATCTTTTCCCCGCACCCGCTGTCACTAATTGGAAATAGCATGGCTCCACCCACACAGCTGCGTCATTTACAATTCAGATTCCCTTTGAATGAATGCCTACAAGTAGTGTAAGCCATTGCGACTGACAGACTGTAGTTCTCAATGAACTGAAAGGGCGCTGCTAAGCGTCCTCATAGTCCAGGGATATACAATTAGTGGACCTCCAGCTGTTGCAAAACTACAAGTCCCATCATGCCTCTGCCTCTGGGTGTCATGCTTGTGGCTGTCAGAGCCTTGCTATGCCTCATGGGACTTGTAGTTTTGCAACAGCTGGAGGTCCGCTAATTGCATATCCCTGCCATAGTCCATTGATTTTCCTGTTCTCAAATAACTGCCTGTCCGTATGAGGTATGAGCAGACCGCTATCCTGAGAGTCTGCAGGAGCTGGACTTTGCACCCTTCATCTGCTGATCACGGGTGTCATGCTCTGCAGGCTCCTTAGAAAAAAACAAAAAAACAAAACAAAACGCACATTTTTTTTACCTGCATTTATTACTTTGTTTTTAAAAGGTGAACTTATCCTTTAAGGTGGCATGGAAACCAGGGATCTATTAGAGGCTGTTGGCTCCCGACTCCTCCACTTGGCACATAGGGGGAGATTTACTAAAACTAAAGCACACAGATTCTAGTGCAGCAGTGAATGGTAACCAATCAGCTTCTAGGTTGTATTGCCAAAGCGTAACTGAACATGCTGAAGTTAGAAGCTGATTGGTTACTATGCACAGTTGCACCAGATTCTGTGTGCACCAGTTTTAGTAAATATCTCACATAAGGAGGTTGATTTACTTAAAGGGGTTGTAAACCTGTGTGTCGTTTCACCTTAATGCAAAAACTTCTGGCAGTCACCGGACCCCAGCCTCCCCGTTTTACCCTTGGTGGGGATGTGCGGTCCCTCTCTGTACAGGGTATCGGCTCTTGATTGGATAGATTCATATCAGAGCAGCCATTGGCTCCCGCTGCTGTCAACCAAATCCAATGACACAGGCGCTGTGGGAGGGGGGGGCGAGTCCAGCATTCGCATCTATGGATGCCAAATGCTGGACTCGGGAGAATGCCTGCAAGGTAACCCCCGGGAGATGCTTCTCCTAGGGGGTTATCTGATGTGAGGAGCCGCTGAGGGACCCTAGAAGTCAAGGATTGGGGCTACTCTGTGCAAAACGAGCTGCACAGTGGTGGGTAAATATGACGTTTGTTATTTTAAATAAAATAAATATGAGCCTTTACAATCTCTTTAAAGTGTAAGTCCACCCTAACACTATAATCTCTACATCTACAGACATAACAATCTAACCCTGTAAAGAAGAAATCTCTATACATACCTTTTTTAAGCTGATCCGGTCCAATGCTGAGCTGTCAGCTGCAGCTTCGCTGTGGAGGCAGGTATAGAGGACACAACCGACAACAGAAGCCCCATAGTAACTCTATGGATGACGTCACTTCCTATTCATTTCACAGCCGTTGTCGGCTGTCTCCTCTGCAGAGCATCCACCGCTGGAGACCAGATCGGATTGGCTTCAAAAAAGATATGTATACCGATTTCTTCTTGCCAGCGCTAGATAGGTTAGTGTTAGATTGTGGATGTCTGTAGATGTAGTGATTTTAGTGTTAGGGTGGACTTCTCCTTTAAGGCAAATTTTACGTGTACTGCAAATGCAGTTGCGTTAGATCTGTGGGGAAGCGCTAATACGAGGAGAAGCTCTGCTGGTTTCCATCATCCAATCATGTGCAAGCAAAAATGCTGTCTTTTTATTTTCCTTGCATGTTCAACCCTACTATGTCCCCATTACTATGTACTGACAGAGGAGAGGAAGAAGAGATTGTTGTAGTGAAGGAACAAGGAGAATCTGGGACTCTTCTCTGGTTTTGGTGCTACTTACCTGCACCGATCTCTGTAGGAAATTCCTCCTCCTTACACTGTCCTGCATCTCTCATGTCCGAGTCTTGTGCTTCCTCCTTGACTTCAGCTTTAAGACTGTCATTCTGAATGGCATAAAGCAAAGAGAACATTACAAAAAGTGCCTACAAACATTGACACAACATATGGGGGGCCCCGTAGGATCCACGCGAGGAGTACTGTACAGGCATGATTGTGTCTCCTGTGTCAGAGTCACTATTACAGATGTGAAATCACTGCTGGATCGCAGAGAACAAGAAAAACTGACCCACTACAACCTTTATACAAAACTGAAATTTGTAAGACATTACAACACTGCAGAGGTGTGCTTTTCCTTGGTATGGCCTTGAGAGTCGGCCAACAGAACCATTCAGCCCTGAACGTGTGACAGGGATTAGCTGTAGCTTCAATATGGGGCAGATATGGGCAAATCGTGGGCCAATTTAGCCAATGGGATTGCTTTTACAAGTGTTCTGCCAGCTAAAAAAATAAATAAATAATAATAATAAAAAAAAAGGATAACGGAATGATGCCAGCACTTGTAGGCATCATTCCGGTATAGCCACTCAAAGTTGGGCGATGTACCGGTAATTTGCACGGTGTTAAGTGGTTAAAGTGTTAATAAAAAGGTAAAATAATAAACATGGTATACTCATCTGTAGAGATGGGCTCTGGCATGCTTGGGATCGAAGTCTCAACCCACCCGCCAGGAAGCCAACACTGCACACCGCTTATTACAGGCAGTGAGACATTTCCTGGTCTGTGCAGCTGCAGATCAGGAAATGTCTCAATGCTTGTGATTAGTGGTGGGCAGTGTTGGCTTCCTGGAGGGATCAGGCAGATGGGTTGGGACTAGGATCCCAAACACACCAGAGCCCATCTCTACTCCCCTGCTCTGTGCAATAGTGTTACACAGAGTGGTCCCGACTCTCTTCTTCTGGGGTCCCACGCAGGCAATCTTGGCTTCTTCTCTTCTTCGTGTGCCCCCATAGCAAATGGTTTGCTATGGGGGCACACAGTATGTGCTCGCTCCCAAGCTGTACATTTCTGTGGAGCCACGCTTCATAGACACACACAGGAAAAAGCCTTTTTTCCATCGGTGGGCTTCTTTTCATGTCCTCACATTCATACATTCTCACCATTCATTTTCACATCCTTATATCTCTTCACCAATCATTCAATTATTGAATTTTTCTTTATCATTCATTTTTCCTTGATTTCTATTTTATACATCATGGTAATTACTCCTTGTGTAGTCACATTGAGTTCACTACACAAATAATTCATTTATAATACACTTTTGTTTATGCACTTTCACACATAATTAGTATAATATTCTGTTTCTCAGATATCCCTGTTCCACTGATTATATATCATCACGTCTTGCTATATCAAATTGGCTGCCCACACTGTACACTTCCTCTGTTCGTCTGATGTTGCACCTCCATATTATGCCGCCTCAGCTCCCGTGTTGGGGGTCTATATCCGGGGCCTGCCCTGCGCCGGTCACCATGCGCTGCGTGTGCGGTTCGGGTTGGTGAGTGTGTTTAGTGAGCCATCTATTGACATATAATATCTTGTATAATTCTATTTTAAATATTGATATATCTTATATACCTTTATAGGAATCTCTGGTGCACTTGCTCCTGACGAGTGGATAAATCCACCAAACGCGTCGAGCTATACTTGATGACACAGTTGTATTCCATATGGATTGATCCCTACCCAGCTTTTATCAACATCTTATGATATTGTTTTTAGATTAGCCAATAGATCTGTATATACCCTGTGGGTGCATATGCCAGTTTTGGGTCTGTCGCTGTGGCATTTTTTTGCGCCATAGCATTTATAATTTTTCAAAATCATTTTCTCCTTTTTTATTTACTTATTTGACTTTGATCTTATATCGTTTTGACTATATTATCTTACTCATTGTGTTCAGGCTTTATGTGCAGTATATATGTATATGAAATAAATTATATTCTTCATGATTCTAGATGAATGTCTTCAATTAAATATTTAAATATTATTCATTTACAGTTTGTCTTCACTATACAATTGCTTCATCTAAAAGTCCCAAAACCCTCCTTACAGTTTTTACTGACTATTGGGATGGAAGCACCATGTTGTGCTTCATTTAAAGTCCCAAACTCCCCCCCCCCCCTCTGTTTTAATAAATATTGTCAAAGATGGTTTTACATGATGGAATATCCTTCCACTTTTTTAAATGATTAATGTGGAGCTGATGTGGATTCCCTTGGTATATCCTGTGGGGTGGGGGGGGTTAAGATTCCATCTTTGTGAGCCCATATTAACGTCTCTTAATAGGGGGGTCAATATGATATAGTAAGTGTATCCATTTCAGTATCGTCAGGTCACTGTAGTGTCACCGTTTGGGGTATACACGTAAAGCCACCCATAGACGGAACATTTTTTTTTCCTGTCTCGACTCCCCCATTAACTTAGTAGTGATGGGGGAATCCCTTCTGCAGAGCCATTGTGTTCTCCTGGCCGAGGAAGCCACCCCCAGCAAGAGAACACAGTGATTAATGCAAGCAGCTATAGCAACCGCTAGCAAAAGCCGCTAGCAATAACTGCATGTAAAATCTAGCAGGCTGGTTCTACCCAAGTTGATCGATTCAGCCTGCCCATACATGGCTCGAATCTTGGACGTTTACTGCTAAACTGGCTGAGATTTGAACCATCTATGGCCGGCTTTAAACTGGATATTGAAGATCCTTTCACTTTGATATCACCTTTTATCTATATTGGTGGACTGTTTTTTTTTTTTTTTTGGGACCTTTCTCAATTCACTTTTATGACAAATCAGAAAATCAGAATCCGTTTGAGCTTTGCCTCTACAGGAGGTTTTCATTATGGCTAGACCTGCTAGTGGACAAATGGTGAATATACTCTGTTGCTATAGTCTTACTGAAACCTGCTTAGCAAAATCTGTCTGCAATGTCTCTCCTTTTCCTGGATCTTTATTAGGAAAGCTCTGCCTGCCCCAATCTCTGCTGTCCTATGTACTTAAAGGATAAGTCCACCCCAACGCTAAAATCACTATGTATATAGACATCCACTATATAAACATAATCTATCTAGCCCTATAAAGAAGAAATCAGTATACATACCATTTTTGAAGCCGATCCAGTTCGGTCTCCAGCGGCGGAAGCTCTGCAGAGGACGTGGCTGACAACGGTTGTGAAATTAATGGGAAGTGACGCCACCCATAGAGTTACTATGGGGCTCCCGTTGTCGGCGGTGCTTTGCAGGTTGTTTTAACCCTTTTTTGGCTGCTAGCGGGGGGTTAAAAGCACCCCGATATCAGCCAAAAACGACGGTAAACCTCAGATGGCGCAGACGCCGCAGGGTGAAAGGGGCCTTAGGGTGCACTTATCCTTTAATGCTTGCTGGCTTGGAACTGTTAGGGTGGATGTCTACTTTAAGCTCTGATTTTCCTTGCAGAATGCGGTACAGAGTTCTGCTAGGTCACATGGGTGCTCAACCTGTGGCCCTCCAGCTGGACCAGCAAGTCCCATCATGCCTCTGGGAGTCACGCTTTTAAGTGTCAGCAGCTTCATGGTACTTGTAGTTCAACAACAACTTTAGGGCCACAGGTTGAGCACCCATGTGCAAGGACATTTCAGTTTTTGGTTCTCTCTCAGGATTGTGTTTGAATAAAAGTTGTACGTGTACTGTGTTGGTTTGCACCTTAGCCCTTTCCTTTGTTGTTACACCCCCCCCCCCCCCAATGAATTATATGATTTCAAAAAGTAATCTCATCTACCTGACAATCCTGTACGATCCAGCTATCGTCCCGTGCACGCTTGTTACCAAATTCACCTGTAGGAAAACACTTTATTGTTAAAGTGACCCTGTCACCATGACTCGCATTTAAGCCTAAACACAACCAAAAAATAGGATTTTTATAACAGCTTACCTGTAAAATCCTTTTCTTAGAGTACATCACGGGACACAGAGCCATAGTAGTTACTATGTGGGATAAATAGGCCACCTTTAGGTGATGGACATTGGCACACTCTAGACAGGAAGTTCACTCCCTATATAACACCTCCCCTTACTGGGGGTACCTTAGTTTTTGTAGCAAAGCAATATACGTGTATCCAAAGAATGGAGGGACCTCTGTGTCCCGTGATGTACTCCAAGAAAAGGACTTTACCGGTAAGCGGTTATAAAAAATCCTATTTTCTTTACCGTACATCACCGGAAACAGAGCCATAGTAGTTACTATGTGGGATGTCCCAGAGCAGTGCTATTTGAGGGGAGGGAGACACAAACAAAAGTAAGGCGTCATCAGACCTGAGGACCTATACTGCTGCCTACAGCACACTGCACCCAAAGGCGATATTCTCATGCCTTTTTACATACACATGATAGAATCTGGTGAATGTATGGACTGAAGACCAAGTTTGTGGCCTTGCAGATTTGAGCCATGGATGCCTGGTGATGCACTGCCCATGAAGCACTAAATCAGCCCTGGTGGAGTGCGCTTTGATTTGAAAAGGTGGAATCGTCCTCCTCAAACCATAAGCTTGAATTACTTGCCAAATCCACTTAGGCCCCTTTCACACTGAGGCGTTTTTCAGGCGCTACAGCGCTAAAAACAGCGCCTGAAAACCGCCCCTTTTCACTCCAGTGTGAAAGCTGGAGGGCTTTCACACTGGAGCGGTGCGCTAGCATGACAGTGAAAAAAGTCCTGCTAGAAGCATCTTTGGAGCGGTGAAGGAGCAGTGTATCCACCGCTCTTAAACCACTCCTACCCATTGAAATCAATGGGGCAGTGCGGCTATACGGCCAGCAAATCACCGCTGTATCGGCGCTTTGGGGGCGGTTTTAACCCTTTTACGGGCGCTAGCGGGGGTTAAAACCTCCCAGCTAGCAGCCGAATACCGCCGCTAAAACGATGGTAAAGTGGCACTAAATATAGCGCCGCTTTACCGCCGATGTCTGCACTGCCCCAGTGTGAAAGGGGCCTTAGAAATAGTTGATTTCGAAGCTGCCTGTCCTTTTCTAGGACCTTCAGGAAACGCAAACAAAAACATAAATTTTTGGAATCTAAGTAGTCACTTTCAAGTAGACTTTGACTGCTCTCACTACATCAAGAGAATGTAGAGACTTTCCTAACGTAGAACAGGGTCCTGTAAAAAATGAAGGTAGAGCAATATCCTGGTTTAGATGAAAACCTGACACTACCTTCGGCAGAAAGCTAGGATGGGGACGCAATACCACCTTATCCTTGTGAATAACTGAAAGAGAGAGGGAGGGGGGTGGTCGAGGTGGAAAAGGGGGGAGGGGGGTGGTCAAGGTGGAAAGGGGGGGGGGGGGAATAAGAGCCAGGCCATCCATCCCATTATCCTGATTGGTATGCCCCGTCTCAACAATAATATAGAATCATCAGTTAATGCTCAGTTAGACATCCAAGGGGATCAGACCTGGTTATACTTCCAAGGACAACCTCTATTCCAGTGGTGGCTGGTGCGCCATCTTCTTGGGGGGGGGGGGGGGGGAGCCCTCTGAGGCAGCCAACCACATAAATGACCCAACCCCTGGTGCTCGCTCCATTGTTGCTCCCCCCGTTCCTCGGATGATGACCTGTCCAGGTGGCGGCTTCTCCCTCTGACGCTTCTCCTCCCGGCCAATCAGGAGTTAGGAGGACTCCCAGCTAATCGGGGACTCATCGCCCCCTTCCTGACTGGCCGGGAGGAGAAACAGGAAGACATTAGCGAATATTAATTCTCTATTGTCACTCGACTGTTTGGAGCCTCTGGGTTGGAAACATATGCCACTTCAAGGCTAGTTGCCTTCTCCTCCACCTCATCTAATGATCAAGATGTGCGATTCAGAAGATATATTCCCCCCTAACCCATGACTTGAAGGAGTCCCACAGCAACATCTGATTGAGAAAGCTAAACATGGAAGAAAAAGAATGTTAAAAAAAGACAACGTTGTGCCCAGGCGTGTGTTTAACGAATCCCTCCAAAAATAAAAAGGGAATATGAACACATCACAATCCTATAATCTCTCTCCAATCATGTCTAATGTAACAGTGGTAATTATAGCTAAAAAATGTGATAAAAAAAAATTAAAAATATTAAATGATAAAAAAAAATATTTTGTGATGTGATATTTTGTAATCTTGACGTCCAACAGGTTTCCTTTTCAAGGGGCAATGGGCTGCAAAACCAAAAACCAGCCACTCTCCTCCACTTTTATATAATCAATCTCTCCAGAGGCGTAATTCGAAATAAAAGAACCACAGCATAAAATCCTTTCTTATTTTATGTAAACCACATGCAGCACTCATGTGTAAAAGTGTCTCCCAACACTGGTAAAACGGGCATAGGTTATATGTGTCCATCTTGAATCTCACGATCCCATTTATTGACTTTTGTATTTTGCTTTTTGGTTTGATATAGATATGTATACAGATTTAAAATGATTGTAAAGTTATTTATAATATATATATATATATATATATATATATATATATATATATATATATATATATATATATATATATATATATATATATATAATTTCTTTTCTTTTTTTTATAACAAACAGAGCAGCTCGTTTTGCGCAGAATGGCCCCGAACCTCGTCTTCTGGGGTCCCTCGGACGGCTCTCATGGCTTCTCCCCGCATCAGATAACCCCCTGGGAGAATCGATCTCCCGCGGGATTAACTTGCGGGGGCGCGTGCTCAAGTCCAGCATTCGGCATCCACAGAGGCCAAATGCAGGACTTGGCCCTGCCCTCCTGATCATTGGATTTGATTGACAGAAGCGGGAGCCAATGGCTGCACTGCTATCAATATATCCAATCAAGAGAATGGAGCCCATGGAGAGCGAGACAGCGCGTCCCCACCGACTGAATGAAGGGGGTCAGGTAAAAACGGAGGGGGGGGGGGAGGGGGCTAGTGACTGCCATAGGATGCATTAAGGTTAAAAAACATGAACCTTTTACAACCCCTTAAGGTCCGGTTCACACCGCTGCGGGTGAGAGATCCGGATGTGATTCGCACCGCACTGCAGTGCAAATCACATCCGATCTCCGTAGCGATGCGAGTTCAGCCATACAGATAGTATGGCTGAATTCGCATCGCTCCCGCGGCAAACTCGCACGGGACCCTTTTTTTGGTCCGCAGCAGAATCGGATCGCATGGGTGTTCACACCATGCGATCCGATTCCTGTGCGAGTGTGCAGATCGCACTGCGATATGCGGATGGATCTGGGGGTGTCATTAACATTTCATTGACACTCCCAGCAGTCCGCATAGGGCAGTGTGAACTGCCGGCGGGAGGCATGCGATGCGGGAAAACGCTGCGGATTTGCGGCGTTCCCGCATCGCTATAGTGTGAACCCAGCCTTAAGTAGATGTTTATGTGGGTTTAGTTACCCACTCTTTCATCTTATCATTTAATATTTGAATTTTCATTTCCTATTTTTCTATCACATTTTTTTTTTTTTTTAGATATTTTTATTTTAGATTACCAGTGTTACGTTAGAAATTATAGGATTTTGTTGGGTTTATATTCCCTTTATTTTTGGATGGATTCGTTTTAACACACACACCTGGGCACAAACACTGTCTTTTTTTCTCATTATATATTGAATAAAGATAATACACATGTATGTTTGTCATGTCTAAAAGTCTATAATAAAGCGCATTAAATAAATAAACACAACCAAAAACCCCCCTTCCCAAACCCCCACCACATATTAAAGCGGGATTCCACTGCCGTTTTTTTTTTTTTTTTTACCTGTGTCACTGTTGGGCGATTCCTACCGGGTCTTTGCAGTCACGATCGGCGTCTTTTTAACCCCCGGCGTGACGATTTCATTGCTAAGGAAAACTTTTAAAAAAGCAGTCCGGCGGTTTCCATTTTCACTGTGGGCGTTTGAAGCCCACAGGCATTTACTTCCTGGATGCGATGACACTGAGCTCCCAGCATCCACTGCTCCATCTCGCACATGCTCATTGAGTGTCCTCTTTGTTTTCCTTCCTTTTGTCTCCTGTGCTATAGTGGTAATGGCTGATAGAGCTGCCTGCCCACTTTCAAAATGGCAATTTCGGCTTGACTGTGTCCCCCATGGATTCCTGGGAAATAGCTAAAAAAGTTCCCAGGGACCATTGCGAAGCCGATAAACACGCCTACTCCCACGGGAGGAGAGCCCAGAAGTCGGCATAAACATTAAAAATAAAAGGTAAATACTGCATATTATTTTATTTCAATGGTCATAACTGCATCTATGTTCCAAAGCCATTTGAATAAGATGAACTTGCAATTTTCTGTACAAAACCACCTTAAGCAGCAGGGAAAGAGCCCACCGCCAGCCTTGGAATACTTGAATCCTCAATCAATTCAGAACACCCAATAGGGGTGGTGTGAGCCAATAGGTGTACCTCCTGTGGTGGAAAAACACAGGTAACAGTAGAGATGCTGGTGCAGCAACATAAGTCACATAATAAAGAGCCCTCCTAGAAAAGAACAACAGAGTTCTCCTCGTCTGGTGGTGTAGTAGTGCAAAAACTGACATACAAGACCCTAGTGGATCACCCAAAGGGTACCAACACCAGTTCATGGCATATATGGATATAAGGGATAGGAATCCCAGGTGTTGCAGATAGCCAGGGAAAAAGTTCCAGGGCATTACACAGAATCTTCTTCAATGGATCGGTGGCAATGAGTGCAGCCAGGTGGACCCCTCACAGGGGGAAGTGAAGAACCGGACCATTACCCCACCTCGAACCCACAGGTAGGCTTGATAGAGGACACTGTAGTGAATTCCATAGGTGCGCAGAGCAGCTTTAACTTGATCAAAAGATCTCTGAAGCTTCCGTGTCTTCAGAGTAATCGGGGAAGATAAGCAAGTTGGTATTTTGGTAGGTAAGCTCTCCCTGCACCCTGGCTCTCCGGAGAACTTCATCTCTGTCCCTAAAACGCAATAACTTCAGGATGAAAGTGCAGGGTGGCGCCCCCTGGGGGTCCAGGCTTGGGTGGTATACGATGGGATCTCTCCACATAGAGAAAGAGAGATCTGGGCCACAGGTAGCCGGGTGCGCAGCAGATTCTCCACAAAAACGGTTGGATTGAAGCCTTTCCACACCCTCAGCCAGGCCCGCGATGCAGAGGTTGTTCTTCTGGTTGTGGTTCTCCGCATCTTCAGCCTTGTATTCCAGTGCCCGGATCTTGGTCTGTAAAGAGCGGAGAGCAGTAGTGTGCTGAGACACCATGTCTTCAGTTTGGCACCTTCTGCTGAGGAAGGCTGGGACCCCACTTTATCCATGCCCTGACGGAGAAGCCTCACATCCAGCTGCAACCTTGGAGGTTAAGGCAGCCTGAAAAACAGTAATAGCCACCATAACATCAGCCAAAGCCAGCTGAGTGGAATGAGCTGGCTCTTCCAATTCTGAGACACCATGTTTGAGAAGGTATGAGCGCGGGTCTCCACATGGGCGCCAACAGCCAGGAGAATCTCTTCCACCAGCGGTGGGAAATTAAGCTTCTTGCTACATCCGGATGAAGGGCGGCACATTAATGTGTCATCGGCTGCTGTAGAGAAGAGAGCGGAGAAACAGGAGAGGAGATGGATAAAGCCAGCAGAGCTCCAACATTTGCTTCCACTTAGGCCACCATCTTGGTCACGCCCCCACGTGAGCAGTGATTTCTAGCAGCCTCACATAATATGTCCGCAGTCTCTGACCGCCTCTTGCATCATGTCCGCAGTCTCTGACCGCCTCTTGCATCATGTCCGCAGTCTCTGACCGCCTCTTGCATCATGTCCGCAGTCTCTGACCGCCTCTTGCATCATGTCCGCAGTCTCTGACCGCCTCTTGCATCATGTCCGCAGTCTCTGACCGCCTCTTGCATCATGTCCGCAGTCTCTGACCGCCTCTTGCATCATGTCCGCAGTCTCTGACCGCCTCTTGCATCATGTCCGCAGTCTCTGACCGCCTCTTGCATCATGTCCGCAGTCTCTGACCGCCTCTTGCATCATGTCCGCAGTCTCTGACCGCCTCTTGCATCATATCCGCAGTCTCTGACCGCCTCTTGCATCATGTCCGCAGTCTCTGACCGCCTCTTGCATCATGTCCGCAGTCTCTGACCGCCTCTTGCATCATGTCCGCAGTCTCTGAACGTCTCTTGCATCATGTCCGCAGTCTCTGAACGTCTCTTGCATCATGTCCGCAGTCTCTGACCGCCTCTTGCATCATGTCCGCAGTCTCTGACCGCCTCTTGCATCATGTCCGCAGTCTCTGACCGCCTCTTGCATCATGTCCGCAGTCTCTGACCGCCTCTTGCATCATGTCCGCAGTCTCTGACCGCCTCTTGCATCATGTCCGCAGTCTCTGACCGCCTCTTGCATCATGTCCGCAGTCTCTGACCGCCTCTTGCATCATGTCCGCAGTCTCTGAACGTCTCTTGTATCATGTCCGCAGTCTCTGACCGCCTCTTGCATCATGTCCGCAGTCTCTGACCGCCTCTTGCATCATGTCCGCAGTCTCTGACCGCCTCTTGCATCATGTCCGCAGTCTCTGACCGCCTCTTGCATCATGTCCGCAGTCTCTGACTGCCTCTTGCATCACGTCCGCAGTCTCTGACTGCCTCTTGCATCATGTCCGCAGTCTCTGACTGCCTCTTGCATCATGTCCGCAGTCTCTGAACGTCTCTTGTATCATGTCCGCAGTCTCTGAACGCCTCTTGCATTATATCCACAAAATGCACCGCAAAACGCGCTTGGAAACGCATCAACCGCATAGACGTGAACCTAGACTAAGATAATTCTGTAATTAGTATTCACCTGTGCTGATCTCTACAGGAACTTCCTCCTCTTTAATCACCATGTGCATTTCTCCCGACATGTCGATTCCGATGTCTCTGGTGTTTCCACGGTCTGTGAATAAAGGATATGAAATAGAAATTGTTGGTGGCTTGGTATTTTTTTTTTTTTTCATGGGGAAAACCCTGGCATGGGCAAATTTTCTGTTGAACTTTTACTTTCAGCAATAATAAACCAAAAAGCAAAAATGTATTATTATTGCAGCTTACCAATCAGATGGCTGCATTGGTTTTAATTTTTAGGCTCTTTTCCATTCTATTTTTATTTGATGATCTGGCCAACAAGTCTGTTTTTCAAAAGAACAAGCTCTCTTCCAAATGTATCAGTTGACAGGGAAGAGACTAACCATTCAACACTGGCAGGGGGTGCTTGCAATGATAAGCTTTTATTTATCCATGGAAAACATTTATCCACAAAAACAAAATAAAAAGACAGTTGCTGCAACTGATTATAAAGCGATTCTGGAGTTGGTCTTCAATTGGTTAGTGTAGTTAAATCTGTTAATACATTTAACACTCCCCTACCTCCCCCCAGACAGACAATGCTGCTGTCCAAAGGTTCCCCTTTACTCCTTCATCCAGAGTGGGGGCGTTCTAATACAGATGGTGTCTTACTGGCCAGATCATCAGGTGAAAAACAGAGGAGAAAAAAAGCCTAAATAAAACCAATGCAGCCACCACATCTAATGATTGGTAAGCTGCAATATTTTACATTTTTGGTTTTAGGTTTAACAACACTTTAATAAAAATGGATCTGACATACCCTAAAAAAAAGTTCAGATTGGCAGGATCTCACAAAAATTCCTACTACCAATAAGTGAACAATGCCGTCACATCACACTATATAACAAACGATTTTGGCTTGATATATCCTTTATTCACTCTATGTCCTCCGGCACCCGCCGCTGGATCATAGAGAACACACACAGAATGGGGATCTGCCCATGTAAACATCTCTTCCCCTAGTGAAAGCACCACAGTGTACACAAAAACACTGGCTAGGCACACGGTTAACCCTTTGCTTGCCCTAGATGTTTAACCCCTTCCCAGCCAGTGTCATTAGTACAGGGACAGTGCATATATTTTACCACTGGTCACCGAATTAGTCACTGGTTACCAAAATTGTGAAAAGTGTCCGATTGTTCACAACAATATCGCAGTCCCACTTTAATGCGGAGTTCCAACAAAAAAACAAAAGTCAGCAGCTACAAATACTGCAGCTGCTGACTTTTAAAAATTGGACACTTACCTGTCCCAGGGTCCATCGATGCGGAGGAAAATGCCCGGTTCGTCTCCCCCTCTTTGCTGTGGCGCCAGCATTGTCACTGTGGGCGCCCGGCTGTGGCTTCACAGCCGGGCACGCACTGCGCATGCGCGAGCCGTTCTGCGACTGGCCGGGCAATCTGGGACCTGTGACGTGTCCCGGATGATTGCCGAAAGGGGGGGGGGGGGGGGGAGATGAACATACTTCTGGTGCCACAGTGCCCCCGGGAGGAAGTGGGAGCTGAAACCCTCTAAAAAGAGGTTTCCCCCCCCCCCCCCCAAAAAAAAAAAAAAACTGACATGCCAAATGTGGCATGTCAGGGGGTCACCTTCCCTTAAAGCAAACGTTCCATTTTTGGGTGGTACGCAACTTTAAGTCCTGATTTCCGCCATTACAAGTATAAAAAATAAATAAAAAAAATTACATAAATATATCCCATAGTTTGGTTTACGTGAATGTTATAGCGTCTACAATCAATATACACTTATTGTGATTTATGAAAAATGTAGCAGAATACATATTGGCCTAAATTTATGAAGAAATTTGGATTTTTTTTTTTATTATTTTTATTGGATATGTTTTCTAGCAGAAAGTCAAAAAAAAAATATTCTTTATTTTTCAAAATTGTCAGTCTTTTTTTGCTTATAGTGCAAAGAAAAGAAAAAAAAAACAAATAAAAAAAAATAATAATAATAATAATAAAATGCAGAGGTACTCAAATACTAACAAAAAAATGCTCTATTTGTGGGAAAAGAAATGATATAAATTTTGTTTGTGTACAGCATTGTATGATCGCGCAATTGTCAGTTAAAAGTAACGCTGTGCCAAAAAGCAACAAATGGCCTGGGCATGGGGGGGGGGGGGGGTAAATCTCCCAAAGGTCAAGTGGTTAATAAGCTTTACCTGTGGGTACTTGTGAATATCTTGTAAAAACTTGTGCCGTTTAGAAGATATTCACTGTGGATGTAGCCGGTAACATCACCAGCGCATGTGCAGTAGTTCTGCATTCTGGGCACACCGAGTGTGCCATCAATGCAGCAAGCACTGTGCCGCAATCATGACTCCCAGGTGCATGCGCAGGGATGATACCATCACAGCTTGGCTGTTCAGCAGCATGAATACAGGAGGAAGACCAGGTGGGGGTGGATGCCCTGGTAGCAGTGACAACTTGCCCCGCTGGAGGGCTCCGCTTTACAAGCAAGTCTGCCATAATGTGCTAGTATGTGGTGCATACCAGCACATTATGGCCTTACCTGCAGGGGGCAGGCTAATCTACATAATGGGGACAAAAACAATAAGAATCTGACAGAGGTTCTAACACCTCGTCACAAAAAAAAAAAAAATAATAATAATAATAAAAAAAAAAAAAAAGTGTTTCTATGCAGCAAGTGTCATCTGTACAAGAAGACTCTGCAAATTCATTTTGTACTTAGTGTTTATTACTCACTTGTGCTGATTTCTGTAGGAATATCCTCCTCTTTTATCCTGCTCCTTCTTTCCTCAGCTCTGGTGCTTCTCAAAGTGGCTCTGGTGTCTGTGAATAAAGATGAGAGTGAAGCCCCCTGTACTGAGATGTATAATGTATAAACAATGCTCAATGCTATAATATCCAAGCACACTCAAGTCACGTGATGGTGTGATGAAACGCGTTGGAGGGAGCTTTTTACATCGTTCCACAAACCCAGAAGAGGGCAGCGTTCCAGTGAGTTGATGCAGAATTGAGGTGCGTATCATTTGGACGAGTGGTATAACCCTTGCTAAATGTATGAGAGACCCCAGAGAGTGTGTGGGGGGGGGGGAGACTGGTCACGTCTCTTGGCTGGTAACACACAATGACATGATGTGAGGAGGAGATCCGGAGTCTAATAGAGGCTGATGGCTCCTGACTCCCCCACTGGGCACATACTGTCCCCCCATTACTGTCTACTGACAGAGGAGGGGGGAGGAGAAGAGATTGTTTTAGTGACTGAACAGGGAGAATCTGGGACTCTTCTCTGGATTTAGTGTTTATTACTTTGTCGCTTCTCATATGTAAAATGTTTTTTGCTTCATAAGTACACATCAGGTTTCTTTGAGTGGACATTTCTCAAACAAAATATCCCTGGAACGTTTGCATAAGCCATTCAAAAGGAAAATAGGACTATGACTAAGCCCTGGGGGTGGGGCGAAACGTGTTGAAGCTGCTTTCACTTCATTTCCACCTGGGGTTGTTTTTCTTGGAGTGTGGCATTTTATACTCTTCCTTCCCACAATGGGAAAGCAGGTAATGTATTACGTTGGGCCAGTGTAAAGGAGTCAATCGGCAGCCTACACATTTTTATCTGCTTCCATTGTTTTAGAGTTCACGGCAAACATTGGCTCCAGATGTCAAAAGGCCAACAACAGCATGACCCTTTGACATCTATGACCTATTGCATGTATAATACAACAGTGCCATCTAAAGATGGAGTTTGTGAAATTTTCGCTAGTAAACAAATGCGAAAAATGTATACGGCCACGTGGGAATGGCTACACACAAACTTTCCAGCATAAGCTGCAAGGATAGGCTCCATAACAACGAAGGAAGATCTGTGCCAGAGAGCTTCCATAACCACAAGACGACCAATGCCGCGTACAAACGCTCGGAATTCCGGCCAGGAAAAGACCGATGAGAGCTTTTCATCAGAAAATGCGACCGTGTGTACGCTCCATCGGAATTTAGCGGCCCGAATTTCCGCCAGCCAAAAAATCGATAGCATGTTCTCAATTTTCCCAACGGAAAAACTTTCTATTGGAAATTCCGATTGTGTGTATGCAATTCCGACACGCCAAAACTAACACATGCTCAGATTCAACTACGAGACGGAAGCTATTGGCTACTGGGTATTGAACTTCCTTTTTCTAGTCCCGTCGTACGTGTTGTACATCACCGCGTTATAAACGATCAGAATTTGGTGTGACTGTGTGTAGGCAAGACAGCTTGAGCCGAATTACAACGAGAATTCCGATCGTGTGTACGCGGCATCAGAATGAACTTCACCTGGGAGGAAGTAAAGGCAAAAAAAAAAACCCCCCAAAAAAAAAAAAAAACCCACACCCTGTAAAGGCAAAGGCATAATGCGCTAGTATGCATAGCATACTAGCTCATTATGAATAACTTACCTGAGAACGAAGCCACCGAAGCAGTCCTCCGTCTTCATGTCCGCCGCTGCCATGGATCCCGGAGTGACTTCCGTGTCTCGCTGCTCCAGCGCTGTGATTCGCCGGAGCAGTGATGACATCATACGCACGGGAGCCGACACTCGCGGCATATCACAGCGATCTGCGGCCTGCCCAGTGCGCATTGGCAGCTGTGGCTGTCTTCGGGTAAATATGACTTCCGGGTCTCTCTGCTCCGGCGCTGTGATTCGCCGGAGCAGCGATGATGTCACTCCCGCGCATGCGCACTGGATCTGACATGAGCGGCATATCACAGTGATCTGCGGCCTGCCCAGTGCGCCGCTGTCTACGGTGCACAGTGGTGGCTGTCTTTTTGCAAATATCTCCTAAACCTACACGGTTTAGGAGATATTTCTTGGACCTACAGGTAAGCCTTAATCTAGGCTTACCTGTAGGTCAAAGTAGGTTGTAAGGGTTTACAACCACTTTAAAGCTACACAAAGAGAGAGACCCGTTTCTGCAATCTCTCAAATAGCTGGAAGCCCTGGTTGTCTACAGAGATCATGAAACCGTAGCAAAGTGATTAAACAGCTCAAGTATATCTAGATCCGATTTCTTCCCATTTTGGAATAAGGTAGTAAATGGTTATAATCCGTGTCCCATTGGAGAGTTTATCATGCACTTTCTGTGCTGAAGACACAACAGGAATCAGGAAAAGTTTCTCCAAAATTAGTAAAAATTGTAGTAAAGTCTTTGTGTGGGCTTGTACCTACAGGTAAACTTTTAATAAAGCTTACCTGTAGATACTGTGAGCATCTTCCATACTTGTGCCGATTGTGCCGCCATTGTTCATGCACATTCACTAGGAAGGGTAGGTAGTGTGTGCATGCGTTGTATGTATATCTCTAACACTTTGTATGTCTTCGTATTGTTTTTCTACGGTTGTAAATAGTTTGTATGTGCAACATTCTTGTTTAGCAAAGCACCTTATCCACCTCCGATCCAGAAGGTTTTACCCTCTTCATGACCAGGACGTTATTTTTGCTATTCGGCACTGCGCTAATTTATTTAGCAATTGCGCAGTCATGCAACGCTGTACCCAAATTTTATATCATTTTTTCACACAAATAGAGCTTTCTTTTTTAGTGGTATCTGATCACCACTGTTTTTTTTTTTTATTATATAAATGAAAAAAAGACCGAAAATTTGGGGGATTTTTTTGTTTTTTTAACTGTTATAAAAACATATTCAATAAATTAAAAAAATAAAAATAAATCTAATTTCATCATAAAATTTAGACAAAATGTATTCCGATACAGGTCTTTGGTTTAAAAAAAAAAAAAATAATAAAAATCCCAATAAGTGTATATTTATTGGTTTGTGTGAACGTTATTAGCGCCTACAAACTATTTGATCCCCACAGATTTTGTAAGATTGTCCGCTTACAAAGAAATGAAGGGTCTATGATTTTTATATTAGGTGTATTCTAAATGATAGACAGAATATCAACCAAAAATACAGAAAAAAAAAAAAAAACATAATACAAATGTTATAAATTGAGTTGCAGTTCAGTGAATAAAATAAATATTTGATCCCCTACCAACCAACCATAATACTGGCGCCCACAGACTGGCTACAGCAGGGATCTCAAACTGGCGGCCCTCCAGCTGTTGCAAAACTACAAGTCCCATCATGCCTCTGCCTGGGGGGAGTCATGCTTGTAACTGTCAGCCTTGCAATGCCTTATGGGACTTGTAGTTTCACAACAGCTGGAGGGCCGCTGGTTTGAGACCCCTGGGCTACAGTATGTGCTCATGTGGTACACAGATTAGTCCTGTCAATGTAAGAAGGTGCTCCTAACGTCAACTCCTTATGTGTATAAAAGACACCTGTCCACAGGATCTCTCTCTTACATTCAATCCTCACCACCATGGGCAAGACCAAAGAGCTGTCAAAGACAAGATTGTAGACCTGCCCTAGGCTGGAATGGGCTACAAGACCATCAGCAAGAAACTTTGTGAGAAGGAGACAACAGTTGGAGCGATTATTCGCAAATGGAAAAAATACAAAATAACCATCCATCGCCCCTCGGTCCGGAGCTCCATGCAAGATTTCACCTCATGGGGTGAGGAGGATTATGATAAAAGTGAGGGATCAGCCCAGAACTACACGGGAGGAGCTTGTGAATGATCTCAAGGAAATTGGGACCACAGTCACCAAACAAACCATTGGTAACACAATACGCTGCCATGGATTGAAATCCTGCAGTGCCCACAAGGGCCCCCTCCTCGAGAAGGCTCATGTACAGGTCCATCTGAAGTTTGCCAATGAACATCTGAATGATTCAGAGAAGGATTTGGAGAAAGTGCTGTGCTCAGAGGAGATTAAAATAGAGCTCTTTGGCATTAACTCACCATGTTTGGAGAAAGAAAAATGACAACCGTAACCCTAAGAACATTCCTACAGTCAAACATGGAGGTGAAACATTATGCTTTGGGTGGTTTCTCTGCTAGAGGTACAGGCCTCACTGAGGGGCCAATGGACGGGCCACGTATTGTAAAATCTTGGATGAGAACCTTCTTCCCTCAGCTAAACACTGAAGATGGGTGGTGAATGGGTCTTCCAGCATGACAATGACCCAAAATATACCGCCAAGGCAACAAAAGGAGTGGCTCAAGAAAAAGAACATTAAGGTCATGGAGTGGCCTAGCCAGTCTCCAGACCTTAATCCTACAGAAAATTTATGGAGGGAGCTGAAACTAAGTTGCCAAGAGACAACCAAGAAACATTAAGGATTAGTGAAGATCTGTAAAGAAAAGTCCCTTCTGAGATGTGAAAAAAATAAATAAAAATCTGGTAAACCAACTACAAGAACCGTCTTACCTCTGTGCTTGCCAAAAAGGGTTTCTCCACCAAGTACTAAAGGTGTCCATTCATGAAGCAGTGAAAGAAAATATTTCAATGCTTCATTCTCTGGCATTCTCAGAGGAGATTGTTCTCCTCTGTGTGCCAGTTTATGACGTTTTGTAGATCGCTTCTCCTTTGGAGGAGTGAAGCGATCTACAAATGCTTCAAACAGTGGAGAACGACCCCTGATACTGGAATCTCGTGAGACTTTACGAGATTATAGTATCAGCAATTCATAGAAATACGGAGATGTACGTTTATTAAGCAGTGATAAAATTATCACTGTTCAGTACACGGACTGATGGCGTGGTTAATACTAATAATATAAAGAGTCCCCCTACACACACACACACACATATACGTGTGTGTGTGTGTGTGTGTGTGTGTGTCATATATATATATTATATTTTAGGGCTGTGGAAATTAAAGATTAATTCCTCGATTCATTTTTTTGATCGATCAAAAGAGTTCCGTCGGAGATCCGGTGACATCACGGACATCAACGTCATTGGACTCCTCCCCCCTTCCCCAAGTGCCTCCGTCTGCTAATGAAGGGAAGGGGGGAGGAGTCCGGTGACATCAAAGTTCTGATTGAACGCATACGGGGGAGGAGCTACGCATGACATCACCCGCTGCTGCCCTACGAAACGAACACAATTGTCGGCTTTACATGCTGTGTTTTTATCATCTTTATGTCAGTAGTTTGCGTTCGAACACAAAAAAATAAAATCTTATACTTAAGCGGTGAGCACTTCGATCTTTTCTTTCTACCCATGACCTGGTGTTATTGCTGAGATCTAAGGAGACGTGAGAGAAGTTTATGGTCCGTGTTAACCCTTTTGATACCCGCTTGCATGACCACCTGTTTGCACAGGGGTCCATGCCATAAGGTGAGAGTGATTAGTTAGACCCGAGGTGGAGGGATTGTCACACTACTGTGAACAATAAAATACTTACGTCAGTGCTACAGTTTGAATTTAAAACGTATTTGTGAGAACTGTGAAGTTAAGTCATGGATTGTGGAAACAAACTAGTGTCGGGTGATTGTATATAGTGTATACCACATTTACCACCGACTAATGCAGAGTTGCAATGCAAGGAGATCAGCTAAAAGTAGTTGGATCTGTATGTGCGTTATAATTAATCGAAATTAGTCGATTTAAAAAAAATAATCAAACCCAATTAATCGAACACGAAAATTTGAATCAGTAACAGCCCTAATTAATATAATATAAAATATATAATATATACACACTAGTGCTGAAACGATTAATCGACATCATCGATAATAATGGATAATGAAAATCGTTGTCAACGATTTTCATTATCGATTAGTTGGTCCGCACCATGCGATCCGCGGAGCGGTCCGTGGCTGCGGCCTTAGGAATGGCCGCGGCTTCGGCCTAGCTCCGGTGCTGGCGGCCATCTTGGCACACCCGGCGGCGGTGTTGTAAATTGTAACCCCGTCACTTCCGGTGTGGCTCCGTTGTATTGTCATATTTTGCTGCCTATCACAGAATGCTACAGAAGTGAGGTTGCCACCAGAAATTGCGTACTGCGCATGCGCATAGCGTTCCAAACACTCGCGCCGTGCGTTCCAACATAGTTTCGGCAATACGGTTCAGCGAAACCATCACATAATGTTACGGAAGTGACGTTACAGACAACACAAACACTGGGCCGTGCGTTACAACACTAACATTTCCCTTGTTACCTAGTATCATTATTTACCAACCATGCTGAGCTACGTGCCGTGTTAGGTTCTGCATTGCTGGGACTTGTAGTGCCTATCCTGAGCTACCTGCTTCAATGTTCAGTGTCCTCATCCCCATCCCCGAGCTTCAATGTTCAGTGTCCTCATCCTTATCCCCAGGCTTCAATGTTCAGTGTCCTCATCCTTATCCCCGTGCTTCAATGTTCAGTGTGCGGAGATAAATAATCGGGGGGAGAACATGTTCTCCCCCAATTATCTCCATTTCATAAACCACTTACCGCTGTTCACAGTTTCATAAATAGACACCCAAGTCATATTTTGCTTGGGGATCAAATACTTATTTTACTCACCGAACTGCAACTCAATTTATAACAATTGTATCATGTGGGTTTTTTTTTCTGGATTTTTGGTTGATATTCTGTCTCTATAATTTAAAATATACTTATGATAAAATTTGTAGACCTTTTATTTATTTGTAGGTGTGCAAATAATTATTTTCTCCACTGTATACTGGAACTTTTTTTTTTTTTTTTTTTAATAGTAGTAATGTCAGCGACTTATAGTGGAACGGTGATAGTGTGGAGGGTACTCTGACACTGGGTGAGATCTGACTGACATTTTCATCACCAGTGACATTAATACAGTGATAAGACAATACACTGTCACTGTACTAATGGCACTGGCTGAGAAGGGGTAAAGATCTCAGGGTAAGCAAGGGGTTAAATGTGCGCCTAACAAAGTGTAATGTGTGCTGATTTTTTACTAAAGATCTGTTTCTTATCCCTGCTTTGCAGGGATAAGAAATATTGTCCCCTCTGTTCAGAGCCCTGTGTTGATTGTCAACACAGGGCTCTCGGCTGTGATTGGACTGCTGACAGACTCCCGTTGTGTACAATCACAGAGGGTGTCCGTCCTTTTCCTAGGAGCAAGCAGCAGTATGTCGCTTTGCCTGCATGGGCCGCCTACATTGCGGGCAGGTGGTCCAAAAAAATGGGCAATACACTACAGAGGTTTATGCTGCCTTGATTTTCCTGCAAAGTGACCTTGAAGCGGGAGGTTCACAAAAAAACGGAAACCTCCGCTTTTCGGTACCCTCCCCCCCCCCCCTCCGGTGTCACATTTGGCACCTTTCAGGGGGGGAGTGCAGATACCTGTATAATACAGGTATTTGCACCCACTTCCGGGAATAGATTCCCGCAGGAGTTAGACCCCTCCCCCCCACCGTCTTCTGGGAAACACACAGGTCACAGGAGATAGCGGGGACCATTAAGGACGCGCAGTGCGACTTGCGCATGCGCAGTAGGGAACCGGGAAGTGAAGCCGCACCGCTTCACTTCCCAATTCCCTCACACAGGATGACGGCGGCGGCGGCAGCAGCAGCAGCCGTGAGATTGATCGTCTTCCAACATCGCTGGACTCCAGGACAGGTGAGTGTCCATTTATTAAAAGTCAGCAGCTGCAGTATTTGTAGCTGCTGGCTTTTATTTTTTATTTTTTTAGGTGGAGCTCCCCTTTAAAGACAAAGACGATGACTCACCTGTGCTGATCTCTGGAGCGATTTCCTCCTCAATACATTGCTCATCACCCCACATGTAGGTCTCTTCTACTTCCTCCTTCACTTCCGCTTTAATGCCACTTGAATTTCCACTCTTAAAAATACAAAACAAATTTTCCATGCTATATTATAAAGCCAATACGCACCCATAAAAACAACACCGAGCATTACAAAGACTAGGCCATCATAAAGACTATTTTCTGCTACCTTGTGATATTGTGGGAAATTGCGTCCTTCCTGTCTATCCGATGTATTTTTATTACTGGATCCACCTGCAGGAAACACACATACTGATTGAATATGGCGTTCCTAGGGCTTTATATGGGAGGATGTGTGTATCTAGGTGGATCCTCAATAAAAAAAACTCTCCTTCAGAAGAAATGAAAGTCTCCTCTCACCTTCTGACATCCGGGGCGGCCAGTTCTCCATCTTCTCCTCCTCCCACAAGTCCTCGGGGCTTTGGAAACAGTTCCTCTCCTCTGGCCTCTTGGTTTTGCTCACACTGAAAAATGTAAAGAAATTGCACAAATTTTAGAAATACTGATGGGAACCAACCAAGGTAAAAAGATTGACGTTCAACCTGGAATCACTTTAAGAACAATAAATAGCCGTATGCCCTTGATGAACGCATGGCACATTGGCACTGTTTGACTTTTGTCCTCTCAGGTTCTCCAGCAATCGGCACTTGAGTATGAAAGAGATCCCAGTAACAGATGATCCTTTTACTTCATTTATTTCAGAACTTTATTGGTGATCGTAAAGGAAACAGATGTAGCCAGCGCGTTTCGGGGAACAGCCTCCTCCCCCTTCTTCAGGGCTGTAGATATGACAACTTCTACAGCAGGAGTCTCCAAACCGTGGCTCTGTACTTGTCTTTATCCGACCCTTGGGGCACTACTCCTGTCTCCGACACCAACAATGGGGTACTATTCCTCCCACTGACACCAAAACAGAGTACTAGTCCTCCCACTGACACCAAAACAGAGTACTAGTCCTCCCACTGACACCAACAATGGGGTACTATTCCTCCCACTGACACCAACAATGGGGTACTATTCCTCCCACTGACACCAACAATGGGGTACTATTCCTCCCACTGACACCAACAATGTGGTACTATTCCTCCCACTGACACCAACAATGTGGTACTATTCCTCCCACTGACACCAACAATGGGGCACTATTCCTCCCACTGACACCAACAATGGGGTACTATTCCTCCCACTGACACCAAAACAGAGTACTATTCCTCCCACTGACACCAACAATGGGGTACTATTCCTCCCACTGACACCAACAATGAGGTACTATTCCTTCCACTGACACCAACAATGGGGTACTATTCCTCCCATTGACACCAACAATGTGGTACTATTCCTCCCATTGACACCAACAATGGGGTACTATTCCTTCCACTGACACCAAAACAGAGTACTATTCCTCCCACTGACACCAACAATGGGGTACTATTCCTCCCACTGACACCAACAATGGGGTACTATTCCTTCCACTGACACCAACAATGGGGTACTATTCCTCCCATTGACACCAACAATGGGGTACTATTCCTCCCGCTGACACCAACAATGGGGTACTAGTTCTCCCGCTGACACCAACAATGGGGTACTAGTTCTCCCGCTGACACCAACCCGGATAGGAGCTTCGTCTAATTGACCCAGAAGTGTGTATTATTGTGTCTGAAGTACCATAGGGAGAAAAGGAAGGGAGGTCTTCTCTCTGATCTCCATCACCAGACTGCGGTGCAGAAAAGATTATATATATATATATATATATATATATATATATATATATATATATATGTTACCCAGGCTCCACCCCCTCTTACAACAGCCTGACCAATCACAACCTTGTGCTAAAAAGTCCTCTTTTGACTAATCGTGGAAGGACGTTTCTCTTTTTCGAACTCATAAACCAGGACGGGAACGCTAACCTGCACGCGCCCTGGAGGTTTCCTATCATCCCCAGATCCCCAAACCACTCCATAAGCTGATTTCCATAGAATGTGAGTTCTATCACCTCCAGCACAGCCCCCATCTCATGTTCTACACATCAGAGGAATTGCAGGAAGATGATGATGTGTGGCGGTGACATGATCCCCCCATCCAGTCCACACACAGAGTGCTGAGACTCCCTTCTCTCATAATAAGAATATTATAATTACCTCCTCTTCACTGGGTACACTCTCTCTCTCCACACTCAATTCACGCAGCAGGACCGCTTTAGTACTACATCTCCTCCCCGCCTCTTCCTCAGGGCTACAACAAAATGGCGGCTACCTGCACTCCTTCGGCTAACCTGAGCCACTGGAAAATGGCGACTTCCTTCCCATTCTCCAGGGAGCCAATCAAAATAGCTGCTCTCCCCGGGCTTGACGGCCAGCAGAGGGCGCTGGTCGGTGCTTTCCCTCCCTGCGTTCCGTACAAGGAGAGAGGCGCTGCTCTGTCACTCACTTCCGGTGAGTGGTAGAGAGGTGACCAGGGACTTCCGGTCAGGGTGGCTTGAGAGCTGCTGGTGAGTGCTACCTGATAATGAGCTCATGAATATTAATGAGGGAGGAGAGGGGTATTGTGGGAAGGGGAGGTGCTCTTTTTACCTACTTTTTAGAAGAAAGGGGCAGATGCATTGCAGAGGGAGGAGGAGGAGGGAATAATGACTCCTTATTAGGAGAGCACACAGTGTGGACTGACATCATCATATAAATGCAGGACCAGTGCCCACTGCAAAAAAATGTAATGACACCCCCAGCACTCCTCATTTAGGCTGATGTCATCACTGGGCCTCTATGCTTCTCTATGCAATGCAGGCAGATTGTGGCTGGTGGGAGGGGCCAGCAGGGTGCTGTATTTACTTTCCTGAAAAGATCACAGCACTTCATCTCCGCACTCCTCTCAAGAGCCCTCAGTCAGGAAAAGTACAGCAACATTGCTTTAACCGCTTCCGCACCAGCCGCAGGTTGGCTCCCCTGTGCAAAATCATGTAACTATACGTGATCTGACGGGGTCCCCATAGCATTGCTTATGCCCGACGGTCGTGATGACTGCTGGCCACAAGCGATTGTGACCAGGAGACACAGAACAGGGATGAGTGTGTGTAAACACTTCCCGGGTTTTGACAGGAGTAACAGATCTTGTGTTCCTATTACCCTGACTCCCCCCCAAAATAAGACCTAGCGTGACTGTCGGTGATGGCTGCAATATAAGCCCTACCCCCCCCCCCCCCCAAATAAGCCCTAGTTAAAGTCCTTGTAGGTCTTATTTCCAGGGTAGGGCTTATTTTCGGGGAAACAGAGTAGGACTTATTTGGGGGTGTAGGGCTTACATTACAGCCATCGCCGACAATCACGCTAGGTCTTATTTTCGGGGAAACAGGGTAGTAGAGCTGCACGATTCTGGGGAAAAATGAGAATCACAATTCTTTTGCTTAGAATGAAGATCACGATTCTCAAGAAACTGTTTTATTTGAAAATTTAGGACTACTCACTACTATACACAGGTCCCTGCTGGGAATTGTAGTCCCTCATGGAGAATAAATCATGCTGGGGAGTCCTCAGTGCTATATGTCCCCTCCCCCCATATAGGGGCATGCTAAGGGTTGTAGTCCCCAATAAACCAGAATCATGCTGGGGGGTTATAGTCCCACATAAGCCAAAATCAGTCATGCTGGGGGTTATAGTCCTCAGTACACCACCTCCTATAGGGCCTTTTGGCAGTCAGTCTTCAGGTGGTTTATATTGCCCCATATAGGGTCATAATCCCCATACAACAGTAATGCTGGGGGTTGCAGTGCCCCATAATATAGAATCAGCCATGCTGGGGGTTGTAGTCCTCTGTACACCAGCCTCATTACTTAACAACTCACCTTATAGGGCCATGCTGTAGTCCACTCCAGTCCTCAGTACTGTATGTCACCACCCCCCTAGAATCAGCCATGCTGGGAGTTGTAGACCAACATCACAGTGCGCACTCACGGCTGTTTCCCGGCCACTGTACCCGCCCACGCCCAGGCAGCGCCGCGCCGCATCACATGCTCCGATGACTGACTTCAGTTCCGATGACTGACGTCAGTTCCGATATCCGCCATTTGCGTTCCACGCTGGTTACGTGGAACTGGCGGCGCTAAACGAAAATCGTGGGTCACCCAGACTTTAGATCGCGTGGGGGGTGAATAGAGATTGCGATCTTTTTCGCGATTAATCGTGCACCTCTACAGGGTAGCTATGTAAACGAGGCATTTCCCCGTTCTGCCTAGTGACATGACAGGGATCTACTCCTCCCTGTCACTGGGTGCCGTGATCGCTGACATGTCAGTGGTAGCCCTCCCCACCTCCCTAGGACACACTTAACCCCTTAATGTCCCCGTAGTGTTTAACCCCTTCCCTGCTAGTGTCATTTACACACTAATCAGTGCATTTGTATAGCACTGATCGCTGTATAAATGACAATGGTCCCAAAATGGTGTCCGATGTGTCCGCCATAATGTCGCAGTCATGATAAAAATCGCAGATCGCCGCCATTACTAATAAAAAAAATAATAATAATAAAAATTCCATAAAACGATCCCCTATTGTGTAGATGCAATAACTTTTGCGCAAACCAATCAGTATACGCTTATTGCAATTTTTTTTTTTTTTTTTACCAAAAATATGTAGAAGAATACATATCGGCCTAACCAGGGGTGCCCAACCTTTTGAAGAGCGAGGGTCACCTAAGCAAATTGGTAACCGGTCGCGCTCCACAATGAGCGGAGAGGGTGCATGGCAGCCCACTCTACTCTATAGAGCCCACTCTACTTTTTTTTTTTTTTGCAGATTGGATTGGAGGTAGGTGTTTGTAAGCGAACACAAGTCCATTTACATCTACTACTCCTTAGAGGTGAATGGAGGGTCCAATTGGGTCAGACTGACCATGTGAAAGGGGCCTATGGCACAGTGCAGGTAACCCTCAGGTGCACTGCTCTGCTCTGTACTGCACTGCTCTGTACTGCACTGCTCTGTACTGCACTGCTCTGCACTGCACTGCTCTGTACTGCACTGCTCTGCACTGCACTGCTCTGTACTGCACTGCTCTGTACTGCACTGCTCTGCACTGCACTGCTCTGTACTGTACTGCACTGCTCTGCACTGCACTGCTCTGCACTGCACTGCTCTGCACTGCACTGCTCTGTACTGCACTGCTCTGCACTGCACTGCTCTGTACTGCACTGCTCTGTACTGCACTGCTCTGTACTGCACTGCTCTGCACCTGCCAATCAGTTTGAAAGCAGCCCCATAACCACTGCAGAACAGATATGCCCATACCATATATACACTGTGGTTTTAGTAATAAACTTACTATTAAAGAGGAAGTAACCCTGATGGGTTTACTTCCTCTTTGTCTCCCTGCAAAGTAAAGCAAAATATAATGGCCTACTATGCATCACATAGTAGCCCATTATGTGTCACTTACCTGACACAGGAGCCAGTGATGTCACCCCTGTCCCCTGTAGTCCAGTCCCTTCCGGGTATCGCTGCTCTGGCCACTCAGAGCAGCGATGACGTCACTCCCGCACATGCGCAAGGGAGCCGTCACTAACGGCATATCGCCGTAGACAGCGGTGCCTGTGTTTTGGCAGATATCTCCTAAACCGTATAGGTTTAGGAGATATTTCTTGGACCTACAAGTAAGCCTTAATCTAGGCTTACCTGTAGGTCAAAGTGGTTTGTAAGGGTTTACAGCCACTTTAATAACAGTATTCTATTCTAATCCATCCCAGAGCAGGAGGTCGCCGCCACATCAGAGGGCTCCTCGGGCCACATGTGGCCCCCGGGCCACTGGTTGGGCACCCCTGGCCTAAACTGAGGAAAACATTTTTTTTTATATATTTTTGGGGGATATTTATTATAGCAAATTGTCAAAAATATTGCTTTGCTTTTCAAAATTTGCGCTTTTTTTTTTTGTTTATAGCGTAAAAAATTAAAACCGCAGAGGTGATCAAATACCACCAAAAGAAAGCTCTATTTGTGGGGGAAAAAAGACAACAATTTTGTTTGGGTGTAATGTCGCACCGCCACGCAATTGTCTGTTAAAGCGACGCAGTGCCGAATCGCAAAAAGTGCTCTAGTCAGGAAGGGGGTAAAATCTGCCGGGGCTGAAGCGGTTAAACACCTTTACAGGTTACCAGTTCAGCAGTAGGAGAGCTAGTGCTAGAATTAGTTCTCTCTCTCTAAGGTTTATGGCAATACCTCATGTATGGTGCGAACGTTGTTTACATATGCGTGCCTGACTTACGTATGTATTCTCTTCTGCGTGTGAACACAGTAGGATGGGGCTCTTCACATTTTTATTTAATTTTTTTCTTATTTTACTTTATTTTTTATTTTTTTTACACTGTCCCTTTTAATTTTTTGATCACTTTCATTCCTATTACAAGGAATGTAGGTAGAGGCGCACCAAATGGAAATGTTGGTGCTGAAACCGAAAATGCAGGATGCACTTGGGCGAAAACCGAAACCAAAAATGACAGTTTTAAAAAATATATATATTTTTATATATAATTGTATTATATTTGACTTTTTAATTAATATTTTTAAATGAATAGGCCATTATCTGCACCTTTAGCGCAAGAAAAGCTTAAGAAAAAAATGCATCCCTTTAAATTCTATGAATGTCTTCACACTGGTCCACTGCGCTTCCATTGTGGTGTTAACAATTTTGCTTGCTGCATTTTTGGTCAATTAAAAAAACAAAACTGCACCTCCCCATTGAAATGCGTTGAAAATGCAGCAAGAACGCATCAATAGCACACCCTTGTTATGTTTTTTATGTCGTTTTTGAGTCACGTCGTACCCCTACCCATTCACCTGAGGGAAAAAAAGTGCCAATAAAAAAACACACTAGACAGATTTTTAAAGTAATTTATTAGGCAGCTCCGGGGGTCTTTTTCAGACTTCAGGGGTCTCTTCCGACTTCTTCGCTCTCTTCTCCCGGTCTCCGGTTTTTCTCCAGCTCTCCGGTTCTTCTGCCGGGCTCCTCCGCAGGGTGCCCTCTTTCCCCAAAGCACCCACCCCCTCATGTTGAGGGCATGCGGCCTGGTACGGTTCAGGGGGGCTCACTCGTCCCCATCCCCTTTTCTGACCGGCCAAGCTGCGTGCTCGAATAGGGGTCTGGTATGGATTTTGGGGGGCCCCCGGGCCTTTTTTCCGGCGTAGGGGTTCCCCTTAAAATCCATACCAAACCTAAGGGCCTGGTTTGCCCCTGGAGGGGAACCAATGCGGTTTTTATTATCAGATAGGCGACTTTTGCTCTAAAGTCGCTTCAATATAGATGAAGATCCAACTTGGAGGCGACTTCCATTGAATTCTATGGGTACAAGTCGCCTAGAAGTCTGATTGAAGTAGTACAGGAACCTTTTCTAAAGTTGAAGCGACTGCAGTCGTGTGCATTAAGACGGATCCATTCACTTACATTGATTTTTTTCATGTAGCGCGACTTGAGGGGACTTGAAGTCGGATCCAAAGTTGCCCCTGTGTGAATGGACACTCACCTGCAGACCCTGTTTTTACATGCAAATAACCAACATTCATATGTAAATAGCAGCAACATTCATATGTAAATAGTTGCAATCAGCAGCATAGATATGTAAATAAAGGCAGCATTCATATGTATATTATGCGCCCTGCAGTGAAGAGATGGTGTGCTGTAACTTCTAGCAACCAATCAGTGAGCGGTATTGATGTACAGTAATCTATAGCAACCAATCAGTGAGCAGTATTGATGTACAGTAATCTCTAGCAACCAATCAACAAGCAGAAATTGTGCTGCAACATCTAACAACTAATCAGTGAGCCCTAATGTGTGTTGTAACCTCTAGTAACCTGTCAGTAAGCGGTAATGATACACTGTAACCTCTGGCAACCAATCGCTGCCTGATCTGATACAGTAAACTGATTTTAAGTCTAGCTGCTATTTATTGTATGTCTCAGAGCAGATGGAGAGCGAAACTGTATGGGGGGGGGGGGGGCAAGAAAAAATGTGCCCAATCAATATTAAAGATGGCCCTGTTACAGATCTATCACCATCCCCCACTACAAGAGTTATTCTCATACAGCCATATATGGTACCAAGTGCCAACTGCACATTATATTTATAACCGGGGTCATTCATGAAATACGTGTTGCACACTGACGTTTACCAATTTGCATATTTTACAGTTGGGGTTTCAGATGTCATTCTGTGAGGATCCCATGATGGAGGATGAGCGGTGCCCGGTCTCACCTGGTAAGAGAATTCTTTAACCATCATTGTACTGTGGACCGGCGTCTCCTACAGGCACAGCGACGTACCTGTACATTGCTGTCCTCCGCCGAGTCACCTATCCTGCCCGCTCCCGCTGTGATAAGACTTAGCAGGGTTTTGTCAGCAAGTCACGATTCCTGCTGATCGGCTGTGACCAATCACAGCCCAGAGCTCTGTGTTAAGAATCAACATAGGGATCTATACAGAGGGAAAAATCTCTTTGTTTCTTCTCCCTGCAAAGCAACTAATGGATTTTTTTTTGTAAAAAGCAGCACTTACATACATACACACATTAAAGCGGACCTCCACCCTAAAAGGTTCACTCATCGAAAACCCTCCCCCCTTCCGGTGCCACAATTGGCACCTTTCAGGGGGGAGGGGGTGCAGATACCTGTATAATCCAGGTATCTGCACCCACTTCTGGGACAAGCTAGGCACAGATGCCCCCCCCCCCCCATTGTGTTCTGGGAAACACACAGTTCCCAGCGGGGACTAGTGGAGACACGCAGTGCGCCTCGCGCATGCGCAGTAGGGAACTGGGCAGTGAAGCCGCAATGCTTCTTTTCCCGATTCCCTGACGGGATGGTGGCGGGGCCAGCTGAGAGACGAGCGATTGCTTGTCATCTGCTGCCGACATTGCTGGACCCTGGAACAGGTAAGTGTTCATTTATTAAAAGTCAGCAGCTGCAGTCTTTGTAGCTGCTGACTTTTAATATTTTTTTTTAAGGTGCAGCTCCTCTTTAACACTTGTTAGGCACACACTGAGCGGATGACAGATGAGAGCCCTGTGTAGGTAAACAACACAGGGATCTCTATAGACAGCAGCAATGTGCCGTTTATATTCTCCCTGCTTATCAGGGAGTAAAAACTGTCACATTGCTTAGTGAAAGCAGCACACACACTAAACAATGTTAGGCACACATTCAACCTCTTGATCGCCGGAGATGTTAACCCCTTGCCAGCCAGTACAGTGACCGTGTATAGTATTGTCACTCTCCGTGTAATTTAGGCCCGTTCATACCTGAGCGATTTTTTTGCTTGTAGCTCTAAAACGCTCAACAAGCCAAACCCCATTCATTTCAGTGGCCCCTGTTCACATCAGAGCGTTCTGTCACCTAAAGCAGAACGCCTTTCACTCAAAAAAGTTATTTTTGGCAGATTGGGCCCCCATAGTCTTCAATGAGAACACCTGAAAATGTGCTACATGAGCGACTTAGAAGTATTTTGTCACACGCTTTCTCCTCAAAAAGCAGCTCTCCATTATATTATCCACTTAAGGACCACCCCACGTACATGTACTGCGGCAGGGCAGCCCTTAATCGGAAAATCACATACCTGTACATGATTCCTCGGATTGGCTCTGGGGTGCACCAGATCAAACGTCACCAGATCTCCAGAATGTAAAGAAGAAATCTCCCATGGTGAAGTACATATATTTTATTAAAATAGCGCTAAAAAATTCCACTTTAAGCAAGTGCACATAAAATAGAAAAGAAGGTGGGGGCAGGGGTGCCAGCTGCACTCCACCTGTGTTCCACTATGGGTGGAAGTGACGTATCATGCTCGACCATACTCAACGTGTTTCGTCAGTAAGTCTGACGCCATCAGGGGTCACAACTTTTCAAAAATGAGTCTAGATGTGTTTCCTACAGATGGATCCAGTAACATAAATCCCCCAGAGAGATGTCCCCGTCCTCTGTATTTCCGGGACTCCACAAAGGAAGATCAGGAGATCCCTCAAGAGGATCAGGTAGATGAGACTAAAAATTACGTAAATTGTCTACTGATTCTACTCTATATGATTGCTGCAAATGTTTATTAGATCTAACAGTGTGCAACATTTGTCTTTGTTTTTAGCATACAAATATGAATAAAGTTAAAGAGGAAGCAGAAGAGTGGTATGTGAGTGGTGATGATCCATGTAATAAGGAGGCAATCCCTCCAGAGATCAGCACAGGTGAGTAATAAACACTAAATCCAGAGAAGAGTCCCAGATTCTCCTTGTTCAGTCACTACAACAATCTCTTCTCCCCCCCCCTCCTCTGTCAGTAGACAGTAATGGGGAGACAGTATGTGCCCAGTGGGGGAGTCAGGAGCCATCAGCCTCTATTAGAGCGATGCTTTCCTCTCCTCCTGTTATTGTGTGCTACCTGACAAGAAGCCCCTCTCTAATCCAAGACCCTGGAAGCACCACAGTTGCACAGGAAAATCTCTGCGTTGAAGAGGAGGAAGAGGGGCATGTGAAGATTAAAGAGGAGGAACTTCCTGCAGAGATCCCAACAGGTGAGAAATTAACCACTTCAGCCCCGGACCATTTGGCTGGCCAAAGACCAGAGTACTTTTTGCGAATCAGCACTGCAGTGCTTTAACTGACAATTGCGCGGTCGTGGAAACGTGGCTCCCAAGCAAAACTGACGTCCTTTTTACCCACAAATGGAGCTTTCTCTGATGGTATTTGATCACCTCTGCGATTTTTATTTTTTGTGCTATAAACAAAAAAAGCAACATTTTTAGAAAAAAACACATTATTTTTTACTTTGTGCTATAATAAATATCCCCAATTATCCTCATTTTGGCTGATACATATTTTTGGTAAAAAAAATCGCAATAAACGTTTATTGATTGGTTTCACAAAAGTTATAGCGTCTACAAAATAGGGGATAGTTTTATGGCATTTTTATTAATATTTTTTTTTTTTTACTAGTAATGCCGGCGATCAGCGATTTTTATCGTGACATTATGGCGGACACATCGGACTGTTTTGACACAGGGAAAGGGATGTTTGGTGTTACCCTGGAAAACGGTGTACCTTTGGAAGTCCCAACTGAGATGACTGCTGCATTTTTTTGTCTTTCATGCTTCCACTTCCGTAGTCAACATATATAATTAATAGACGCAAATCCATTTTATTCACAGACCCCAGAGACATAACTCCAAACCATGTCAAAGTTGAAGAGGAGGAAATACAATGTGTGAAGATTGAAGAGGATGAAATTCCTGTAGAGATCAGCACAGGTGAGTAATAAACACTAAATCCAGAGAAGAGTCCCAGATTCTCCTTGTTCAGTCACTACAACAATCTCTTCTCCTCCCCCCTCCTCTGTCAGTAGACAGTAATGGGGAGACAGTATGTGCCCAGCGGGGGAGTCAGGAGCCAGAAGTTGTTGCTTTCAACAGTACAAAGCTCAGTTTTTGAGACAGGGGCATCTCTGAATTGGTGACTCCCACAATGTTAAAAGCTACGAAGTCTTCTTTTTCCAAGGTCTATCATTGGAAGGTGAAGGTATAATTCTCTTGGAGTGCATCTCAGAGCTTTCAACCCAGGAGATTCTCCATGGGATGAATTTAATTTGTTCCTTCCTTTAGCTACATCTGAACCAGTGTTTTTCTCTCGCCACTATCAAAGGCCAAGTTTCTGCTCTTGCTTTCCTGTTTCAGAGACCAGTGGCCTCTCATTCCTGTATTAGGACCTTTGTACAGGGTGTCTACTATGTTGATAACCCTGTTCATTTCCCTGTGACTCCATGGAATATGATACCCAACACAGAGGGACCTTTGAAATAACTTTCCGGTTTTAGGGAACCTCTGCTAAAAATTATTATATCTACAACTCATGATACATTAGTGTGATGGTCAGTGAGAAGAATGCTCCTTACACTTGTGGTCATTGGGAAGAATTACCTCTTTACAGATAACTAAAAAGATCAATGGTGTCAGTGGTAAGGGGTCAACCAGTATTGTTTTTACAGGCCGATACAGATTTTCAGCCTCCCTTCAGGCCGATAGCTGATAACAGGTGCTGATATTCTGTACATCACCATCACCAGCCACCAGATGCAACATCTCACTTGCCACCGTCTCCTGCCACCCAGAGGCAGTATGTCACCTGCCACCTGTATGCAGCTTGACACCATCACATGTCACTTTCCACGCTCACCTGCTACCCATATGCAGTTTGTCACTGCTTACACTACTTCTGGCAGCCTCTCCCCAGAGGGGTCCGAACGGGTAAACTTCCACATGCGGGCTGGTGGGCAGTGAGAGATGACGGCAGAGACTGCAGTGAGCGCCGCATGAGGACAGGGGGAGGAGGTCTGACCAATATCGGTATTATCAGTAAGATTCTGATAGATAATTTGAAAAATTTGAATTTTGGCCCCCAATAATTGGGCACTCCAATAATAAGTCGACCCCTAGTCAGTGGGAACCTATCTGAGAGGCTGAAATTGTTCATTGCTCAAGGAACCCCTAGAAACATCTGTACAAATCCTAGAGTTCCACAGAATCCCTGGTTGAGAAACCCTGCCTTAGAGATTTTATCTCTCTACTTTCACTCACAAGGTGGTATTCCTAGTCCCCATCACCTCTCCGAGGCAAGTGTCTGAACACTTATCCTGTAAGGTGTCTTCCCTGGTTTTGCATAGAGACAAAATGGTATAGAGGCCCAGGATATCCTGCTTGTCTACATAGAGGTATAGAGACCCAGGATATCCTGCTTGCCTACATAGAGGTATAGAGACCCAGGATATCCTGCTTGCTTAGAGTAATCTCTGCAAATGCAAATTTCAGTGGAGAGAGTCGCTTGGCAATTAGCGATTGCAGCCAATTACCACTTCCAAGCTACCAGGGTCTGGTGGCGATGTGTCAGCAGGCACTGCAGCAGGGACGGATCCAGGGGGGCAACGGGGCAATTGCTCCCCCCAAGAAAATAATGAGCGGGTAAGCCAGCGTGTAACTGAGCAGCCGACGGATGAGCAAGAGGACAGGCAAGCTGGTGAGTGAGCAATCATCCCGGCGGGCTGGTGTGTGAGCGAGGCAAGCAGGCAAGTGTTATCGGTAAGCCGCTCCCCTTCTGAATATGTGACTGAAGGGACGTTCCGTCGTGGCCATCTTGGTACTCCCACACTCATCCACAGTAAGCCTAGTGTTATAAGTCGGCAAGCGGACATCTTTATACACCCACCAGAGTTATGCTTTTCACGGTTATTTTTAAGGCCGCGTACACACGCGCGGACTGTTGGCCCAACTTTGTCCGTCCAACAGTTTGAGCGAACAGTCCGCTCAAACTTAGCATGGACGGACATGGCCACACACGACGGACGAACAGTTTGCTGAAACCGTGCGCGATGACGTGAACGGCACGTACGACGGGACGAAAAATATGACGTCCTATACACTGCAATGCAACCTTCCGACGTGGAAATCCTTTCTGAGCATGCGCGAGACTTAGTTGGCCGAACAAGCCTACACACGAGCGAACAGTCCGCTGAAACCTTGTTTCAGCGGACAGTTTTTCGGAATTTCCGTAAGACCTTGTTCGGCCAACTGTCCGCTGAAACTGTCCGCTGAAGCCCCACACACGAGCGGACTGTCCGCCCAAACACTGTTCAGCGGACAAGGTTGGGCGAACAGTCCGCGCGTGTGTACGCGGCCTAACAGTAAACTCAACTTATATTTCACAAAATAAGTTGAGTTTACTGTTAAAAATAACTGTGAAAAGCAAGACTCCGGTGGGTGTATGAAGATGTCCGCTTGCCAACTTCTAACTCTAGGCTCACTGCTGACAAGTGGGGGCGTACCAAGATGGCCGCAATGCAACATCACTTTGGTTGCATATTCTGATGAGTAGTGGCTTTCTGACATCATCTCTAACCCTGCATCACCACAGCTCAGCTTCTGACAGAACATGCCATCACTGTGCAGGCGTGGGCAGCAGAGATTACATTATCTCTCACTGCCCGCCCTGACTCTGGCACACAGCCACTGGCAAGTGACAATCCACATCTTGTGGCAGGCGGCATTTGCAGTGACAAATCTCATCTGGAGGCAGGGGATGTGGCAAGTGACAATCCGCATTTGGTGGCAGCCGACAGTGGCAAGTGACACACTACATCTGATGGAAGCCAACGGTAGCAAGTGACACACTCAGGGCTCTGATTCTGCGTTATGGTGAGTTGAACTATTTAATTTTATATTACAATGTAATAATAGAAATAATGCGCTTCAATCATGCTGACACCATATCAACCATGGTGCCGTGGTGATTGAAGCGCCAACACCAGCCATTGCTCCGAGAAATTGGCCGCAAAATTTTCTGGCAGTGTCCCTCCCGAGACTAGGCTTTGGATCTGCCCCTGCACTGCAGGAGCCGCCATGGCCATGTATCGAGAAAAATGTGTGTTCACTCCACTTAGCTGCTTTTTTCAGAGTTCCTACCCACTTGGATGGTGCCAGGGTTCTGCATCCCAAGGAAGACACTGGAGCCCGATAAAGAGACAGCAGGGGTGATTCATGTCCTGAAAAGCATCAGAGTCACAATGGGTGAGCAGAGCACTGCAGTTAAGCATCCAGCACTGTCGCCATCTTGGACACACCCCCACCCAGGGCAATCTCTGCCTTTCATCTCAACCTGGATATTAGGCTCCCATCCATCTGTGTGGCTCCAGTTCAGGCAAAGGAAATGTCCCTCCTTTGCCTAGATGGGGTTTATCTCTTAGCCACTCTCCTTCAGAAAGACTTGTTTCTTTTTTAGCGTCCTGGATGGTCCAAATAAGAGTTCTCCAGCTTCATATCCGACCATCTCTATGTGACTCAGACAGACCATTATTCAAGCTTTTGGTCCTAAGATCCCCTTTCCTGCCAAGGCACCCTCCACTAGCTTGGCTTTTCAGCATCAAGCCAGATTTGCAAGGCTGCCAACTGGTCCTCAGTTAACTTATTCCCTATATTTGAAAAACTAGATGTTTTAGGGCTCATTTGGTGCCAACTTTAGGTATAAGATCCTTCAGGCTGCGCTTTGAGCTGTTTCATTTTATTTTATTTTTTTACTTGGATTATTAACATTGTTTGCTGTGTTTCCAACCACTGCTGGACTGCTTTTGGATGTCCCAAAAGTGAATGACTTCCTGTGCCCCTTGGAGCATGAGAAAGAAAAGTAATAGTTATAGCTAAAGCCCAACTCTGAGCAAAAAAATTTTACCGTGCAGTGGAGCTGGGCCTACCTATAATTATTTACACATAGAGTACCCATCCTGGATTTGTTGTTTTTTTGTCTGTCCAGTACCCAGTGTTGACAAGCGCGGTTTTATCTTTATAACCACACTGCAAGGTTAACTGCTCATTTTTTGTCTAGGGGAGAGGAGAGAGGAGATTTATTTACTTAATCCTCCGATCCTCCCAGCACAAGACCAGTCTTGTACCCCCGCGCTCCAAGAGTCTTGAATTGTGGACTGTTCATGATATCATCAAGCCCAGAGAAGGCTCCATAGACCAGGAACCGTCCATCGCTGAATCGGGGGCTGGGAAACGGAGGAAAAGGTGAGTATAAGCTTTCTCCTAACCCCTAGACAAAATGAGCAGGTGACCCGCGCAGTACCATCCAGCTCATCAAATCAGAAAGCAACTGAAAGTTGTTGTAAAGGATCAGGTTTTTTTTTTTTTTTACATATTATATACTTACCTGCTCTGTGCAATGGTATTACACACAGGGTCCCTGAACCTTCTCTTCTGGGGTGTGCCACTGGCGCACTAGGCTGCTCCCCTTCTTGGTGCACCCCCATAAGAAGCCACTTCCTATGGTGGTGTACCTTCGGGCTTGCTCCTGAGCCAGGCTGTGTGCATCTATTGACACACACAGAGGGTCTCAGCCCCACCCCCTACTCTCTCCTCACAGGATTTGATTGACCGCATCGGGAGCCAATGGCTCTCCCTGCTACAAATGGGCACAGTGCTAGATCGAGTGAGGTCTCATGTATGTATAAGGGGGTGAGGGGGCGATACTGGTACCAAAAAAATATTTTGTTCATAACCAGGGCATTTTTTGCTATTCAGCACTGTGCTAGAGAAACTCCAGTAATATTTGTGTTTATTAATGCCGCATACACACGATTGGATTTTCCGACAACAAAACCATGGATTTTTGTTTGAAGGACGTTGGCTAAAACTTGTCTTGCATGCACACGGTTACACAAATGTTGGCCAAAAATTCGGAACGTGAGAACGCCGTGACATACAACACATACGATGAGCCGAGAAAAAGGAAGTTCAATAGCCAGTGTGGCCCCTTCTGCTTGATTCCCAGCATGCGTGAACTTTTGTGCGACGGACTTGTATACACATGATATGACTTTCTGAAAATGTTTGTTGCCGGAAAATTTGAGAACCGGCTATCAAACATTTGTTGGTGGAAATTCCGACAGCAAATGTTCGATGAAACATACACATGGTCGGACTTTCTGACAACAAACTCAGATTGAGCATAAAAGTCAGCAGCTACAAAAACGGTATCTTTTGACTTTTAATAAACAAGCGCTCACCTGTCCCAGGATCAAGCTATGTGTTCACCAGAGCCGTCCCTTCTTTCGGTCTTCTCTCCTCTGCGCAGGCATCTCAACTGTCGGCACCCACTGTGCATGGCCAAGCCACGCTGCGCATTGTGAGCAGTCCTGCAGTCTTCTGGGACCTGTCGCGTGGGGAGGGAGGGGGAGAGGAGAACTACATCTTCAATTGCCTAGGCAATCTGAGCGGAGGTGGGAGAGAGTACCTGTCAAGACCAGGTACCTGACCCCCTCCGTCCCAAAAAAAAGGATAATCTGGGGAAGTGGAGGGGGAGAGAGCATACATGTTTTAACCAGACACTGATAGAAGTCACAAGACTGCTATACACTGCTGATGAGAAAAGGTACTTAGCAGTTTATATTTACAAAAACAATTGGATTTCCATGTTCTGTGTACTGTGAGAGACCAGATATAGTGAATGCAGGGTCCTGGGTTTAGTAACACTTTAATTGGATGGAGTTTTATTTATTATATTCATATTTCCTGCTTTCATTTTCTCTAGATGGAGTGTATCATAAAAATAGTAAAGAGCCTCCAGATGATGGAAGAGAAGTTACATCCGACTCTTCAAAAGACCCGATCACCCCAAATCTTCACCCAGCACCTCACAATAGAGATCTGTCATTCATTGGGAATGGGAAGCATTTTTCTGGCCACTTACACTTCATCATCCAACAAGCAGCATTTAGAAAGGAAGAACTGTTCTCATGCACTCTGTGTGGTACATATTTTACTGATAGGGCAGGACTCCTCTCACACGAGAGATCGCACACGGCACAGAAACCATACTCATGTTCTGTATGCGGTAAAGGTTTCCCCTGGAAATCATCCCTTGCCAAGCATGAAAAAATCCACAGGGGAGAGAAGCCATATTCATGCCCACAGTGCGGAAAGAGCTTCATTGAAAGATCCTCTCTTGTTATCCATGAGAGAATTCACACTTGTGAGAAGCCGTTTTCTTGTTCTGAGTGTGGAAAAAGCTTCACCCATAATGGGAATCTCATCGCTCATCAGAGGACTCACCAAGGAGTGAGACCTTTCCCATGCTCCGAGTGCGGGAAGTGCTTTAGCCGGAAATCAACTCTCGTCATGCACATTAGGATTCACACGGGAGAGAAACCGTATGTATGTTCCGAATGCGGGAAGACGTTTTCTTTAAAGCAATCTTTAATCTCGCACACAAGAATTCATACGGGAGAAAGGCCGTTTTCATGTCCCGAGTGCGGAAAATGTTTTCGCTGCAGGACCCGACTTCTCAAGCACCAGAGGACTCACACGGGGGAAAAGCCATACGCATGTTCAGATTGCAAGAAATTTTTCTCATCACGAGAATGTCTTATCAGACACCAGAGGATTCACACGGGGGAAAAGCCATATACGTGCTTGGAGTGTGGAAAGTGTTTTGCTGATAGATCGGTTCTCGTCATACACCAAAAAACGCACACTGGGGACCGTCCATATCCATGCTCTGTGTGCGGGAAGAACTTTTCTTGTAAACGGCAACTGACCGGACATCAGAAAGTTCACACGGGGGAGAAGCGACATTACTGTGATGAATGCGGGAAATGTTTTAGCCGAAAGTCGACTCTCGTGACGCACCAAAGAATCCACACGGGGGAGAAGCCTTACTCGTGCACGGAGTGCGGGAAATGTTTTTCCGTGAGAAGACGTCTTATTTCACACGAAAGAACTCACATAAAAGACAAATTGTTTTCTTGTTCTGAATGTCAGAAATGTTTTGCTGACAAGTCAGCATTTGAAACACATCTTAGAACACACACAGTGATATCTCATAGTCATAGTGAACCAGAAGCTTTTCTGAGCAGACATCAGTGAATTATCTCCTAGGCAGGGGTGGACTGACAACTCATGGGGCCCCCGGGCAATAGGAGATTATGGGGCCCCCAGGCAATCCGAGTTTATGGGGCCACACAGTATACACACACACAGAATACAATCACACAGTATACACATACATAGAAAATATGGGTATAGGGAGGGTGGGATTATTACGGTGCCAATTTAAATATAGAGTTATATCATAAAGTGCCCAATATCCCAAAATTATAAATATTATACATAAGGGGATTTTTATAAATACAACAAAGCTTTATTGAAAAAACATTTAATAAAAAAAAAAAATACACAATATTCTGTGCAAAGCCAGTTATTTTTACAGGAAATACCAGAATACATAGATAAAAATTCAATCCATTCAATTTAAGTTGTTGGTCAAGAGAATCCCGACATGTTTCGCCAAATTCGTGGCTTCTTCAGGGGAATAAATTCTTTGACCCAAAGAAGAATGAATAATAACCCTGGCTCATACACAAGCCCGCAATCGGTGGAGCCCTCCCACAAACAGGGGAAAAAGATTGAAACAGCCAAGCCTTAGGTCCCACCCATAGTGGCAATTACAGATTGATATAAAGGGTTAATGTTGGGAACGCTGAAATTATTGCAGCAAGTTTTTAGTAGAAAGGGCTTTGGGGTAATCTAAAACTTAACCCAAAGCTGTTCGGGCATCTTCATCAATCAAAAATGGTAATTGGTATCCAGCAACTAAGCCCAACCGTGACAGGGCTAGATAGTAAGCAATGTTGCTTAGTATGGCCCCTTTCCACCTACGCCACAGACATCAGCATTCCCAAAAAGCCAGCTAAATTAAAATGTAAATTGGCACCGTAATAATCCCACCCTCCCTATACCCATATTTTCTATCTGTAATTAGGGATGAGGTGCCCCACCTATTACATTTTCTCGCCAAAACATTCCTCCCACAGTATACACAGACATGTTTCTATTGGCTGAGAAGGTACTGCAGAGGTGGGGCAGCTATAATCTTGGAATTTTTAGACCAAAAGGATGTCGGTAAGGGACATTTCAGAGACAGATGTAAAAAAAAAACACAGATTTTTACATCCTGTCCCTGGTTTTACTGAGGCTGGCAACCCTGATGGGGCCCCTGGGCAGTGCCCAAGTGGCCCAATGGTCAGTCCGCCCCTGCTCCGAGGTGAAGCCATGTTCCTGTTCCAATTGCAGGAAATGTTTTAGCCAGAAGTCAATTCTCACAACACATGAAAGAGTTCTCTCTGGGAAAGCCGTTTTCAGGTTCAGAGGGTGAGAACCATTTTTTCTGTGGAAATAAAAGCTGGTTTCCCCTGAACAGCATTGCGCAGGGGAGAAGACGTTACTACTATAGATGTTTTTCCTTGTAAATTGCAACTTCAAAAAACAAGAGGATTTATACAGGAAAGAAACTCTATTTATATTCAAATTGTGGCCAGTGATTTTTGTCCAGGGAAAAACCTGATTATGTAGCAGGGAAGCCTTATGCTGCGTACACACGACCGTTTTTTTCATCAGAATAAACTCTGGCGGTCTTTCCGACGGAGTTGCGCTAAAACGGACTTGCCTACACATGATCACACCAAAGTACGTTAGTTTAGAACTCAATGACGTACGACGTACGAAGTTCAGTAGCCAATAGCTGCCCTTGCGTAGTTTTTGGTCCGCCGGACCAGCATACAGACGAGCGGTTTTCCCGATAGAAATTTATTCCGTCGGAAAGATTTAAAACATAAAACATGTTCTATTTCTAGGTCCGTCAGAATTTTTGAAAAAAAAAAGTCAGATGAAGCCCACACACGATCGTAATATCCGATGAAATTATTCCGTCTGACTTTTTCTGCCGGAAAGTCTGAGCGTGTGTACACGTCATTATACATGGGCCCAATGCAGGAAATGCTTTATCTACAAAATGAGCCAGATTAGACACGAGGGAGTCTAATGCTGCGTACACACGGCCGGACTTTCCGACGGCAAATGTGTGATCAGAGCTCGTTGTCGGAAATTCTGACCGTGTGTAGAGTCCATCGGACGGTTTCCATCAGAATTTCCGTTGCTCAAAATTTGAGATCTTGTTCTCAAGATTTCCGACAACAAAATCTGTTCGTGTGTAGACAATTCCGACGCACAAAGTGCCACGCATGCTCGGAATTAAGCAGAAGAGCAGCACTGGCTATTGAACTTCATTTTTCTCGGCTCGTCGTACGTGTTGTACGTCACCGCATTCTTGACTTTCGGAATTTTCAACCAACTTTGTACGACCGTGTGTATGCAAGACAAGTGTGAGCCAACATCCGTTGGAAAAAAAGCATCGAATTTTGTTGTAGGAATGTCCGATCGTGTGCACAGGGCATTACAGTCAACTGTATTCATTCTCAAAATTTCGATAATCGTTTTCAAAGGAAATCTTTCCTGACAAGTGACAGGTTCTGTGCAAAGCCCAACCATCTTAAGCCTCATACACACGATAGGACTTTGTACAAACTTTCCCTTGGATTTTTGTACAAAGGGCGTCGGCCCTGAACTTGTATTGCATACACACAGCAGGACTTTTTCAGCCAACTTTCACCAAACCACGTGGTTTTTCTGCTCTTTACCGCCACCTTTGGTCAACTTCTGTATTGTTGTCTGATCTTTTGCATTGGTTCTGAGCATGCGTGTTTGCACTTTGTACAAAAGTCCTATGGTTTTCTGTATGCACGATCAGACTTTGCTCCATCAGACTTTTGTTGCCAGAAAGTTTGTCCGTTCGCACAGCCAACAAAAGTCCGATGAAAACCAAAAAAGTTTGTCCGATGGAGCGTACACACAGTCGGATGTTGCTCCAAAACAGCTAATTTGCATGTTTGTTGTCAAAAAGTCTGATCGTGTGTATGGGCCTTAATACTCGCCTATCCAGCATTTTACAACCACATTATGTGGTGTTGGAGCTTAGCAAAGACATTATGTTAAGAAAACAGCAGCACACTCTATATGTCAAAAGGCATATAGCAAGTTCAGCGCTCTGTAATTCAGTTCTCAGCAGAACGGCCAGTAAACTCTTGTAGAAGTCAGATGAACACCAGGATCCTATATTAAATCCAGGATAGATCCAGCCAGTAAAAGAGCAAAGCAGCAAGGGCACAGAATCAGTGTATAGTATCATTTATTAACCACTTGACCTCTGGGAGATTTACCCCCCTTCCTGACTAGGCCATTTTTTGCAATACGGCACTGCGTTACTTTGACAATTGCGCATTCATGCAACGATGTACCATACTGTATGTATTTTTTTCCTCCACAAATAGAACATGCAACGCTGTACCCAAATAAAATGTATGTGTTTTTTTCCCCACAAATAGAACTTTCTTTTGGTGGTATTTGATCACCCCTGCAGTTTTTATTTTTTTGCTCTATAAACCAAAAATGAGCGACAATAAAAAAAAAAAAAAAAACAATATTTTTTTACTTTCTGCTATAAAGCATATCCGATTAAAAAAATGAAAAAAATTAATTTCTTCATACATTTAGGCCAATACGTATTCTACTACATATTTTTGGGAAAAGAAAACCCCAATAAGCGTATATTGATTGGTGTGCGCAAAAGTTATAGCGTCTACAAACGACAGGATATTTAAATTTTTTTTTTTTTTACTAATAATGGCTGCGATCAGTGACTATGGCGGACATTCTGACACTTTATGGGGACCAGTGACACTAATACAGTGATCAGTACTAAAAATAAGCACTGTCACTGGCTGGGAAGGGGGTTAATATCGGGGGCAATCAAAGTGTTAACTGTGTGCCTAGCCAGTGTTATACTATACTGTGTGAGGTGCTTTTACTAGGGGAAGAGATGGAATTTATTCCCTGCTTTGCAGAGACACAAGTTTCATCTCTTCCCTCCTGTTAGAACAGCGATCTGCCTTGTTTACATTGGCCGATGGCTATTCTGTCTCTCTGCCTAACGATCAGTGGGTGCTGGAGGACATCGGATACCGTGCACCCGCTGTGTGTAATCACCCCCCTACCCGGAAGAGTCGGATAACGTATAAAAATGTGATTAGGGGCACTGATGCCACCCTGTCGCTGTAAAACTGCTATAGGGTGGACATTAAATAATGAAACAAAAAATATAGCACAGTTACATATAAGAAGCCTGTAAATTGCCTGAGGAGCAGAAAGGATAAGCTGTGAAGCCAATGGTAAGGTTTCTGAGATGGTAAACCTCTGTGCATTGAAGCTGTACTCGCCAGTTTGGGAGAAAGCTGGCGGTGTCTATAGCCATCCCTCAACACAATGTCAATGGAATGGGTGGACCGCTATGTGTTTCAGGGGCCTCTGTCGAGTTTCGACAAAAGGGGCAGGGCCCCTAAAACATGTAGAAGTCCATCCATTCCATTGACGTGTTGCCTGGCAGAGGTACATGAGGGACAGCCATAGATGGTGCCAGCTTTCCCCCAAATTGGTAGGTCTGGCTTAAGTGCACAGAGGCTTACCATCTCAGCAGCCTATCTATCATCCTTGCCATTGGTGGCACAGTGTACCCCTTCTGCTACTTAGGCTGTTTACAGGCTTCTTATATGTAAGTGTGCTATATTTGTTTTAATAAAATGATGCTATACGCTGATCCTGCACCCTTGCTGCTTTACTCTTTTACAGAGCATGATGTTACCCCCTTATAATGTCACTGTGCTAAGGACTAGTGACTGGTCACAAGGCCCAAGAACTACATCCTAGGACAGTGATGGTGAACCTTGGCACCCCAGATGTTTTGGAACTACATTTCCCATGATGCTCAACTACACTGCAGAGTGCATGAGCATCATGGGAAATGTAGTTTCAAAACATCTGGGGTGCCAAGGTTCGCCATCACTGTCCTAGGAGGAGGTCATATGCTTTTGCATATCTAGAAGCCATGGGTATTTTGCAGCAATGGCCAGTGAAAGAATCAGTAGCTGGGAAGTGTTGGAGAGGCAATTATATGGTAGTCGAGAAGGTAGACTTTGAGGGTCCAGTCACACCTGGGCGTTTTCAGCTCGTAAAACCTTTGGAAAATGCTCATCTTAAAAGTTCCAATACGCCCAACAAGCAAAATCCCATTTATTTGAATTGCCCCTGTTCACATCTGAGCATTCTGTCGCCTGAAGCTCAAAAAATGACATGAGCTTCTTTTTTTTGGCAGATTACAGGCATTTTTCTGCTTTGTACATTGGTGACCTTTTGACCTGTACAAAATCGCAGAAAAATCACAGTAAAATTGCGCAAACTTCCGCCTGAAACGATGCGCTCAGGTGTGCATGCAGCCTAAAGTGACCCAAACGGCTAGGTGACAGGGTCCCTTTACATATTAAACAGCCATTTAGCTGTTCCATTGTGACATTGCAAGTAGTATGTGAATTGACCATTAATATTTGTATCAGATCTGTACAGTTCTTGAAAAGTCAAGCAATGAATTTGTGCGTTTAATTGTCCATAGCTCCATATTCTTAATGATCCTTCGAGGTCATGTAAAAAATGAACAGTCTAATGAAGACTTTTGGAAAATAAATGTCTTATATTTTAAGAGAATTTTATAATCGTGCTTCTTTGGATAATTATCTAATGCGAACCTGCTATGTAGTTTTTAAATCAAGACCCTAGTTGTCTAACAGCCACAACTATTAACAAGTTTCTTATCTGTAACAGTGCTGGGTCTATTAGATTGCTTAACCACTTGCCTACTGGGCACTTTCACCCCCTTCCTGCCCAGACCAATTTTCATCTTTCAGCGCTGTTGCACTTTAAATGACAATTGCGCGGTCATGTAACACTGTGTTGAGACAGATAGAACTTTCTTTTGGTGGTATTTAACCCCCATTGGGATATTTTTAATGAAAAAAAAGACAGAATATTTATTCTTTGTTTCTGTTATACAACTTTGCAAATACCTTATTTATCAGCGTATAACACACACTTTTTACCCCTGAAAATAGGGGGCAAATCACGGGTGCGTGTTATACGCTGATATTGTACCTCAGAGGGGAAGGAGGGGGACAAGCGCCACAGTCATCTCGTGCTTACTCGGCTCACGCGTCACACACAGAGTCCGGCCTCCGCCACTGGCATTGGACCAGTGTGCTGTCTATCACAGGAACTGGTCTAATGCCGATGGCGGACGCTGGACTGTGTTTGACAGCCGAGTAAACAGGAGATGATGGCTCAGTGATTTCCTACACCGTTCAGGCTGCATTGATGAGAGATGGTGTATATGGGCATTGAAGCTGAAAATGCTTATTAATCAGGCGGCATTGAGGTAGAAAATGGGCATTAATCAGGCGTCATTGAGGCATAAAATGGGCATTAATCAGGCAGCATTGAGGCATAAAATGGGCGTTAATCAGGCTGCATTGAGGCTAAAAATGGGCATTAATCAGGCTGCATTGAGGCTGAAAATGGGCATTAATCAGGCTGCATTGAGGCTGAAAAAGGGCATTAATCAGGCTGCATTGAGGCTGAAAATGGGCATTAATCAGGCTGCATTGAGGCTGAAAATGGGCATTAATCAGGCGGCATTGAGGCAGAAAATGGGCATTAATCAGGCTGCATTGAGGCTAAAAATGGGCATTAATCAGGCTGCATAGAGGCTGCAGATGGACATTGATCAGGCTGCATTGAGGCTGCAGATCGGCATTGATAAGGCTGCATTGATGGGAGATGGGGAGGCTGCAGATGGGCACTAATCAGGCTGCATTGATGGGCACTGACCCTTATTTTGCTTTAAAGTTTTTGTTTAAAAAATATGTTTTTTTTCTGAAACTTCCCTCTTAAAATGAAGGTGCGTGTTATATGCCGATAAATTCGGAAAGTAATTTTTCTTCTTCACTGATGAGGCGGCACTGATATGTTGCACTGATGGACACCGATATGCTACACTGATGGGACTGCACTGATGACCAGTGCCCTGATTATCAGTGTAAATGTCTCCTGTAACTGGAAAGCCGGTTATCTGAGGAAAGGAAATGCTGATAACCGGCATTTGTTTACATGTCATAGACTGTGATTGGACACATGGTAAAGAGCCTACATCATCAGTGTTTTACCCTAATTGGTGATGTCCGAGGGCCACAGCTCACCGCCAATCGCTGTGGGGCACGCACCAGCAGCACAATGTGAAGGACGTCATATGATGGTGAGGCACCCCCCAGCTTCAATCTGCTTTAGGCCGGGCGGGAAAGTGTTAATCACTTTTTCTACAACCTCTCAAAAATATAAACTAGAACTTAATAACACACATTTGGCCTGGCATCCCCGCCACAGCTTAAGACTGATTGGTCTAATGCAGGGATCTCCAAACTTTCTGAATAAAGGGCCAGTTAACCTCCCTTTAGACTTTAGGGGGGCTGGACTGTGCAACTTTTTTTAAAATTTTTTATTCTGACTAGGTTTGCGAGAGTTGTCTTGCAAAACAAGCAGAATTCAAGCCAATGGGGTGTGCTGCACCGCATTTGGCCAAAGGGGCGGGGGCGCTGGGGACACTCGGAACAGTTCGGAGCCGTTTGGGAATCACTCAAATACTCTGAAACACTCAGAAATAATCCGTTCCAGAGTGTTTCTGAGGCTTTCCGAGTTCTGCCGAGCCGTCCCTGAGTATTTCCAAGGCCCTCCCACCTCTGGACACATGCGGTCCAAACAAATTATCTTTGTTTCCATTAACTTCTATGTCAATGGAAACGGACCTGTTTTATGGGACAATCTGACCGTCTGTATGCTCCATCAGACAATTGTTGGTTTTTCAACAGACAAATGTCTTCTGCGCAGGCTCTCAAACTTTTCTACAACAAATTTCCGATGGAGGATAATCCGATCGTGCGTACACAAGTCCATCGGACTAAAGTCCAAAGTACAAACATGCATGCTCAGAACCAATGCTAAACATCAGCCAACAATAGCAGAAGTTGCCCAAAGGGTGGCGGTAAAGAGCTGAAAAAACATGTGATTTGGTGAAAGTTGGCTAAAAATGTTCTGCCGTGTGTATGCAGAACAAGTTCACGGCCAACGGCCATATGGGCAAAAATCCACGGAAAAGTCTGATGGAAGTCCGAACGTGTGTATGAGGCTTTAGAAATCCTCCTTTGTCAAAGTCACCCCCATCGCTGTAATCTTCTGGTGCTGCGGGGGCCTATACAGCTAAGGGGTTGTCAGGAGCTCTCATCAAGAAGCCAACTATGCCCTCCTCTACCTGGCAGATCCGCCATTTATAAAATCTGTACTACAACTATCAAAAACAGTTCCTCCATTTGTTTGGAGTGGGTCAGGGTTTGATTCCTTGCCAGCACCAGCTTTAACTGATTCATTGCTGACAGGAATATCTGTCAGAGAGAGCAATGTGCAGAACTGCCGAATCAGGATCCCTCTTTTTCTAATTCTTTTGAAAACTGATTTTTTAACAATTTTTACACAAGGAATAAAGGACAACAATGCAGCATGGAGTACGAGGGTTCCAAGATATATGGTACCCACAGTTGCCGTGATAGCAATCAAGCAAGTTTAAGGCCTTCAGTAATGTGTCATGTCAGCAAACCTTAGTTAAAAGAGACTACATGTTCGCTAGACATCGCTAGTCATTCCCGGCCAGGACAAGTACTGTCAGTGAGTAAAGCGGGGATGTAGCGGCCTTTTTTGGGGCATCAGATCAGCCCTGGGGGTAGGTGGCAGTGTCAATTTCATTCCGAGACGCTGTATTGTCCTAGAATGAAGGTGCCCGGGACAGACCTGCAAAATGCAGGACTGTCCCGGGCAATCCAGGACGCGTGGTCACCCTAGTACCACTCTATAGCCAAAATATGGCTATAGCGCAGTACTATTGTTCTGGGAGGGCATCCATAGATGTCCTTGCAGAACCCCGTCCCCTGCGGCACACAGCGGGCACGCTCTGTGACTGCGGTGTCCTTTGAAAACAGCCAATCACAGATCGGAGCAAAGGGCCAATCACAGCAGCCCTTTACCATGTGATCATTTGTGTCCAATCACAGATGATCACATGTAAACAGACTTGCCGGTTATCGGCATTCCTTTCCTCGCACACTGTCACAGCATGAGAGAAAAAGAGCTGGTGACTGGCAAGTTTGACAGGGCACATTTACACTGTTAATCAGAGTACTGATCATCAGTGTCCTGCCTATCAGTGCCGCCTCATCAGTGCATATATTTTGACCACAGTATATACAATATGCACTATAGCATTTATTTGAGTATAGTGGAGGTGTTTTAGAAATTGGAGTACATTTGTGTACAATAACATGAATTAATAGAATGCTTTGGCTACTGAGATTTTATGCATACAGTATATAGACCCTCCATAACTAGTATTTCAGTTTTTGGTGTTTCAGTAGTCCTCCCACTGACACCAATGATGGAGCACAATTCCTCCCACTAACACCAACAATGGAGTACTATCCCTCCCACTGACACCAACAATGGGGTACTATCCCTTTCACTGACACCAACAATGGGGTACTATCCCTCCCACTGACACCAGAGACAGGGAACTATTCCTCCAACTGACACTTCTGATAAGGCCTCATTCCCCTTATGCCGCGTACACACGACCGGACTTTCCGGCAAACTAGGTCCGACAGAATCAGTCCGTCGGACAATCCGATCATGTGTGGGCTAATCTGATCCTTTTTCGTTAAAAAAATCAGACAGACCTAGAAATAGAACATGTTTCAAATCTGTCCGACGGACTCAATTCCTATCAGGAAAACGTTCGTCTGTATGCGGGTTCGACGGACCAAATACGACGCAAGGGAAGCTATTGGCTACTGGCTATTGAACTTTGTTTTTTAGTCCCATCTTACGTCATCACGTTCAAAACAAACGGACTTTCTAATGGACTTAGTCCGTCCGTGTGTGGCCAAGTCGGAACTCCGCCGAAAGTCCGCTGGGAAGACCGTCGGACCTAGTCTGCTGGAAAGTCCAGTCGTGTGTACGTGGCATTACTGTCACCAATAATGCATTTTTTTTGTAGTCCCACTGACCGCCAAGCCTATGACGTTATTTACTCCCACTGATGCCAGGGCATTTTCTACTCCCACTGGCCACAGTTTGGCCCCCCTAATGTTTGAAGGGCAGTAAACTGCGTGTAAGGGGCTCTCGCCGGAGGTGGTCACTGGACAAAAAAAAGCTCTGGTGTCACCCCTCTGATGAGTGTCACCTGGCTGCGGCCCGCACCCCCATAGCAACGCCACTGCTCATGCCAGCACCTTTTTGTACACACTGCACTCTATTTGGAATCAACTTTTCTACATCAGTAACAGGTAATTACATTCTTTAACTATTCATGCTCACAGAGGCTCACTCCTATTTTTGTCATTTATATCTGTTTCATGGTTTTCTTTTTTTATCTCTTATGAATGAATGAATGAATGAATGAAATACTTATATAGCGCACAATGCGAACTGAATCGCCTCTAGGCGCTGTGGCGAGCTTTGATCATCTGCTAAAAGAGGAAGGTCTTGAGTTTTTTCCTAAAAGCCAGGTGATTTTCTTCCAGGCGGATGTTGATTCCTCCTCACACACTATTTTCCTTTCCACTCACTTGTTCACCTGCACTTTGGTGTTGGGCTCTAGCAACTTCTCACAATATAGAGTATTTACAGTATACCCAATATATATTTTTAGATATGGAGCCCACTCACACCATTACCTGGATCCCTGTCTTTCGTCTTCTTGGGGATTATGTTTATGCGCCCGGTCCCTCTTCTGCGGGTCCCTTCCACAGCTCCCGGTACAGACAATTTGGGCAGCCTCTGACTCCTCGTCTCCCATTTTCTGGACTTAGAACAATGTAAGTACTTATAGGGATGAGTAACTCCTTTTTTTTGTACATATCCTCCCCATTAAGGGGTACAACACTGGATCATACTGGTCTACTCATGTTTTGTTTTATAGATTTGTGTGCACCCGGCCCTGAAGAGTGGTATTATCCACGAAACGCGTTGGGATAACTTGGATACCCTTATTCTCATGCAGACGCCTCTACTCATTACATTATCTTGAGTTCACCACCTACCATGTATTTTTAAGTGTTTTTATTACATCCAGGATTAGTTCCATACCACACAGCGGTTGGCTGGTTGCTACTGATGTTTGTTTCTATATATGGTCTTTAATATGTCATTGACAATTGTATTCAACACAGTGCGGCCATGATTGTCGCGCTGCGCACCTCCGCAGGGTTTAGTTCCTCATTAAGGCCGGGTTCACACCGCTGCGATGCGGGAACGCCGCGAATCCGCGGCGTTTTCCCGCATCGCATTACTCCCGCCGGCAGTTCACACTGCCCTATTCGGACGGCTGGGAGTGTCAATGATATGTTAATGACACCCCCAGATCCGTCCGCATATTGCAGTGCGATCTGCCGACTCGCACAGGAATTGGATTGCATGGTGTGAACCCCCATGCGATCCGATTCTGTTGCGGACCAAAAAAAGGGTCCCGTGCGAGTTTGCTGCGGGAGCGATGCGAATTCAGCCATACTATCTGTATGGCTGAACTCGCATCGCTACGGAGATCGGATGTGATTTGCGGTGCGAATCACATCCGGATCTCCCCCCGCAGCGGTGTGAACCCAGCCTAAAGTGGAACTTTAGGCAGAAAATTAAGTCCTGATAGATCACTTCAGACTGGCCCCTCTTGCAGGTATGGCTATGTAAAATATAAAAAATACGTGTTTATACTGTTTAACTGCCCTGAGGATACTTACTGCAGCAGGGCAGCCCTTCAGTGCAAAATCATGTACCTGTACATGATTTTGATTTCCAGGTCTCGGGTACTCATGCGCAAGCCACCAGCAACCCGCTGTGATTGGATTCAGTGGGAGCCAATCAGTGGGTCTGGCAGACCCGATGTTCGCCGTCACCCAGCGATCATTATCAAGAGAGGCAGATCACCATTCTGTGGCAAGATGGAGATCTTGTGTTTCTGCTAAGCAGGAACATGGATCTCTGTCTTCCCCCAGTCATAGCATCCCCCACACAGTTAAGAAGCACCCCCAGGGAACACCATTAACCCATTGATTGCCTCTGATGTTAAACCCCTTCCCTGCCAGTTTCATTAGTACAGTGACAGTTCATATTTTTTTAGCAATGATCACTGTATTGGTGTCACTGGTCCCCAACAAGTTTCACATAGTGTCAGATTGGTCGACCACAATGTTGCAGTCCCGCTAAAAATCACTGATCGCCGCCATTACTAGTAAAAATAAATAAAAAGTCTTTAAATATATCCCATAGTTTGCATACACTGTAACTTTTGCGCAAACCAATTAATATACGCTTATTGGGATTTTTTTTATTTTTTTTTACCAAAAACATGTAGCAGAATACATACTGGCCTAAACTGATGAAGAAATTTGATTTAAAAAAAAATGATTGGATATGTTTTATATGTAAAAAAATATAAAAAAAAAACAAAACCCAAAATGACATAAAAAAAAAAAGATTATATTTTTATATATAATTGTATTATATTGCACTTCTAATTGATATCATCAATTAACCGCTTCAGCCCCGGAAGATTTGGCTGCTGAATGACCGGGCCATTTTTTGTGATTTGGCACTACTTCAATTTAACTGACAATTGCGCGGTCGTGTGACGTTGCACCCAAACAAAATTGATGTCCTTTTTTTCCCCACAAATAGAGCTTTCGTTTGGTGGTATGTGATCATCTCTGCAGTTTTTATTTTTTGCGCTATAAACAAAAAAAGAGGGACAAATTTTTTTTTTAAAAACACATTCTTTCCTCAGTTTAGGCCGATATGCTTTCTTCTACATATTTTTGGTAATAACAATCACAATAAGCGTATATTGATTGGTTTTTGCAAAAGTTGTAGCGTCTACAAAATAGGGGATAGATTTATAGCGTTTTTATTATTATTATACATTTTTTTTACTAGTAACGGCGGCGATCTGCGATTTTTATCATGACTGCGACATTATGGTGGACAGATCGGAAAATTTTGACAAATTTTTTGGACCTTTGGCATTCATACAGCGATCAGTGCTAGAAAAATGCACTGATTACTGTAAAAATGTCACTGGCAGGGAAGGCGTTATCACTAGGGGACGATCAAGGGGTTAACTGTGTTCCCTCTCTGTGTTTTAACTGTAGGGGGGATGGGACTTGCTAGGGGAAGAGACAGATCAGTGTTCATACTCTGTATGAACACACACTCTGTCTTTTCTCCCTTCAGAGAACTGGGATCTCTGTGTTTACATGCAGAGATCCCGGTTCTTGCCATGTCACGAGCGATCGCGGGAGCCCAGCAGTCACGTGCACTCGCATTGGCTCCAGGGGCGAGCAGCGGGCATGCATGCGCGCCCCCAGTGGCCACATTAAGAAGCAACGTAACATGACGGCGATTAGTTAGCGGTAAAGCGCTGCTAATTTTACCGCTGTTATAGCGACGCTTCGGCAGCGGTGCCCATTGATTTCAATGGCAGGGGTGGTGCAGGAGCAGTGTATACACCGCACCTCCACCGCTCAAAAGTTGCTGCTTGCAGGACGTTTTCTAACATTCTGCAAGCGCCCCACCACATTGTGAAAGCACTCAGGCTCTCACACTGGGGCTGCGGCGGAAGTGTTTTCAGGTGCTTTACAGGCGCTATTTTTAGCCCAAAAGCGCCTGAAAAACGCACCAAGGTGGAAGGGGTCTTACTTAAATATATTTCTATGGCTGTTTTCACACTGGGGCAGGCGGGCGTTGAAGGTAAAACGCTGCTAGTTTTATCAACGCTTTGCCGGCGTTTTAGCGGCGCTATTCGCCCGCTAGCTGCCGAATGCCGTTGCAGGCACTTAGGCAGCGGTGCCCATTCATTTCAATGAGCAGGAGTGGTGTATACACCGCCACAAAGATGCTGCTCACAGGACTTTTTTTAATATCCTGCCAGCGAACCGCAACAGTGTGAAAGCACTCTGGCTTTACCCCTGAGAATGCAGGGGAAGCGCTTTACAGGCACTATTTTTAGCCCAAAAGCGCCTGAAAAATGCCACAGTGTGAAAGGGGTCTATTAGTATTGGCAAAATTTCCATTCAATGCAGCTCTAGCAGACATGATACAGAAGATGATCAGATACTGCAGACATGATACAAGAGATCAATGCAGCCTCATCAGTACCATCAAATGCAGCCTCACTGTGCCCATGAGATGCAGTCTGCCAGTGCCCATCAGATACAGCCTCCCCAATGCCCATGAGATGCAGTCTGCCAGTGCTCATCAGATGCAGCCTCCCCAGTGCCCATGAACTGCAGCCCGCCAGTGCCCATGCACACCTCTCAACTTTTTGAGATGGAACAAAAGACACCTTAGCAAAAGTATGTAGGCACAGGACACCTGGCACGTCTCTTTAAAGGAGAATTATACAAAAAAAGAAAAATTGTTAAACCCACAAGTGCTTATTTTTAACACTATTATTCCTGCATATTGGATTTTGACATTTACAAATGTAGCAATTTAGAAATTGGATGAAAGGTTTTGTGCTGGGAAATACTGTTTGAACGATAAAAACTGCTTTTTATATACAACCATATAGCTCAGACAAAAATGAGGGACAAATGAGGAGGAAAGATGGACATTGTTCCAAATCAGGGACAGTCCCTAGAAATCAGGGACAGTTGGGATGTATACCCATGAGCTTCAGCCTCAACAGTGCCCATGAGCTGCAGCCTCCAGAGTGTCCATGAGCTGCAGCCCGCCAATGCCCATGAGATGCAAACTCACCAGTGCCTATGAGCTGCAACCTCACCAGTGCCCATGAGCTGCAGCCTCACCAGTGCCCACAAGATGCAACCTCACCAGTGCCCATGAGCTGCAGCCTCACCAGTGCCCATGAGATGCAACTTCACCAGTGCCCATGAGCTGCAGCCCGCCAGTGTGCATGAGATGCAACCTCACCAGTGCCCATGAGCTGCAGCCTCACCAGTGCCCACGAGCTGCAGCCTCACCAGCGCCCATGAGCTGCAGCCTCACCAGTTCCCATGAGCTGCAGCCCGCAAGTGCCCATGAGATTCAACCTCACCAGTGCCCATGAGCTGCAAAATCACCAGTGCCAATGAGCTGCAGCTTCACCAGTGCCCATGAGCTGCAACCTCACCAGTGCCTATGAGCTGCAACTTCACCAGTGCCCATGAGCTGCAGCCCGCCAGTGCGCATGAGATGCAACCTCACCAGTGCCCATGAGTTGCAACATCACCAGTGCCCATGAGCTGCAGCCTCACCAGTGCCCATGAGCTTCAGCCTCACCAGTGCCCATAAGCTGCAGCCTCACCAGTGCCCATGAGATGCAACCTCACCAGTGCCCATGAGCTCCAACCTCACCAGTGCCCATGAGCTGCAGCCTCACCAGTGCCCATGAGCTGCAGCCTCACCGGTGCCCATGAGATGCAACCTCACCAGTACCCATGAGCTGCAGCCTCACCAGTGCCCATGAGCTGCAGCCTCACCAGTGCCCATGAGATGCAGCCTACCTGCCAGTACCTGGTAATGCGATCTCACCCTGTGTCACAGAGCTGGATCTGAATCACTGGCCAGCCACTGTAACAAAGTCCTGCCTCCTTTGACATATGGCAAAATGATTCCCAGCATTGGATCAGTGTGCAGTCTGTCATAAGAGCCGGTGTAGGAGGTGAGACATTGTTACAGCACTGCTCGGCGATTCAGTCCAGCTCCCAGGCACTGGTGAGGCTGCATCTGACACTTGAAAGGAGAGGAGGAGGGAGGGGAGGACTCTGACAGGGGCGCACCAGGATGACACATGTGCAGCACCCGGCAGGACGGACCTCGCTCCCTTTTTCGGCTTTATTATCTGCATTTTTTTTCTTTCGGCTGCCAAAAACACAATTTTTAGCCAATATGTTTCGGTCCACCATTTCTAAAAAACACCAAATTTGTGGGCATTCAAGCAGTTTTCTTCACTGAGCTAAGTACAGCCCATTGTTTTTGATGGGCCCACACACACAGGTGTGTAAACTTACACTGCGTATAGATCAGTAACACAAAAATACAAAAAATCAGTGTTGCCAGTCAGTAGTTTAACATGCAATACTATGAGAATTTTATGCACGCGTATGGCAAGTGTTACACAGTTCTTGCGCTTTTTCTGCCAGGAACTTCTTATGATCACATATCAGTACCGTGTACAAATACTAGCAACCTCATAACTGAAACTTTTTCCAATCAGTAGGTGTATTTTTAGAAGACGAGGGTTCCAGCTTACTGGAGAATATCCCCCGAGGGTCATTCGCCCTGGCGCCAGCAGAGCTGACCATCTAAGGTCCCATTAGAGGAATTGCAGGAAGATGATGATGTGTGGAGGAGACATGATAATCCCTCCATCCAGTCCACACACACAGTGCTGAGACCCCCTTCTCTCATAAAAAGAACACATTATTCATACCCCCCAACTGTCCCTGATTTTTAGCAATGTCCCTCTGTCCCTCTTTCCTCCTCATTTGTCCCTCATTTTGGTCTGATCTATAGAGTTGTATATAAAATGCACTTTTATCTTTCAAAAAGTGTTTCCCAGTGCTAAACCTTTCATCCAAATTCAAAATTGCTGCATTTGTCAACTTTAAAAGACAATAAAAAGGAATAGTAGTGGTAAAAAAAAAAGCACTTGTGGATTTAATGAACCTTTTTTTGGTAATGCCCCCTTTAAGGGGCGTGACAGGGGGCGTGTCCTATGCCTACATACGTTTGCTAGTAGGTGTCCCACATTTCCATCTCAAAATGTTGGGAGGTATGCATTATGACCTCCTCATGATCCCTAGGCACACATTTGAGGTCAGATGTAAAAAATACACCTCAGCTACAAAGAAATAATTCTCCGAAATAAAATGTCCTCAAAGCAGGAGGCTCAGACGCCATTTTGTTGTAGACAGCAGACGAGCTAAAACGAGTCTACAAGCGGCGAGCGGCGACCTGCGCCCTCTGCTGGCCGTCGTGTGCATTCCACACGTTCTCAGAAAGAGGGCCAGGAAATAAGCGGAGCAGCCATATTCTTGTAGCCCTGAGGAAGTAACGCAGCCATTTTATCATGGTCCACCAGGAAGTTGTAGAATTGACCAAAAAAAAAAAAAAACAAGGGGGACGGGTGTCAGATTGCCCTGCTCTGTCTCTTGTGTATTTATCCCTGCAGTTCTGGCTGTGTGTGGCTGGGTTGGCCAGGCTGAAACAGGTATGATGAGGCAATGTTTGTTGTTATTGCTGTCTGTCTGGGGAGGAACTTGCAGCTATAGGAGGGATGTGACCAATGTGAACCAACAGAGGGGGGGTGTTAGTGTTGGGCAACCAATCTTGGTTATAGTCAAGCCACAAAACAATGGGTTGCCCTATTACTTTGGCATGAAATGTTGCCTATCTGTTTTCACTGCTGGTCAGGAGCTGTAGCGGTACAAGCCAATAGCAAGGTATGACAGCGGGCAGACCAGTGTACTGATAGGACGCCTGTCATCAGAGGGTAATAGAAATCACTGGTGCAGATCTCCTGAAAATACCAGTTGCCTGACTTATTCTGATCCTCAGGCTTCAGTACTGCCAGCCGCACATCTGGAACAAGCAAGCCAATTTGAACAACTTTCCTGATCTGCCTCCAACTTCTGGAAAATCAAACCCCAACCCTGAACCACTTTTTAGAGTCCTGGAGCCATTTTAAAATTGTTTTGTTTACAGGTAAAAAAACAAAACAAAAAAACAACAATTTTAATGGGGCCATTTGGGGGGTGGGGGTGTTGTGCTATCTGAACATTTCAGGGCCTCTGTAACTGTGATAGGTAGTGAGGAGTAAAATATAAATTGTATGCCTTTTAGAAATCCTGAAGACGCTGACAGCTGATCACGTGGTAAGGGTCTGTGATCGGCCCCTTACTGGGATTGGTGATCACCCGAGTGTCCGTGCCGCAGGGAGCAGCGTGCAAAGGGGAGAAATCCTATGATGGTCTCCCGGAAATTCAGGTCCGCGCTGTAGCCGTCAAGTGGTAAAAATCCTTTTCAGGTTACCACTTTAGCTTTACAGAGGTCTACTGCCCTCGATCTGACCTCTGCGTTGATACTTCACATGCATGGTGCAATTGCTGTTTACATATGGCACCAGACCGGCGCTTGTGTTCGCCTTTGCACATGAGCATGGGGGGACAGGGGTGCTTTATTTATTTAGCTTTTTTTTTTTATTTTTAAACCGTTCCTTTTCATTTTTTTTTATTTTTATCTCAGGGAATGTAAATATCTCCTTTTGATAGCAATAGGTAGTGACAGGAACTCTTTATTAAAAAGATTGGGGGTCTATTAGACCCTAGATTTCTCCTCTGCCCTCAAAGCATCTGACCACACCAAGATCAGTGTGATAAAATGCTTTACCAATTTTCCAATGGTGCTGTTTATATCCGGTGAAACCCAAGTCATGAAATGTTTATAGCTTCCGGTTTCTTAGCCCATAGAGATGATTGGAACTGTTCTGGTCTCCAATCATCTCTATGGTCAGCTGGACGGAACCACTGGCTGCATTCTCGGGTTCCCTGTTGGGACAGGAGAGCCTGAGAAAACCATGGAAGACGGTGGAAGGGGATATTCCCTCCCACTGATTGTAAAAGCAGTCTAGAGGCTAATTAGCTGCTAGGATTGCTTTTACATGAAAGCCAACCGCTAGTTGAAACAAATGATACCTAAACCTGCAGGCATCATTCTAGTATAACCACTCGCTGCTGGTCCTTATTGGGCATATGTTGTAATGTTCTTTTTTCATGCAGCCTGTGGGCTGAACAAAAAAGAGATTGATCGGTGGGTATGTCCACCATTAGAATACCGCCCTTCATCCACCCACTTCTAATGATGGGCATACATGCCCAATCCTTCTTTTTTCTTTTTTTTTTTTTTTTTTTTTTTAACTGTGGTGATGAAATCACCTCCTACAGTGCTGGAGTTGCTGATTTTTGTATCAAACGTTGCTGCTGTCAAGATAAATATGTCAGTGCTACAGCTGAATATCTGCTTTGTTTTGTGTTTTTAACTGTGGTTGTGAAATCACCTCCTACAGCGCTGGAGTCACGGCTTTACGTATCGTGGGAGCAAATGCTGTTTCTGTCAGAATAAATAAACCCGTGCAGCAGCTGAGTGGTGTACCTGCTAAGCAAATGATGGTTAACAATAAAACAAAGTAACATTACAGTATAACCGTTATGCCCTGTACACACGGTCGGCAATTCAGACAGAAATGGTGAGATCAAATTATGTTTTCGGAAAATCTGATCGTGTGTGGGCTCTATCGGACTTTTTCCATCGGAAATTCAGATGGAAAAAGTTTGAGAGCTGGATCTAACATTTTCCGACAACAAAATCCGATCAGACTTTTGTCCGATCGTTTGTGGAGAATTCTGAGGGACAAAGTGCGTAAATTACGAGACAAAAGCTATTGGCTACTGGCCTCTACGTAGTCCTGTCGTATGCAACGATCGTTACCGCGTTCAGAACGATCGGATTTTCCGACAACTTTGTCCGACCGCGTGTATGCAACACAAGTTTCAGAAAAAAAATCAGACGGATTTTGTGGTCGGAATGTCCGACCGTGTGTACAGGGCATAAGACATACTATACCTGCAAAGCTAATACAATAAAACATAGTAAAAATAAAACATTACAGTTTAAAATACAGTAACAATAGAGAGAGAACAATAGATATAGAACAGAGCGGACAATAGAGAGCGAACATAAGACAGAACAATAGAGAATAAAAACAAAACCACAATATTTTTGGCTTTTTTTAATTTAATATAATTTTTATTTTTTTCACTTTTATATAAACTGTAAACTTTCCAGATTAGGGTCTTTCAAAATGGGAGACCCTGTGTAAGTGTGCCTAGGACTATGCAATTCTGTACCCTACGCTAATACTCCACTAGTTTGTGGTCGCGTTTGAAACATTCACCAATGCAAAGACCATGTTGGTCAGGAGGGACAATAAAAGCAGTTGTCACGCCTATATCCATGCTTTCTACAGACACAACATCTTCTTTGGGGATTTCTTTGGGTAGGGGTACCAGGAAAATGCCTCCCATACAGCCGGCTCAATGCATTTTGATTGGGAAGTTGGGCCACAGTGCCGCCTGGAAACAGAAGGGCTGTGATGATCTCTTCCTGGAATTTAAGGAAGGATCCAGTTCATCCTGAAACTTTGTATAGCACATAAACATTCAGCAAAGCCAGTTGGAATAAGTGCCAATAACTGTACAAGGGCTAAGAATGTTAAGGTTGTATTCATGGACACAGAGGGGTTTCTCCACAATGTCAGTCACCATAGGAATTTGGACCGTCGTGTCTGCGTGAAGGGAAGACGGAACGAAAACATTCTTAGCCCTTGTACACACGGTCGGAGATTCCGTCGGAATGTTTCCTATCGGAGCGTTTTGTCGGATATTCCGACTGTGTGTGGTTTGCATCGGACTTTTTCCGTGGGAATATCCGTCAGACCAACTTTTCCAACTTGCCGGAAATATTTTCCGACAAAATGCTCCGATCGGACATACTCCGATCATGTGTAGCCTACTCCGACGGACAAGGTGCCACGCATGCTCAGATCAAATTCCTAGACCAAAGCTATTGGCTACTAGCCTGAACGTAGTCCCGTCCTAACAAAATAACGCCATCATGTTATGCACAATCGGATTTCGACAACTTAGTCCGACCGTGTGTATGCAACATCACTTCCGGACCTCTTCCAGAATTAATCCGTCGGAATTACTCCGACGGATTTGGTTGTCTGAATCTCCGACCGTGTGTACAAGGGCTTATTATCCCTCCACTTCACAGCGAGCAAATTATATCATCTCACGCAGGCTCTCTCCCCCAGCCTAAGACGGGAATCTATAAACTGCTGGGGTAAGCCCCAGCAATTAGATCACACAGTGCCACATTCGCCAATTCCATGATCAAACAAGTGACTCAAAAGTGCCACGCATGTGTAGTAATTGCCCACATACAAATGGTACCCCTTTCTGAATTAGGGTGACACCAAGTCCCACACAATCTTACCAGCCCTCCCTATGTAGTCTGGGCAGTTTTCCAGCTCTACGTAACTATCTCTTCCCTTGTAAACCATGAAACTATATGTATAGCCTGTGGCCCTGTCACAGAGCTTATACATCTTGACCTTGTATCTGGCACGCTTGCTAAGAAGATACTGTTTGAATGACAAGCGGCCAGAAAACTTAATCAGGGACTCATCAATGCAGACAACTTGATTGGGAGTAAACAAGGCTGCAGACTGCTGGTTGAAGTGGTTTACAAGAGACCAAATTTTGTAGAAATAATCGTATTCAGGGTCACCCGAGGACGACAGAGTTCATTGTCATCGAAATGCATGAACTGCAACATCTCCTCGTATCGTGTCCTGATCATGGAGGCAGAGAGCACGGACATATGGTGAATTGGGTCAGTGGACCAATATGACTGCATTCTCTTTTTAGCTCTGCTCATGAGGAGGGATAGGCCCAGGAAGCCCTTCAATTTGGAGACCGTAATAGGTCTCCAATGTCTGGCGAGGGTCAACTGGGGATTAGCAGCGATGAATTGACCAGCATACAAATTGCTTTGGTCCACAATAGATCTATAGAGATCTTCCGTGAAAAACAGTGAAAAAAAATCAAGTGACGTAAAATAAACTGTTTCCAGCACTGGATAATTTTACAAGAGCACTTTGGGTGTTCTATGTTTGCAAGCGGTGGAGGATATTTACACATTGATTTACCAACCACGTTTTCATTTTTTGAACAATTACGGACGAATATTGACTTTTTTTTATTTATAATACTCAGTGTTTTGCATAGTTAAATTTCTGTATATTATAGTTTTATAAATTTGTGAACAGATGCCAAATTACATATGTTGGAATATTTCTATTTTAGTAGTCACAGCGCCCCCTATTATCACTTCACAATTGCCCATTTGTTGCCCATGCATTGCCACAATTGCTTGTTTGTTGCCATGTATTGTAACAATTGGCCTATTGCTGCTGGCTTATGTTAGTATTTGTGGGTTTGTTGTCTGTGTATAGTATTGCTGCCCCTTTTATGTCAGAATAGGATGCTATGTTTTTGCCTACATACTGTCATGTCAGTTTGTTGAGACTCAACCAAGGTTTCGTGGAACCCTAGGGTTCCTCCAGGCTAGGGTTTTCTTGAGCTGGGTATAACTGAAATCCCATCTGATGGTGCCTGCTTAGTACTTGGCAGAGCCAGTGACAATACTGCAATGGGTGTCAAAATGGCCATTCCTGTAAGGAGGCATTCTTCCTACTTGCCACCACCAATGCAAGAGGGATTTTCCCAATGACCACCAACAGACTAATACCCCTAGGGAAACCTGAAAATGATTTCAAGAGATCCTCTGGGGTAAAAAGGTTGAAAGGCTGGCAGCAAAGGAACACTTGCTAAAAAAAAAACTATCTACAACGCATGATACATTAGAGCAATGATCTCCACAAACTGGCCCAGGAGCCAGATGTGGCCCTTTGCCTGCTTGTATCTGGCCCTTGGGGCACTATTTTATCCAATGATACCATCAATGGGACTCAACTCCTACCAATGACACCAACGGCATGGCACAGTTCCTCCCAATGACACCAACATTGGGACACAATTCCTGGCAAAGTCCCCAATAGGGTACAGTTCTGCCCAATGACACTAGTGATGGGGCACAATTCCTCCCAATTACACCAGCGATGAGACTACATTTTTCTTACTGACACCAAAGATGGGGCATTGTTAACTCCCACTGCTGCTGGGACATTTCCTACACACAATAGCCACAGTCTGCCCCCCCCCTAATGTTTGAAGAACAGTAAACTGGCCCTTTGTTTAGAAAGTATGAAGACCCCCTGCATTAGTGTGGCGGTCAGTAAAAAAGAATGCTCTTTACACTTGTGGTCATTGGGATGAATTACCCCCTTATAGATGGCTAAAGAGATCAATGGTGTCAGTGGGAACTTATCTAAGAGGCAGAAATTGCACATTGGTCAAGGAACCCTTAGGAACTCTGGGGTTCCATGGAAACTTGGTTGAGAAGCCCTGGTTTAGAGTATCACATGTCACTCCAGTACCCACAGGCATCTTGGGCTCGCTGTTTCCTAAAGGTTCCCAGGTTTGGGCTTTGGTGAAGCTCAATACTGATGTTGGTAGACAAGATCATGGTTTGTGTTGGGTTTAGGCCAGAGCTCTGTGCAGACTATAAATTAGACCTACCTACCATTTGTAGCCACTGAGGTCTTCAGTACAGCATGTTCTGCCACCAATTTTCATGGCGGTGTTTTAATTATATTCCCATGTTTAAGAGTGTCCAGATACTTTTTGGAAAATGTTATCATTGTTCTCGCTCTAAAGCAGGAGTAGGCAAACTTTTGCCTTCCAGCTGTTATGGAACCACAAGTCCCATGTGGCATTACGAGAGTCACAAGCATGACTATTTTACTTTGCTTGTAATGTGTGGAGGACTATTCCTGACCAACCATGACCCCTTATTTATTACATATATATTGCTTTATAACCAGAGTCCAGTACTGCAGCCATGACTGATCCACAGACCATGAATGAGGAGAGGATGATGACGGAGAAGATATTAAACTTCACCTTGGAGATTATCTACCTTCTTACCGGAGAGGTGAGGGGGATTCTGGGAGGTCACATGACATCACTCTTATCTCTATTGATAAAACACAGACCTGACCGGAGAGGTGAGGGGGATTCTGGGAGGTCACATGACATTGCTTTTATCTCTATGTATAAAGCACATATCCAACTAGAGAGATGCGATTTAATTATTTTATTAAAATAAGAGTTCCAAAACTTTGTTGTGAGTTGAGTAACATTTTTAGTAATATGTATTTATCACATATAGGATTACATAGTGGTGAAGAAGACCTCTGTTGACCATACAACAACCAGACACATGATTTCTCCTCGTGCTCTGATAACTGATAAAAACAACAATAGGAAGATTCTAGATGTCACATGTAAGATCACAGAGCTGCTGACAGGAGAGGTGAGGAGGATTCTGGGAATTCTGGGACATTATCCAGTAACAGACGAGGGATGTGTCTGGATGGTGACCGTTTTATTGTTTGTTCCAGGATGTCACCATCTGCTTCTCATCAGAGGAGGAGGTGAAGGAGTTAGAAGAAAACAAGGACTTCATGATGGAGAACCGGCCACCCCTCAGATCACCGAGTAAGAGGAGACTTTCATTTCTTGTAAAGGAGAGAAGAGTATTGAGCAGTTGTGGTGTGTCCATTAAGGGTGCATGGGCGCCGCCCCCTCTCTCCAGCCACCCCCCCCCCATTGCATTGCATGAATCTATCCATGGGCACGCTGCCGCCCCTATTCAGGTACCCGGCCCCTCCCTTTGGGACATTGGGGCACCTGAATTGCGGCGGGGGTGTTCTTTTGAAGCAGCTGATTAGAGCCATAAGCGCGGGTCTGTTACCTGATTGGCTGAAAGGACAGGCGCTGTGATTGGATGCCTAGCAGGAGGAGGGGAGGAGACGAATGGAGGACACAGGAGCTGCTGTCTGAACCGCTGCAAGGTTCCACAGCTCACTGCCGTCACCTACTGCCTGACCCGAAACCAAGACAGGGTGGGGGAGGGGGGTGTGAGGGGGTCACAGTGGCAACTTTAGGTGGGCACAGTGAGGCTGCAATTTTCAGTTTGTTTGCGCGCCCCGCAAAAAAAAAAATTGAGCACCAGCCCCCACTGGTATTGGGGTTGCACCAAGATACGTACATTCTCTGACACAAAGACATAGAATCAATCTCTTCAGTCAGTGTGTGTGTTTCCTACAGATGGATCCAGTAACAGAAATCCCCCAGAGAGATGTCCCCGTCCTCTGTATTCCCGGGACTCCACACAGGAACATCAGGAGATCCCTCAGGAGGATCAGGTAGATGTGATTGACACTCATCAGTCTACTCTTTATTATCTGTATTTTCTGGTCATTTTAGGATTATGCAATCTGCTGTTTGTGTTCTGTGTTATTCAGGGTAAAAACCTATTTACTATTAAAGTTGAAGTTAAAGAGGAAGTAGGAGAGCCATCTGTAAGGGATGATGACCTAGAATTTTCTCCAGAGATCCATACAGGTGAGTAATAAAAGCTAAGAGTGCATTCACATCTGAATGTAGCAGAAATGAGCTTGTGGTGCCATTAAAAAAAAAAATGCAAAAACTCGCTTGACTCAATGCCAAAAAAAGGTACATGAGCTACTTTGGCACCAAACGTGTTGCGTCCCTCAGGTGTGAATGCAGTCACAGTCCAGAAACAAGTCCCAGATTCTCCTTGTTCAGTCACTACAACAATCTCTTCTCCCCCCCTCCTCTGTCAGTAGACAGTAATGGGGGGACAGTATGTGCCCAGTGGGGGAGTCAGGAGCCATCAGCCTCTATTAGACTCCGGATCTCCTCCTCACATCATGTCATTGTGTGTTACCAGCCAAGAGACGTGACCAGTCTCCCCCCCACACACACACTCTCTGGGGTCTCTCATACATCTCAGTACAGGGGGCTTCAAGCATATCCAAACCCAAAAGCAAAATGTACTATATTGCAGCTTGCAGTCCTCAAAAGTGTTGGTTGCATTTGTTTTCTTTTTTAGGCATTTTTCTTACTTATTTTTGCCTGCTGATCCTGCCAGACTGTTTTTTTTTTTTTTTTTGGAGGTTTTCGTTTTTGTTTTTATTTTCTTTAACCACTTACAGACCAGACCATTTTGCTGGCTTAAGACCAGACCACTTTTTGTGATTCGGCACTGCGCCGCTTTAACTGACAATTGCGTGGTTGTGCGACGTGGCTCCCAAACAAAATTGACGTTCTTTTTTTTCCCACAAATAGAGCTTTCTTTTGGTGGTATTTATTCACCCCTGCGGTTTTTATTTGTTGCGCTATAAACAAAAATAGAACGGCAATTTTGAAAAAAAAAACATTATTTTTTACTTTATGTTATAATAAATATCCCCCAAAAATATATAAAAAAAAATAAAATTTCCCTCCGTTTTAGGCCAATACGTATTCTTCTACATATTTTTGGTAAAAAAAATCACAATAAGTGATTATTGATTGGCTTGCGCAAAAGTTATAGCGTTTACAAAATAGGGGATAGTTTTATGGCATTTTTATTAATATATATATATTTTTTTTTTTCTACTAGTAATGGCGGCGATCAGCAATTTTTATTGTGACTACGACATTATGGTAGACACATCGGACATTTTTGACACATTTTTGGGACCATTGTCATTTATACAGCAACCACTGCTATCCAAATGCAGTGATTCCTGTGTAAATGACACTGGCAGTGAAGGGGTTAACCAGTGGGTGGCAGTGTAGGGGTTAAGTGTTCCTAGGGGTGTGTTACTAACTGTTGGGGGCTGGGCTTTCTTTTAGTGAACACTGATCTCTGCTCCAATCACATGGAGCAGAGATCAGCGTCACTTGTTGCTAGGCAGAACGGGGAGATGCTGTTTACAACGGCATCTCCCAGTTCAGCCGCCCTGTGAGACGATCGCGGGTATGCCCGTGGCGATCGAGTCCGCGGGACCCACGACCGGAATCATGGGAGTCCCGACCGGCGTGCGAGCCGATGGCAGGGCAGCATTTAAGATTGGACGTACCTGTACGCCAATATGCCTGCCCATGCCATTCTGCCGACGTACATTGGTGTGCGCCGGTCGGGAACTGGTTAACGGACCAAGTTATCCTGCAAAATTGGTAGTTAGAGGGTTGAGACAAAACATGTAACATTGGCAGGGGTGCATACATCAGTTAGCCTTTTTTTAATTTAGTTAAAATATATCTCCAGTATAGGTTGCTTTATTCTTCTTCAATCTTCTTTATTCAGACCTTGGAGACACCAGAGCCACTGAGGAAGATGTCAAAGATGAAGAGGGGAAAATTCTGAAAATTAAAATTGAGAAAGATGACATACCTGTAGAGACTGGCATAGGTGAGTACTAAACCCTTGCTGCCTGAAACAATGTGTGTGCTTCTTGTTTTGATGCATCTCATTACAGGGGGCTTCACTCTCATCTTTATTCACAGACACCAGAGCCACTCAGACAGAGGTCAAACATGAAGAGGAGGAACCACAAGTAATTCAAAAGGAGGAAGAGGAGGAAATGTCTCCATATATCACCATAGGTGAGTAATACATTAAACTCAGAAAAGCTACTTTGGTGCCAAATGTGTTGCCTCCCTCAGGTGTGAATACAGTGTCAATCCAGAGAAGAGTCCCAGATTCTCTGTGTTCAGTCACTACAACAATCTCTTCTCCTCCCCCCTCCTCTGTCAGTAGACCATAATGGGGGGACAGTATGTGCCCAATGGGGGAGTCAGGAGCCATCAGCCTCTATTCTATGCACCGGCACGACTGACCAGTCTTCCATCCAACCCTTGTGTGACTTCTAAATTCTGCAGGACCCTGTGATGGGCCCTTCCGACAGCAATTTTCACATCAACAGGTGGCAACATGGACGCTGCATATGAGACCCTTCCACTAGTGACGCAAAAAGAAGGAAAACATGAATCCCGGATGTCACATGTGTCACGTTTAGGTAGGTACTTAAAGGACTTGTAAAGGCAGAAGGTTTTAGCAGCCTCCCCAACCTGAGCTCCTTCTCTCTCCAGCAATGTCCACAATCCCCTCAGCCATCCAGTACACTCCTCCTGATTGGCTGAGACAGAGCAGCGGCGCTATTGGCTCCCGTGGCTGTCAGTCAGTCAGACAATCGAGGGGAGAGGGGGTGGGGCCTGGTCAGGGCTCCATGTCTGAATGGATACATGGAGCTCTGACTCGGCTTGGGTGACACCTGTAGCAAGCTGCCGGCTGAGGTGCACTCAAAGGAGGGAGGGACTAGGAGCAGCAAAGAGGGACCTGGGAAGAGGAGGATTGAGGCTGCTCCGTGCAAAACCAACTGCACAGAGGAGGTAAGTATAACGTGTTTTGTTATTTGTAAAAGCTTGTGGTTGTGTTTTTTTTTTTTTTTTTTTTTTTATTTAATCACTTTAAGGTTTTGGGGTGTGTGTGTGTGTGTGTGTGTGTGTGTGTGTGTGTGTGTGTGTGTGTGTTTTTTTATTTATAAACTAGGTACCAAGGTTGAAGTGTAAAGGTATTTTTTATTTATTTTTTCTCATTGAAAATGTGCTTTAAAATGTTATAATCACACTAAACTTTTATATATCTCTAGTGGCAATTTGTCGGCAACCACTCAGAAAACGATAAACATTTTTCTTTTTCCGAGTGGTTGCCGACAAAGTCGCACTAAAGGGTATAAAAGTTTAGTGTTGATATAACAAGGACGGTGACAACCAATACCTACATTTTGAAGGGTGGAACAATTTTTCGGTAAAATGTTTTAATCAACCACTTCCCGACTGCGCTATACCCAAAAGATGTCTACAGTGCCATTGTCTTGTTCTGGGAGGGTATTTATTGACGTCCTCCAAGAACAACGTGCGCCGTCTAGGGCGCTCAACCAGCGTGCTCTGTGACCGATGTGTCCTTCAGACACAGTTGATCACAGCTCGGGGTAAAGGGACATTCTCAGCGGCCCTTTACCATGTGATCAGCTGTGTCTTACCAGTTATCGTCCTTTCCTTTCCTCGCGCTGTCACTGCATAAGGAGACGAGAGCCGGTAACCGGCAATTGTGACAGGTTTTTACTTAATAATAATAATAATAATAATAATAATCGGGGCTCTGATCATCAGTGCAGCCCCATCAGTGTCACCTATCCATGTCCATCAGTGCAGCTTATCAGTGAAGAAGAAAAATTACTTATTTGCTAAATTTTATAACCGAAACTTAAGAAAAATGTTTTTGTTTTTTTTATCTTTTTTGTTTAGCAAACAATAAAAAAAAACACAGTGGCGATTAAATATCCACCAAAAAGCTCTATTTGTGTGGAAAAAAAATTATAAAAATGTCATATGGGTACAGTGTAGCGTAACCGCGCAATTGTCATTCAAAGTATGACAGCGCTGAAAATTGGCCTGAGCTGGAAAGGGGGTAAAAGTGCACAGTATTGAAGTGGTTAAACAGGCTTACCCAAAAAAACTATTTTATATTCTCTCCTTCTTTTAGCTTTATTTACTTTCTCAAAACTGAGATCTGACAATTGCTGCCATGCGAACTGCCCTGCCATTGAATGAAAAATGATCTATGAATGGGAAGATGGGTGGACTTGTAAAAGGTCTGCCTTCTCCATTCATAAACCATTTTTCATTCATAGAAGCTATGGTGCAGCTTCTATGAAAGGAGGAGGGAGGGTGGAAAGGGCAGACATAGTTGGCACGCACTCTTGATGTGTGCCTATGACAGGTACACTGGCTCTAATAACCCCCAACGCACCAGAAGATTACAATGGCGGGGGATTGGAGGAGGAAGATTTCAACGAGGCAGCAGTGCAAGGGACATATCACATTGACATTAGGTAATGTCTCTTGCGCTGATTATTTTTTAAAAAGTGTTTCTTTTTTTTTGTTTGTTTACTAAACTTCGGCTTTAAAGTCCCTTTCACACGGGGCGGATCCGTTTTGACAGGCTCTGCTTGCTCGGTGGGGATCGCCGCAGGCTGATGACGGGTCCGTCTCCACTCACTGTGCAGAGATGGACCTGTCAGTCCTGCTCTCAATGGGGAAATTGGAAGAAAATGGACAGGCTGTCTGTTTTCTTTCAATCCGACCCACTGGATGGATGGCGAACGACATCCACCTACCCATAGAGGACAATGGATGGCCCAAACGGGTCCATCTGAAAAACTAACAGGCGGACCCGAACGTGTGAAAGTGGCCTTAAGCTGATCTCCAGTTTTACTGTCGCTTTAAGAGGTTCTTCTATTGTGCCCCTCAAACACAAAAATGAAGTCAACAGCTACAAAAGCTGTAGCTGCTGACTTTTATTAATAGGACATTTACCTGTCCAGGGGTGCAGTGCTGTCCTCACCTGGGCTGGTTCTTCGCTGGTCTTTGGGTCCCTGGTGCTGCCATCCTTACTATAGGAAGCCGACTGTGACTCATTCAGATTCACAGCTTGCTCCCTACTTTGCATGTGCGAGTCGCACTGCGCCCCGTGAATGGTCCCACAGCCTCCTGGGACCTGTCATGTGTCTCAAGAGGCTCTGCACAGAGGTGGGCACAACTTCCACTCGGATCACCTAAGTGTCCAAAAGTTAAAGGGGGGGGGGGTGTCGGAGGAAGCAGAAAAGCAGAACTTCCCTTTAGGGCTGAAGTTCTGCTTTAGCTAGTTTTTGGCCCAAACAAACTTTCCAACACTAACAGGTGCGTCCGCTGGGTGCACTGTATAAAACTGCATGTAGCCTCAGCTACATACAATAAAAAGCACTGTGTTCTGTCTGTGGAATGCAAACTTCCCATGCCACACCATGTCAGCCATTCATAGGCAGGTTTGTATTCTCTGAATGTAGTCAATGCTTTTCCTGGTTCGGTGAGGTGGAGAGGCAGGCAGATGATGTCACAATCTCCACGCCCCAGCCAATCAGATGAAGCTTTGTACTTATTCAGAGAATACAAAGCTGCCTATCAATACCAGGGCAGCACTCGGCCTGGCTCAATTTTTATTCTGGGTATGCAACGAGATGTTTGTGTCCCACAACTGGAACATAAGGCTGTCTACTGTAGCTGGAGATCAGCTTTAAAGGCTAGGTAGGGAGGTGATGGGAGGGGTGGAGGAGCTGGGCCAGCAAAAAACAGTAGTTTGGACAATTCCAGTAGAGGAGAGGGCTATAACAAGCAAGGAGGGAGAGATCTGTTCTAGAGAATTGACGCCTCCTGGAATAGCAAATCAATGAAAACGGATTTATGGAAAGGAAAAATGCTGTAGGTAAGCATTTCAAATTAACTTTATTTTTGTTGTTGTGCTTTTCCCTGCAAGGCTGGTGACAGGGTCTCTTTTTAAAAGTAAATAACACTCCGTAGTGGAAGCTCCACATGGGTGTGGACTGAAAACTTCCATGCATAATTTGTACCTATAGGTAAGCCTATAATAAGACTTGCCTATAAGTACTGTAAATATCTCCTAAACACTCACTGTCTAGGAGATGTGTACTGTACATGCAGCCAGTTACATCACCGTCCCTTCAGAGTCCTGTGCCGGCTCCCGCACGGGAGACGTCATCGCGGCTCTGGCCACTCGCAAAGCCGGAGTCCACAAACCCAGAAGTAAAACTGGGTGAAAATAGAATCCTTGTCGGCAGTGACCGCTCGCTGCTGGAAGGGCTTTGTTCTGAGGCAAGTTTTCACGCGATGCATACTAGTGCATTATGGCTTTTCCTTGCAGGTTAAAAAAAAACAGTGGTACTACTGCTTTAACTGCATCCAACTGTCCATTTCCTGCACCTTAATTCGTTATTTTTACCATTTATTTTATTTATTTTTTCCTTTTTAGATGGAAGACGCAGGAGAAATAACATGAGATCCCATCGAATGATCTCTCCAGATGGTGAGATAGAGGAGGATGAAGTCACGTTCGATTCCTCAGATAAAAGCCACATTATCGTAAAGGTTGATCCTGCAATTCATAGCGCAAATCTGCCATCTGATCACAATGTTGCCAATCTGGCAGCTCATGCTGGGTGTGAGACCTCCCCATGCGCTGAATGTTTAGTGGAAAGAACAGAATGTCATTTGGGCCAAAGATCTATCGCAAGGGAGAGACCGTATTCATGTTCAAAATGCGGGAAATGTTTTTCTTGTAAGTCCTATCTAATCATGCATGAAAAAATTCACACGGGAATAAAGTCCTATTCATGTCCTGACTGCGGTAAGTGTTTTTCTTGGAGGAGGACTCTTACCATACATAAACGAGTTCACACAGGAGAGCGGCCATATTCCTGTACCGTGTGCGGGAGATGTTTTAGACAGAAGTCTGTTCTCGACCTCCATGAATTAACTCACAGGCCGGACAAGCCGTTTTCCTGTTCCGAATGCGGAAAGCGTTTTATCCAAAGAGGACAGCTTATTGCTCACATGAGATCTCACACGGGAGAGAAGCCTTACTCGTGCGAAGAGTGTGGGAAATGTTTTTTTTCAAAGTCAGGCCTTTTAAGGCACCAGAAGAGTCACACCGGGGAGAGGCCATTCTCCTGTCCAGAGTGCGGGAAGTCTTTTTCTCACAGAGCCAATCTGGTCCAACATCAGAGAGGCCACACGGGCGTTAAACCGCATCTGTGCTCTGAGTGCGGTAGAGGCTTCAAACGAAGATCGCATCTGAAGGAGCATCAGAGAGTCCACACAGGCGATCGCCCCTACGCCTGCTCCGAGTGTGGAAGAGATTTCGCAAATCGCTCCGCCTTAATTAGGCACGAGAGACTACACACTGGTCATCGGCCGTATTCCTGCTCTGAGTGCGACAAAGGTTTTACCAACAAGTCCGACCTGGTTAAGCATGAGAGAGTCCACTCTGGCGCTCGCCCGTTCTCCTGTTCAGAGTGCGGGAGAGGTTTTGCCAGTAAATCGGCCATGGTTAGACATGTAAAGGCCCACGCCGGTGAACTTCCATATTCATGTCCTCAGTGTGAGAAACAGTTTTCCCATAAGTTCTCCCTTATGTCCCATCTTAGTTCCCACAAGGGACAAGAGGTCCCAATTTCGGGAGGCAGCTGAGCAAGGATGTGCACACTGATGCTTCTTATGGGGCTACAGTGTTAGGACACAAGCTGGAAAACCAATATTTCTGTTTATAACTGTGCCGGATGTGCAAAGTGGGTGACTTCGCTGATTTTCATGAGGACAGTTGGCAGCAGATATATACTTTCTTCTCTTGCCAGTTGGTAGTTCTGTGGATTCAAGACAAACAGTATTGCAAGCTAAGGAAATATCTTACTGATTGAAACTTTTATTGTGCATATAATAACATATTGTCAATGGGTGTGAAATGTGTGTGTTGACACTGCTCACAAATTTAAGAGACTGCATATGCATACCCTCCATATTCAGTTTTACTCAGGTCTCTGCAAGCTTGTTGTTCTGTGTGTGTGAACATTAGACTGGATCTGGAACATGAATAACTGCAGTCCTCTTTCTGGAAAAGATGAAAATATGGCATAGTGTCTGTTTGGTAAGCAAGATCAAACCGTACAGGTCTGCTTTATGCTTTTCTTCTGCAGTTGTTATAAATACTACATTGTGAAGGATTTTTTTTTTTGGGGGGGGGGGGGTGGGCGCTATTGGGAGCTCCTGGCAACATACAGTGCATCCAGAAAGTATTCGCCACGCTTCACTTTTTCCACATTTTGTTCTGTTACAGCCTTATTCCAAAATGTATTGCACTCATTATTTTCCTCCAAATTCTACAAACGATACCCCATAATGACAATGTAAAAGAAGTTTGACATCCTTGCAAATGTATTAAAAGTGAGAAAAAAATCACATGTACAGAAGCATTCACAGCCTTTGCCACAACACTCAAAATTGAGCTCAGGTGCCTCCTGTTTCCACTGATCATCCTTGAGATGTTTCTACAACTTTATTGGAGTCCACCTGTGGTAAATCAGTTGATAGGTGTGCCATTCAAAATCGTGTCCAATCTATATAAGGTCCCACAGTTAACAGTGCATGTCGGAGCACAAACCAAGCCATGAAGTCCAAGCATTTGTCTGTAGACCTCCGAGACAGGATTTTATTGAGGTTACAGAAACATTTCTGCAGCATTGAAGGTCCCGATGAGCACAGTGGCCACCATCTGTAAATGGAAGAAGTTTCTCTGTGGAGAGAGGAGAATCTTCCAGAAGAACGACCATCTCTGCAGCACTCCACCAATCAGGCCTGTATGGTAGAGTGGCCAGACGGAAGCCACAACTCCGTAAAAGGCATAGGACAGCCCACCTGGAGTTTGCCTAAATGCAACTGAAGGTCTCTCAGACCATGAGAAACAAAAATTTCTAGTCTGATGAACCAAAGATTGAACTCTTTGGCCTGAGTTGCAAGTGTCAAGGAAAGCAGGCACCGCTCATCACCTGGTCAATACCATCCCTACAGTGAAGCATGGTGGTGGCAGCATCATGCTGTGGGGATGTTTTTCAGAAGCAGGAACTGGGAGACTAGTCTGGATTGAGGGAAAGATGAATGCAGCAATGTACAGAGACATCCTTGATGAAAACCTGCTCCAGAGCGCTCTGGACTTCAGTCTGGGGCGAAGGTTCATCTTCCAACAGAACAGCGACCCCAAGCACACAACCAAGATAACAAAGGAGTGGTTATGGGAAAACTGTGAATGTCCTTGAGTGGCCCATCCAGAGCCCAGACTTGAACCCGATTTGAACATCTTTTGTAGCAACATACTAAAACTTGAGGCTGTAATTGGTGCCAAAGGTACTTCAACAAAGTATTGAGCAAAGGCTGTAAATACTTGTGTACATGGATTTTTTTTATTTTTTTTTATAAATTTGCAAAGATTTCAAACAAACTTTTCATGTTGTCATTATGAGGTATTGATTGTAGAATTTTGAGGAAAATAATGAATTGAATCCCTTATGTAATAAAGGCTGTAACATAACAAAATGTGGAAAAAGTGAAGCACTAATTTTTTCCAGGTGCACTGTAATTCATTGACTCTAATGAGGTTTGGGTGAACATTTTGACTGATCAGCAGATTTATTTGCATGCATCCATGGTAAAGTTGCCAACAGGGGCGGTATAGACTTTACCAAAAGTAGATAGCATAAGAGAAGGTTGGATGCAACCACAATCTTTAACAAAATTGGCTCTACACTTGACCAAAGGTTGGGTGCTAGCAGTATAGAGAAGGTTAGGTGCTCCCTTTTGTTGCCAGCGGTTTAGACATTAATGATTGTGAGGGGACAGAAAATTTACACTGTTATACAAGCTGTACGCTCACTACTTTACATTGTAGCAAAGTGTCATTTCTTCAGTGTTGTCACATAAAAAGATAGAATAAAATATTTACAAAAAAATGTGAGGGGTGTACTCACTATTGTGAGATACTCTATATCTCTGCAAAGGCCCTGCAAGTATAGAAAATCCTGTTGATCTGCCAGAGATGCACTCGGCTCCTAAATGACTGTTTAGGGCTGAGTAGTGTCAGCTCTGCCCAGTTGTCTTTTGCTTAAAGTGGTGTTGCCACCAAAAAAAATAAAAAAAAAATAAAAGTTGCTTCAAATTCTTAAAAAAAAAAAAAAATTGGCAAAAAAAATTTTTTTTTACTCACCTCTAAATACCTGTTGCTAGGGGGTGCCTCGTAGTCTGCCTTCTTCCTTGCCCGGACTGGTGACATCACTTCCCCTTGCGCCGCACAGTCACCTGGGACCTGTCACGTGTCCCAGGTGACTGTACGGCGTATCAGGGCGCCCTGCGCCGCTCGTGCATGCGCAGTGGGTGCTCGGCTGTGGCTTCACAGTACACATGACGGCGCCGCGAGAAGAGCGGGGAACGAGGGGGGGGCTTCATTCCCCTGCATCGCTGGACCCTGGGACAGGTAAGTGTCCGATTATTAAAAGTCAGCAGCTGCAGTATTTGTAGCTGCTGACTTTTAATTATTTTTTTTTTAGGGGGTACCACACTTTAACTATTAACCTAATCGCTCCCATTCTCATCTCCACAGCATAAACAATAATTCTCAACCTTTTTAACACATAGGAACCCTTGAAATTTCCAGTCTCAGGGAGTCCCTACTAAAAGTTACTATAGCTACAACTCATGATACGTTGGTGTGCTGATCAGTGGGAAGAATGCTCCGTATAATTGTGGTCATTGAATTACCCCTTTTTAAAGATTTATAAAAAAAAAAAAAAAAATTGTAATTCCTTTATTAAATGAAAGAAAATATAACAGAAGCATGGACAACATTGATAGAACAATTCAAAAAAAAACAAAAGCCATGGTATCACTTAGGCTGGAAATACAGTAAGCAGTCCCGAACTTAGGCGTAAACAGACTTGTAGGCGCTCCCGGACTGGGAGCGAGACTCTTTTACAGGACCTCTAGTACCATCCAAGCAATTCAAGCCAACACAAGTGAGCAGTAATCATTGCCTGACCATGCATTGCAGTAATATGTGCAAATTGTAATTCTATAGAGAGGGAAGGGGAGAGGGAGGAGTGATGGGCTGCTACCTGGTCGATCTGAGTGTACATTATCGATGACAAGTAGATTCCGGGGAAGCCCACCACCCAACCACGTCCTCAAAAACTGACGGATGTCGTCTGAGTAAGAGAACCAGAAGGAATGGAAGGGGGAGGGGATTACAAGGGTTGGGCAGGGGGAAAGGTAGGCAGAGGGAAGGAGCCAGAAGATGGGAAAGTAGGTATAAGAAAGAAAGGAAGAAGATTTATAAATTTGATCAATGGTGTCAGTGGGAAGTTACATAGTATTTGAGGTTGAAAAAACACAAGTCCATCAAATCCAACCCATGTGTGTGTGTTTATATGTCAGTATTACATTGTATTGAATACATTGAGTATGTTGCGGTCGTTCAGGTGCTTATTTAATAGTTTCTTGAAACTATCAATGCTCCCCACTGAGACCCCCGCCTGTGGAAGGGAATTCCACATCCTTTCCACTCTTACAGTAAAGAACCCTCTACGTAGTTTAATGTTAAACCTCTTTTCTTCTAATTTTAATGAGTGGCCACGAGTCTTGTTAAACTCCCTTCTGAGAAAAAAAGTTTTCTCCCTATTGTGGGGTCACCAGTACGGTATTTGTATATTGAAATCATATCTCCTCTCAAGCGTCTCTTCTCCAGAGAGAATAAGTTCAGTGCTCACAACCTTTCTTCATAACAAATATCCTCCAGACCCTTTTATTAGCTTTGTTGCCCTTCTTTGTACTCGCTCCATTTCCAGTACATCGTTCCTGAGGACTGGTGCCTAGAACTGGTCAGCATATTCCAGGTGCAGCCGGACCAGAGTCTTCTAGAGTGTGAGAATTATCATTTTATCTCGGGAGTTGATCCCCTTTTTAATGCATGCCAATATTCTGTTTGCTTTGTTAGCAGCAGCTTGGCATTGCATGCCATTGCTGAGCCTATCACATATTTTTGCCACCCAAATGCATTATTTTACATTTTTCTACATTGAAGTTTTTCTGAGAGGCCGAAATTACTCATTGCTTAAGTAACCCCTAACAACCTCATGGAGGAACCCTGGTTGAGAAACCTTGTTCTAGTCTAAGATGAGAACTAGGCTAGCCAATTGGACTCCTTGTGATAACACAGGACAGTCCCAAATTTCTGACATGATCAACAGGTAATTTTTTAATTGAACACTTATAACAAAGACTTTTAATGCAAGATTTAACACGCCAAATGGTGGTAGATAGCAATTTGTTGCAATATTTAACTCACCAAAAGATAGCAATTAACCAACACGATTGCTGACTACCCTTCCCTAGTGACTATGGCAGTGGCCACACTACTGTCTCTATCAGATTGTATAATGACTGCGTTGACTTCTGTAAATAGCTTCTTTGCACTTTTGAGTTTGCCACCAGCTCAGGTTGAGCTTTTCTTGTCAAGGAGTTTAGTAAATCTGCTGGTATCTTTTGCGGCTTCTGATCACTATGAACATGCAAAAATGATCAGATTAATGCAACCTAAGACCATCCCATATAAGTATTCAGATTGTGGTCAGTAGGTTGCCTTGATCCTCTTGTCTGTTAATGTAAGCAAAACCTGCCTATATTTGCTATAACCTGTCAGCATGGCAGAATAGGATAGAATTGGCTTCCCCAACGATCATTAAAATTGGCTCTACTATTTTCTAGCAATTTTTGCCAGCTTTGAATGGCAAAAATGATGCAGCAGTCTACAGTGACCCCCCCCCCCCCCCCATGATCGTAGGTTTCTTCTGACCCTTTAGTTAATTTGTGAAGTTGAAAGCTAGTTCTGATTGCAAGAACATAGTCCCGTGTATAGCCTGAGTAGCACCTCATTGCTGCTTTTCATTATGTTTATAATACATTTTCAATGAACTTTCTTTGTTTCTGTATTGAATAATGAAAATTTTGATCATTGTAATCCTTGTTTGAAAGTAATTAAAGATTTGTTTGGAAGTGTCAAACTTTAGTCCTGTATTATTCCTGGAACAAACATTCTTTTTACATGCTGGAGGCCCATCTCTCACAATTGTGTTCTCTTCTGTAGACCTCTTTAGCGATTGTACAAAATGTGTGAACAAGTAAATAAAGATCCCCCTGCCTGGCAAAATTAGTCCTAAGCTAGGAGCGGTGCTGAGGTCAGGATTGAGCAGACAGAAGATAATGGAAGAAGGTAAAGGGGGGAAAGTAAATGGTGCAAAAACGGGAGGGATAAAGGATGTAAGTGACACCCCACAAAGTAGTGCTAAAGCGCACCAGGAAAGAGAGGAGAGGAGATTAGTAGAAGAGGAAGTAAGTGAGGAAGGGAGCCTGAGACTCATACCTCAAGAAGAACCCCTCTCAATAAAGGAGATGCTGGGGGAGATGTTCGCAAAAATGCAGGCATCCCTAAAGCTAGAACTAGCAGGAGTAAGGGCAGACATAGGTTTGGTACTGGAGAGGGTGGAGGAGATAGAAGAAAGATTAGATAACCAGGATCAAAGGATGGATGAGATAACAGAACAAGTCCAGACTCTCCAGAAAACGAATAGAACCCTCCTGTACAAACTGGAGGACTAAGAGAACAGGAGTAGGAGGAATAATGTGCGTATTAAAGGTCTTCTGGAAAAATATAGTAGTGGGGAACTGGGCAATATAGTACAGCGGGTATTTAATCCGCTATTAGAAAGAGAGCCAGCTGAAACCCTAAAGATAGGGTCCATAGGATTGCGCAACAGAAGGCTGCAAGGGAGGATTCCCCTCGAGATGTGATAGTGAGGTTTCATTACACAGAGGAGAAAGGGCGGATAATGGGGAAATTAAGGACATTGAGAAGGGTGGCCTTTGAGGGTGCAGAACTGCAGGTGTTCTCGGACTTGGCAGCAGAAACACTAAGGAGAAGGAGATTACTAAAACCTCTAACTGAACGGATGACCGATTCAGGAATCTCCTATCAGTGGGGTTTCCCAGCTTGCTTGAAGGGGAAAAAAGATGGACGATCTGCAGTTTTGAGCTTTCCTGAAGACCTAAGAGGGTTTTGCGAGCATCTGGATATAATCCCCTCTCCCCTACCAGGTTGGCAGGAGGAAAAGGAAGCTAGGCCTCCCCAAAGGAAGTTGAGATGGCAGAGAGGGAGAGGAGTGGAGATAAATAAAGGGAGGAAGGGTAAATAGTACTAGAGAACAGGCAAAATAAGGGAGTGGAAAGGTCCTGGGGTGCAATGGGCGTGGGGCTAAGGGGAGATGAGGAGGTTGGGAGGAGGGAGGTGCCCTCCAGTCGGTCACTGATGTGAGCCCCCGGGAAAATATGGAGAATAGACGATATCAAGGAGATATAGGTCGAGTCCATATATCCCCAAAAAAAAAAGAAAAGGGTGAGACTCCGACCAACTTTTGCAGACGCATTGTTGGGGAGATGGGAATAGAGGGGGGTGGGAGTACTCGGGGTTTCTTTCTTTCTTAACGCCCTCTCTGTCCCTCAGCAAATGCCCTCCGGGTCAGTCTACGCAGATCTGTGAACCAATGGAACAGCAGTAAGGCTGCTTTCACACTGGGGCGGGAACGGTGTCGGCGGTAAAGTGCCGCTAATTTTAGCGGCGCTTTACCGTCGTTTTAGCGGCGGTCTGCAGGCGCTAGCGGGGTGGTTTTAGCGGCGCTTTGCTGGCGGTATTGCCGCGGTGTCACATTGATTTAAATGGGTAGGAGCGGTGAATACACCGCTCCTTCACCGCTCCAAAGATGCGGCTAGCAGGACTCTTTTCACCGTCCTGCCAGCGCATCGCTCCAGTGTGAAAGCCCTCCGGCTTTCACACTGGAGTGAAAGGGGCCGTTTTTTTTCAGGCGCTACACAGGCGCTATTTTTAGCGCTGTAACGCCTGAATACCGCCCCAGTGTGAAAGCAGCCTAAATGGTAGCTATTAATGTGATGTGATATATAATGTGAGGGGTTTAAATATAAAGGAAAAAAGATATAAAATTAACAAGGAACTCCAGTTTATGGGGGGAATGTAGTATGCCTTCAAGAGACGTATATTACTAATAATTCAGGGATAAAATTTACATCATTCCAATTTCCACTCTGGTTTTATGGAGATACCCCATCTATCTGCTCACTCAAGAGGAGTGGCCATTGGTTTCGATAGATCATCAAGGTTTGAAATTGAGGAACGTTTGGCTGACCCAGAGGGTAGATATTTATTTATAAAAGGAAAATTGGGGGAAATGCAATGTACTATAATAAATGTGTATGCACCAAATAGAGATCCAGATAAATTCTTAATGAAAGTCCTAAAAAGATTGGAGGAGTTTAGAACAGGCAAAGTGATTATAGCAGGAGACATGAATTGGTGCCTAGACCCCAAGGTTGATACATCGGGGGGAGGCGCACAGGTGTCGGAACAGAGATACAGAACAGTAAACAAAGCATTGACCAGTGCCCAGTTACAATATGCATGGAGGATTAGCCATCAAAAAGAACGGGACTATACTCACTTCTCAGCGGTACATAAAACTTTTGCAAGATTAGACTATATATTGATAGAGCATCGATTAGTGGATAACCTGAAAAAAGCGGAAATCACCCTGTCAGTTCACTCCCCTATAAAAATTAAATTAGAAATTCAGGGTTATATGGGGATAGGTAGAGCCTGGAAGTTGAATGACTCACTCATTCAAGAACAGGAGGTGAGTAGTAAAATTGAACAGGAACTGAGGTACTTCTTTGAGCTTAACGATACGGCAGAAATCTCTAAAGCTACTATCTGTGAGACACATAAGGTAGTCATTAGAGGGATTTTGATTGGGATTGGAGCAGGGATAAAGAAGGAAAGGGAGAAAAAGAAAGTTCAATTATATAGAGAGATTGAGGAATTAGAGCAAAAAACCAGACCCAGGGGGCTTCAGGGGAGTCAGGAATTACAAAAAAAAAAGGGAGTTGGAAGAGTTCCTGGAGCAAGAGAGGAGAACAGCTTTCTATAAAATAAATAAGGAGAGATACCAGTGGGGGAATAGGTCAGGTAAGTGGCTGGCGAGAAGAGTAAAGGAACAGAAAAACAGTATTTACATACCGAAGATTAGGGATAAAGGGGGAGAGATGAAGTTTGCCACGCCAGATATTGCAGAGAGTTTCCATACTTATTATAGCGATCTGTATAATATAGGAGCAAGAGGGGGAGATGCGGGGAAAAGGAAAGGAGCTATAGGGGAATACCTTAAGAACCTGGACTTCCCAAAAGGAAAGAGGGAGGAGATGGAGGCACTAGAGGCCCCTATCTCAGTAAGGGAAGTAGAGAGAGTAATCAAAGATATAGCCCCTGGAGGGAGTCCTGGTCCAGATGGATACTCCATCCAATATTACAAAAAATTCCAGAATTTTTTAGCACCAAAACTCTGTGAATACTTTAATGCAGTTGGAGAGAGGGAGACCTTTCGTGAAGAGGCCCTTCTTGCCCACATCGGCCGATATCATTATTAAATACGGACGTAAAGATCTACGCAAAAATAATGGCAGATAGATTGAAAACACTCCTCCCGAGTTGGGTGCATACTGACCAGGTGGGATTTGTGCAGGGACGGGAGGGGAGGGGAGGGACAACTCCTTGAAGTCTATTATTCTGATCCAGGAGGCAATTAGAAGGAACACTCCCACAGTGCTTTTATCTGTAGACGCCAAAAAAGGCCTTTGATAGAGTAGATTGGGAGTTTATAAATGAGACCTTAAAATATATGGGGCTGGGTGAGAGAATGAGGAGATGGATCAAAGCGTTATACACTCAGCCGTCTGCCAGGATTAGAGTGAATGGATCCCTGTCTCACCCCCTTGAATTGTTCAACGAGACGAGACAGGGATGCCCTCTATCACTGATTCTGTTCATGCTCATCCTGGAGCCCCTTTTAGTAGCGATCCGAAGGAATCAGGATCTTCGGGGAATCTGGGTGGGAGGGAGCGAATATAAGGTATCTGCATTTGCAGTTGATGTACTGTTATATATAGCAAACCCCAGAACATCGATCCCGTCTGTTCTTAAAGAACTAGAACAATATGGACGTCTATCAAATTTCAAAATAAATCAGAAATACTAAATTTGAATTTATCAGAAATAGATCAGAAAGCTCTGTCCGCAAGCCTTTCCTTCAAGTGGTGTAGAGGAGAGTTGAGTTACTTGGGTATAAAATTAACAGTACAAGGGTCTAATTTATATGAAGCTAATTATATACCCCTCTTAAATAAAATTAAAGTGCATATGAACAGTATGAAGCACAAAGCACTATCATGGATGGGTAAAATAAATGCAATAAAAATGTTTATATTGCCAATCGTAATTTACACATTTCAAATGATACCCGTTCCGCTACCGGCGAGTTTTTTTAGAAAGTTAAAATCCTTGGTCGTGTCATTTATATGGGCCCTGAAAAGGCCGCGCATTGCATATAATGTTTTAGTGAAGGAAAAAGACAGAGGAGTGGCATTACCAGACTTTAAAAAATATTATGAGGCGATAGTAATATCCAGAGTAGCGGACTGGTCACATAATCAGAAAGAGAAGAGCTGGGTGGAGTTAGAAACTAGACTGTGTGGGACAGAAATAGCAAAAATGATATGGATACCACCTCACTGGTGGAATTTAGGAGTAAGCACTAGTTCTATAACAAGACATACACTAAAAATTTGGGATAAAATTAATAAGGCACATAATTGGACTCACAATTCCCCATTAATGTCACTGTTGGACACAAATTATTTTTTGCCAGGGAAGGAGGAGCGTCTATATTTTAGTAGATAGGCAAAGAGAGAGGAAATAACACTAGGGGAGGTGATTAAAGGGAATAGGCTATATACACAAGAGTGGGGGCACAAACCACTGGATAGATGGAGACACACTCAATTAGTACACTTTACACAAGGGCTGCCACAGCCCTTACGAGGAAGGACACTGTTAAGACCATTCGAAAAATTGCTCAAGGATGCACAATGTTTAGCGAAAAGGGTTTCGAAAATGTATAAAATATTAAGGCGGGAGACAGATTTGGAGATACCGGCATATCTGGGAAAATGGGAAGGGGAACTAGGGCCACTAAGAAATGATGAGCACTGAAAGAAAATACTTAAAATGACTCACTCGCTCCCAAGAGATTCCCGAACGCTTGAAATGTCATACGAATTAATTAATGTGGAGGCTCAGAGGGGAAGAGCAATCAACTTGCTGGAGGGAATGTACAGAGCAGGGTTCCCTTAAACATCTATGGTGGGACTGTACTAAAATAACCCCTTACTGGGATAAAATAATAGAAATTATATTTTTGGTAACGGGAAACAGGATTGGAAAATGCCCATGGGTATGCTTGTTCCATGACACAGAGAAAGGAGTTTTGCAATATAAGGGCACGATAGTCCCGCATTTGTTGAATGCAACCAAAGCGCTGATCCCATGCCATTGGAGAACTACACAGGTTCCAACAATAACGGAGTGGGTGAAGAGGGTGGAACAAATTAGGCTAATAGAAGAGTCGATACATAAAACACAAGATACAGAAGGGAAATGCCAAGGGATATGGCAACAATGGCTGACATTCTTGGAGATGGGGGACTGTCGTGCAATGTTTGAGTGACAAAGGGACAGTGAGGGAGGTAAATGAGAAAGGGGAGATAGAGGGGCATACCTCCCCCTTTTTTTTTTTTTTTTTGCCCCTGGGTGGAGGGGGGGGGGGGTAAAGGGTATGAGAGGGTTGCTTAAGTGGAATGTAATGCGTAAGAAGAGGTGGCGAAAGAAGACCTCTAAATAAATTGTACTAAATGTGTTTATAAATTTGTATGTATAAAGAGGAAAAAGAAAAATAAAGAATATAAAAAAAATAAAAATAAAAAAAAAGATCCCCCTGCCCTCAAAAGATCAGAAGCACAATATCTCAATGCGAGACTTACACTATGGAGTCTAGAGTAGAGTAAGTAAACCAAGTGTTTACAAAAGGAAAAAAGACAAGGGGGTTGTTAACAAAATGGCGGTATGAGACTATGGCTTCACATAATAACAGGTCTATCAGTATCCAAGTAAGAGCCCTGCTCCTTACGATGGGCGTTGGTGGCCTAAGTCAAGTGAGGAGAAGGGGTCCAAATACCACCATTCAGACCTGGGAGCAGAAATAGGAGCCTCAAAGGTATCGTACAACAAGCCGAAAGCAGTAGCGAGGAAAGATGAGGATGAGGAAGGTGTTAGCCCCTATACACACGGTCGGACATTCTGCCAACCAAATCCGTCGGATTTTGTCCGAAACTGTTGCATACACACAGTCGGACCAAGTTGTCAGAAAATCCGATCATTCAGAACGTGATGACGTTATTTCGTTACGATGGGACTACATTCAGGCTAGTAGCCAATAGCTTTGGTGTAGGAATTTGATCTGAGCATGCGTGGCACTTGGTCTGATCTGAATTCTCTACACATGATCGGAGTATGTCCGATCGGACCAGTTGGTCGGAAAATATTTCCAACAAGTTGAAAAATTGGGTCCGACGGATATTCCGACGGAATCAGTCCGATGCATACCACACACAGTCAGATTATTCGACAACACGGTCCGATAGGACACATTCCGACGGATTCTCCGACCGTGTGTACAAGGGCTAAGAGGTTGTGCAGGATTCGGCCATATGTACTGGGGCAGAAGCCGAGCTGTCATTATAAATGATTCACAGATCCCAAACCTTCAAAAAGTGTGCATGTATTTCATTCAAAATAGAAGTGAGGCTTATTATACACCATATTCCCCATACTTAACTTTTAACAAGGTTGAGAAATTGCTTCCTCCAAACTTTGGGCAATGCCCGACATCCTGCCCTGCACACAAACCTTGCCAGTTTCATTTGGTCCCTGGTGAATTAATTCTATTTTGTAATGGCCTATAGCAGTGGCAGCCCATGCATTGTGGGCGCACGGGTTCCTCTCCCCAGTCCCTGCCACCGCCCCCCCCATCCATGCGCCCATCCCCTTTCAGGACATTGATGCCTAAGGCAGGGGTGGAAGGTTTTTTTTGTGTTTGTTTTTTTTAGCACCTGTTTAGAGCCAGAGGCTCTAGTAGGCTTCAAAATAGGGTGGGCTCAGGGAGCAGAGGGTGCGCCCTGATCCCACCCAATTGTGTGACAATAGCAAATACATTTTTCACACTAACATTCCTCCCCGCCAATCGGGAGGCAGGTGGTGAGACCTGTTTCCCGATTGGCCAAAGCGTCAGGCGATCCTATTGGACGCCTAGCACTTAGGAGCAACAGAGAGGAGATGTGGGAGGAGCAGACACGAGCGAAGGAGAGGAGACCACCACACACCCCCAGCCTGGATCCGGTAGGTTCCGATATGCTGGCAGTGGGGGAGGGAGTTGTGGAGTTGTTAGTCCCATGCCGCTGGCCTAGGGGGGTTGTTGTTTGCCAATCCTGCAGGGGGGTGGTGTGGGCTGTATACCCCTGAGGCCATCCAGGCCCAGCGCTGACCCACTCTTGAGGTCCTTAATGACCCCCCAGTACCTCCTCCCCTGAAAGCAGCTTCCAGTAGATCTTTGTGTGTGGTACTGAGGGACAGGTTGAGGAGGCCATCAAGGAACCGAGATATTGAGTCCTTGTTGGGCTGTGAGGGTGAGCTATATAGGTTGGAGTAGAATTCCTGGAAGGCGTCAAGGATTTTGGCGGGGTTGGCTGTGGGCGGTTGACCTGCTATTCTGATCTTGGGCATAGCATGTGTATCTTAACACGGGGGGAGAGTTTTGCAGCCAGTAACGATCCCATTTTATTTGCGTGTATATAGAATTTGGAGTTGTTCCAGCAGATTGCTTTCTCTGCCTGCCTGGTGAGGGCTAGGTTGAGATCCAGTCTGGCTTTGTCTATGTGGATTATGGGTACTTTAGAGGGGTCTTATTTATGTTGAGCCCGCAGGGCTGCATACTCCTGTTCTAGACGCTCTATGTCAGCCCTCAGTTCCTGCTTGAGTTGAGTGGAGATCTGGATTATTTTACCCCGGATGAAGGCTTTGTGGGCAGCCCATAGATTTCAGCACAGGTTTCCTGTGTCGTTAAGTGAAAAGTAGTCCTGAAGTGCTTATTGATTTCCTCGGACCTAGCGGGATTGGAGAGGATGGACTTGTTTAGTCTCATTAACCCCGTTTCCTACCAAGCGCACTGGAGCAGATAGTCATGATCACCACAGAGTGATCCGACAGGGCCGTGTCTATGATATGGGCGTTAAGTATTAATGGGAGAAGGGACACTGGAGTAGGAGAATATACATTTTAAAGTATTTGTAGTAATCTAAAATTTTCCTCCCTTTTGACAGGGGAGTTTAGGTTCTGGACATTGTAGGAAGATATTCATCCAGGTGTATCAGTCCGGACTGAATCCCCCGGAACTTTAATTTAAAAAAAAGGGGGGAGGGGAGGTGGCTCCTGGTGTCCACAGGCATCCCTCAAGGTTTCGCGTGGCAGTCCCAGCTGATGGTACCCCTCTGCCGGGCCTTTGCAGTGGACTAAGGAGAAGTTCACTTTGCATATTCCAGTAGTCGGGCAGCTAAAAAGGGTGGTAAAAACCATGAGGGATACCTGATTTGTCCGAGGGGATCCGTTGTTTCCAGCATTTCAATGGAGCGAAAGGGAAAACTTGAGAACAAGAATTAAAATCCAGATAGTCCAGAAAACTGTAAAAAAAAAACGTGTAGATTAGTCATGGAGAACATGTAGATTGTGGGAAGGTGGAAATCACTAACAATGGTCACAGACGGGTCTGTGGTTGGACTTGCTGCACCACCAAGTTAAGCATGTGAGCCAGATAGGGCACATGGGTCAGTTGTCCCTGTCGGAGGGTGGAGAGGAGGTTGGTGCCATTGTCGCAAACCATTCCTGGCTTAAGCTGGCATAGCGTCAACCATCTCTCAGCCTGTCCCTGCAGAGCTGACAGAATATCTGCCCCAGTGTGGCTCCTGTCCCCCAAGCACACCAGCGCAAGTGCGGCATGCCATCTTTTTGCCTGCGTACATGCATAGCCCCTTGAACCCCTACGGAGCACCGCTGGATCTGAGGACAAATCACAGGAAGAGGCCATGAAGGAAGAAGAAGAGGGGGTGGAGGAGAGACGTGTGTCTCAACCAGTAGTAGCATTTTGGAGGCGTGGTGGTGGAACAAAATCCAACACTACTGCACCTTGTCCTGCATCCTTCCCAGCTGCTAGAATAGTCGCCCAATGCACCGTGAAAGATGGGTAACGTCCCTGTCAGCGGTAATATGCACCTGACCGCCCTGTCCAGCGAGGCATGGATATTGCCTTCCACATGCCAGTAGAGAGACGGAATCTCCTTCTGTGAGAAAAAGTGGCATTTGGGAACCTGCCACTGAGGAACCGCACATTGTACAAACTTACGGAAGGGGGCCGAGTCTACCAACTGAAAAGGCAGCAGTTGAAGTGCTAGCAATTTAGCCAAGCTAGCATTCAACCGCTGAGCATGTGGATGGCTGGGAGTGAACTTCTTTCAATGGTCCAGCAGCTGGGGCAGGGAAATTTGCCTGGTACAATCGAACATCGGTGTACTGCTACCAGAGTGCCTGCAAGTACTTGGCTGTAACACACATAATTCTACACCTTCATTCCTCTCAGTGCAGGTTTCAGAGAGGGCTGAAGGTCTAGTGGGGTTGGAGATCCCAGCTAATGAGGAGCAGGGAGAGGTCCCCTTTGTTCTTTGGTGTGGGTTTTTAAGGTATGCTTGCCAACAAACTGCATGGCAGGTCAACATATGTCTGGTCAAGCATGTGGTGCCCAGGCGGCTGATATTTTGGCCACGAGAGGCCAAAAGCTCTTTAGAGGCAGAGCTCTGCAGTGTGATTCAGTCAGTGTGCTGCCCTTAAGCTGGCCCCTGGAGGGCATCCTGCCTCGTTGGAGATGTGCCTCCTCCTCCTAATCCTCCTCCTCTCTCCTATCAGGCACCCACGTGGAGTCAGTGACCACATCATCCTCTCCCTCCTCATCACTGGAGCAAACCTGGCAGTATGCTACAGCTAGTGGAACATGACTGCAAGATTGCTGTCCTTCTTGGGCATCCCCTCTCTCTGGGCTCAAGCTACTGCCTTCAAAACGCTGGGCATCCTCCTGGAGCTCAAACAGTTCGGGGGACTCCTCAGGGGCACATGGTGGGTCTAGGGAAGGAGTGACTGATGCCATTGAGATGAGGGAAGAGGTCGCGTTGGCAGCTGCTTTGCCAGTACCCTGAGCCTGGGTGAGAGAGGATGAGGAGGGCTTGGTCATCCACTCTACCAAGTCTACGGCATGTTGTGGCTGAACACGTCCAGCTGCCGAAAATAAGGACAAGCGTGTCCCATGGCCACGTGCTGATGACGATGCACCGCGTCCACGACCAGCACTGTTGCCTCTAGACACAGAGCCTGCTTGCCCTCTTTTATTGGCTCGTGACTGTCTGCCTCTCCTTGTTGGCCTTCCAGACATACTAATGGCCTGCAGGGAGATGAAAACACCAGCAATTGGGGTAGCTTTAGGTGCACACTGAGCAGGGGGCACAATACACCAACTGTAACTACTGCAGCTGCCTGTGTTATAGGACCAGAACAACATGAACAATTGGGGTAGCTTCAGGTAAACACTGTGCAGATGGCAACTTCTGCAGCTGCATGTGGTATAGGTCAGAACAACCCCAGCAATTGGGGTAGCTTCAGATAAACACTGTGCAGGGGGGACAACACACCAACTGTAACTGCTGCAGATGCCTGTGGTATAGGACCAGAACAACACCAGCAATTGGGGTAGCTTCAGGTGTACACTGTGCAGGGGGCACAATACACCGACTGTAATCGCACTAGGTTCACAAGAAATTAAGACACTCTCTCTATGAGCTGCCGCAACACACTACGCAAGACCACCGTACAGGCGGCCTTATATAGTGTGGGGCGTGTACTAAACCCCCTGAGCTATAATTGGCAACAGGCACCCTGCCTGTGGCCAATTATGGCTATCCTCACTGCCGGTGCTGTGATTGGCCAAACATGCGGGTCATAGTGCATGCTTGGCCAATCATCAGCCATCAATGCACTGCGATGCCTCAGTGCATTGTGGGGCGTGAGCGCCACACAAATATGGCGTGAACAGCCCATAAAGTTCTGGCTTCGCCGAACGGGTGAACACCCGGTGTTCAAGACGAAAATGTGTTTGACTCGAACACCCAGCTCATCCCTACTAGTGGCTGGATGTTGTGCTGCGGCCATCATCTTGAAAATCATCATGGTGTCATACCGCAATCCTCACCTAGGCTAGTGTGATGCCACTTGCCTCGCAGCCTCCTGGGACACGTCACATATCCCAGGAGACTGCAGTATCATTCACAGAGCGCCACCTGAGCTTGGTCATGTGTAGTGGGGAGCCGGTGTTCTACCAAAAACTCCAACCACGTCACTTCCGGTGACTGCAGCATCATTAATTGGAGATTTCGATGAGTTGGCTGTTTTGACAGAACAGCAACAGCATATACACTACAGTACATGATGAGTTGGCTGTTTTGACAGAACACCGGGTAAGGAGGAAATAAAGTTGTCGCCGCCTTGGAGGCAGTCAATTTGCTGGTTATTAGTGGGCGGACTAACAACGTCCACTTGTATGGTGAACCGTAGCGTATACGCTGCGGGTGTTCTGTTAAAACAGCCAACTTGTCAAAATCTCCAATCATTGGTGCTGCAGAGTCATCAGAAGTGACCTGGTTGGAGATTTTGGCACGTCTGTGATTCTGGCAGAACACCGGCTGGGATTCCTCAGGAAGCCACAGTCAGCTCCCATATCCAAGATGGTGGCACCAGGAACCCACAGTGGTAAGAAGAATCCGCTGCGCGAAGAAAGCGCTGGAATCCAGGCACTGCTAAGTACCTGATTTTATGCAGTCAGGAGCTGCAGTATTTGTTTAAAAAAGTATTGCTGCATTCACACCTAAGCTTATTGAGAATGCGTGCAAAATTGTGCCGCGTTTGTGTACATTCTTAGGCATAGAGCAGTCCATTCATTTTAATGGGCTGCTCTACAAGCGGCAAAGTAGCTCTTGCAGCATTTTGATGGATTGAGCCTCGCACATTTTCCTGTGTGGAAAAAAAAAGCATGTCTGTTTGCCATATTTGGGGGTGCCATTAATAATAAACAGCACCGTAGACACAACACGCGTTTTATGCGTGCGTTCAGCTCAGGTGTGAATGGAACCGAACAGGGTTTTTAATCTTTCTAAACTCTATAACTAAAACACTTTAAAATACTATATTAACCACTTCGCCCCTTAGGATGTTCAGGGACGCCCTTGACTTTGTGCAGTGATAGCTGAATGATGCCTGCAGCTACAGACATCATTCAGATATTGCCATTTTTAGCCAGCGATTCCCTGCACCATGAGAACGATCATAGTGGCTGTTCCGCCACGACCCTCCGGTCCTTCTACCGACTCATCCCTACCATCGGTTAGTCGGAGAATGGATCTGTCAGCCCTGGACAGTGGCGATAAAGATTTCCGGTGGAACAGTTGCTTGCCGGAGTCTCTATGATCATTCAGAGGCTGGGCGCGATGTTATGATGTCACGCCTGGCCTCTGCATTAAAAAAAAAAAAAAAACTGCGCCGCCATGGCTGGGAAGCCGTGATCATTTTTTTTGTTTTTTTGGGGGGATTTTAGGCTTTGCAGCCTAGAGGTGAGATATAGGGTCTTATTGATCCCATATATCACTGTAAAAAGAACAGATTGTGCCCTATTCCTATTACAAGGGATGTTTACATTCCTTGTAATAGGAATAAAAGTGATCAAATTATTATTTTTTTAAAGTGTCAAACAAAAAAAAAAAGTAAAATTAACAATAAAAAATTAAATAAAGCGCCCCTGTTCCAGTGTGCTTGCACGCAAAAGCGAACGCATACCTAAGTCACATATGAAAACGGTGTTCAAACCACACGTGTGAGGTATCGCTGCGAAAGTTAGAGCGAGAGAAATAACTCTAGCCCTAGACCTCCTCTGTAACTCAAAACATGTAACCAGTAAACAAATTTAAAGCTTCGCCTATGGTGATTTTTAAGTACCAAAGTTTGGCGCTATTCCACGAGCGTGTGCAATTTTGAAGCGTGACATGTTAGGGATCTATTTACCTGGCGTAACTTCATCTTTCACATTATGCAAAAAAATTATGCTGACTTTTTTTTTTTTAAAGCAAAAATAAAGTGTTCAAAAAATTGCTGCGCAAATACTGTGCGAGATAAAAAGTTGCAACGACCGCCATTGTCTTCTCTAAGGTCTTTGCTAAAAAAAAAAACATATATATAACGTTTGGGGGTTCTATGTAATTTTCTAGCAAAAAAAAAATTATCAATTTTACATGTAGGAGAGAAATGTCAGAATTGGCCTGGGTGCAAAGTGATTCAAATATTATAATTCCCACCTATCTTATAAGAAGAGGGCACAGCCAGATCCCACATTCCTCTGCTCCACCCCTATTAAATATTCATAAGCCTTATTAATATACATCAGCTTGAGAAGGAAAGCGCCGACCTGCGCCCTCTGCTGGCCAACGGGCGTATACTCTTTGGCTGCAGGCAGACCACTGCCCCAGATTGGTACCTAAAAGGACCCGTAGCAGTGTAAAGAGGCCATTTTCTTGTAGCACAGAAGGAAAGGGAAGGAAGTAGAGCAGCGGCCATTTTTCTGTGGTTCATCAGGAATTTTGTAGAATTGATAGAAGAGCGCAGGTGCCAGGTTCCCCTTGTCTGTCCATTGTGTATTTACTATTCACAGTGCAGGGTGTGTGTGCAAGCTGAGACAGGTAGGTTGGTTCAATGTATATAATAATTATATTATTAATATTAGCCTAATCTGGGGGCTGAAATAATTAGAGTGATTTTGGGTGTATAGAAAGTGCAGCAGTGTAAATATTAAATACATAGCATGTATAATCTCTACTAGGACCCTGAAATTCAACCACATTTTGTATTACAGTTAAACATAGGGGATGCCCCATAATGTTACCCACATACAATCATAGAAGCTTGTGAACGGATCGCTCTAAACAATGTCCAATCAACATATCCAGTTCAGAGTGTAAAGTTCATCTTCAGCTATTGAGCTCTGTAGATGCCACGCTTTTTTCAACAAGGTAACTTGCTCAAATTTAAAGGGTTACTTCACCTTTACCAAAGAAAAAAAAATGCCTATGCAAATAAGGGGCATCTGTAAGGGTTGCTGAGGATGTTGAGATAAAGAGCATGTGAGGGGGTTTGAATCAAAGACCCCTGTGATGGTGGAGGTGAGTAACAGCCAGACGTCACTTAGCAACGCCTTAAGAGTTCTCCATTCAGGCTTTAAGAGGTAGGTAAATAGACTACACCTATACCAAGAGCATTATTTATTTTGGTCAAAGTTTGTATTTATATACAGATGCCCCTTATCTGCATAGGCAGTTTTATGGTAAAGGTGAACTAACCCTTTAAAGCTGTATTTCTTTTTTTTACAATTAGATCCCTCTTGCCCTATAAATCATTTTGTAATGAATGATTTTTTTACCACAATGCCACAAAACAATCCCATTTTCTTCATCGGAATTGCTTCCTCCATAGGTGGCTTCCTATGATGGTGTCCTGTTGTTAGTTACTGGGGTTTTCAATATGACCCCCGCTACTGCCGTTGTTTGTTGCTGGAGATGGTGCTTTGTTCAGTCCAATGTATTCAGGTGGGATAGAGCCTCCTGTCTGTATGAGGTGTCTTTGAGCTGGTTAGTTTGCTTTTCGGTAACTCTACAGCAGCTGTTCTCAACCTTTTTCCTGTGGAGGAACCCTTGAAATAAGTTTCCTAGTCTCAGGGAACCCCTAATAAAAATGTATTTCACCATGATTAGAGATACACTAATAAAAAATAAAACAATCTGAAAATAAATATGCCCCTTACATTATTGGTCAGTTGAGAAGGGTCACTTCACATTGGTGGTCAGTGAAGAAAGGACCACATCTGGTCAGTGGAAGCGTGCCCTCCTTACATCAGTAGTCATTGGGAAGAATGTCTTTTACTTGGATGATTGGATGGAAGAATGCTCCACTTACAGACAACTAACACAATATTTGGTTACTGTCCTGAGAGATGAGAGCAGAAGTTCCATCAAACCCACTCCGAGACTCCATTAAACCCACGCCAATGTCCCTGCCAACTGATATCAACTTCAGAACCATGCCGTCACTATCAGGTGGGAGATCACTATGTCACTGCTCAAGGAGGCCCTAGTAAGCTGTCGGGAAACCTAAAGCCCCGTACACACGAGAGGACTTATGTCCGACAGACTTCCGAAGGAGTTCCGTCGGAGTTCTGCTGGAGTTCCGACAGAGTTCTGACGGACTTTTCGGCTGAGCGGACTTGGCCACACACAATCACACTAAACTCCGACGGATTCGAACGTGATGACGTACGACTGGATTCGAATAAGGAAGTTCATAGCCAGTAGCCAATAGCTGCCCTAGCGTCGGTTTTAGTCCGTCGGAATAGCATACACACGAGCGAATTTTTCAAAGGGACCGGGTCCGGCGGAGTTCCTTCGGAAAAATTTGAAGCATGTTCCATATTCTAAAGTCCTTCGGACTTTGGCGAGTCAAAAGTCCGTTGCAGCCCACACACGATCGAATAGTCTGACGGAATCAGTCCGTCGGACTTTGGATGTTGAAAAGTCCGCTCGTGTGTACGGGGCTTTAGGGTTCCATGGAACCCTGTTTGAGAAAGGCCGCTCTAGAGGAAGGAGAGGACTTGCTGCATGAAGAAGTTGATTGTGAATGAGATATATGGAAGACTATCAATGACCAGTGGTTTACCTTTATTAATAAAAGTATTTTTTTTTTTAAGTTTGCTTCATTACAAAATTCGCTGCCTGGAGGTTCTTCCATGTGAACTACAGTTAATTCCTTAAGTCATGACTGATCCACATGATCCACATGATATGGATAAAGAGAGGAATAAAATGACCCAGAGGATCTTAAACCTCACCCTAGAGATCATGTACCTGCTGACTAGAGAGGTGAGGAGGATTCTGGGAGGTCACATGACATCACTCTTATCTCTATTAATAAAACACCCTGGGGACGTGAGAAGGATTTTGGGAGGTCACATGACATCACTCTTATCTCTATTAACAAAACACAGACCTGACGGAGAGGTGAGGAGGATTCTGGGAGGTCACATGACATCACTCTTATCTCTATTAATAAAACACAGAGCTGACCGGAGAGGTGAGGAGGATTCTGGGAGGTCACATGACATCACTCTTATCTCTATTAACAAAACACAGACCTGACGGAGAGGTGAGGAGGATTCTGGGAGGTCACATGACATCACTCTTCTCTCTTAATAAAACACAGACCTGACCGGAGAGGTGAGGAGGATTCTGGGAGGACACATGTCATCACTCTTATCTCTCTTAATAAAACACAGAGCTGACCGGAGAGGTGAGGAGGATTCTCGGAGGTCACATGACATCACTCTTATCTCTATTAATAAAACACAGAGCTGACCGGAGAGGTGAGGAAGATTCTGGGAGGTCACATGACATCACTCTTCTCTCTTAATAAAACACAGACCTGACCGGAAAGGTGAGGAGGTTTTTGAGAGGTCACATGACATCACTATTCTCTCTACAGGTTAAACACAGACCTGACAGGAGAGGTGAAGGATTCTGGGAATGTTACATTATATCACTGTTACCTTTATTGTTAGAACAGACACATGAATTGATAGCTAAAAGGTTCTTGTTACAAAAGCACACAAGTTTAGTGCTGTATCTGGTAATATGTGTACGTTTACTTTAATACTCAGGATTACATAGTGGTGAAGAAGGCATCTGGTGAACATGTGAAACTCAACCTCAATATGGAGCATCCAAGTCCCTGTATGATACCTGACCAAGTCAAAGTCAAGAGAATTCTGGATGTCACATATGAGATCATTGAGCTTCTGACTGGAGAGGTAAGAGGTTCTGGGAAATATGGAACATTATCCAGTAACCATAGAGATGTGTCTGGATGGTGACGGTATCATTATGTGGGTTCCTATAAGGTGTCAGGATGTCACTGTCTATTTCTCCATGTAGGAGTGGGAGTATATAGAAGGACACAAGGATCTCTACAAGGATGCCATGATGGAGAACCGGCCGCCCCTCACATCACCGGGTAAGAGGAGACTTTAATTACTTGTAAAGAAGAGAAGAGTATTGAGGATCCACCTAGATACACACATCCTCTGATATAAAGACATAGAAACAATGGGGTTGATTTACTAAAGCCAGATATACTTTCCTGGTGCCTCCATGGCAGCATACATATGGTTGGTTGCACTGCCCCCAACCAACCCACAGGACCACTTTAACTCTTATAAAAGAAAGAGTCAGCCCCCCCCCCCCCCCCCATGTCATTATTTTTTCTGTCCCCAAGCCCGCAGGATCACCTGGAAACAGCCCTTACCATACCACTATGTTGGTGCAACCATTACAGGTTCATGCTCCCCTGTACTATGGAGTCATAGCACTTAGGCTGCTAAATGCGCAATAAAAGTATGGGAGCCCATTTTTCTGTGGGTCTTTTTGGGGGCCTTAAGGCTCTAATTTATTATTCCCCTTATTTCCCTATCTGGTCTCCTCTCCTTGCAGCATGGAGCTGGCTTTTTTTTTTTTTTTAACTTTCATAATGATTTACCTTTATCCAGGGCTGTATTCCCCTCATTCTTTGGACAGGTCAGCTACAGCATGGATGCAGGGCTGGTTCCAGACCACCCAACCACCCAGGTCTGCATTCATCAGCGGCCAGCGTTCTGCCCAGCGGGGCCTTCTCGGCTGGCCACGCAGAGTAAAAAGCTGTACTCTGACCCCTTTCCATTCCTCACCCCTCCATCTCAGCAGTGGCGATTCGCGTGCACCTCCTGGAGCCAATTTGCCGATTTTGAAAGTGGAGTCACGTCAGGTTGAGTGACATCATTGGCACATATGCCATAGCTGTGAGAAGGGGCTGCTGGCCATCTTGGTACACCCAATCGGCTCCTGTAAATGGAAGGATGCCTGGGCTCAGTATGGAGGCAGCTGTCAGAGGGGAAACATCTCCAGAAGGTCTCGGAGCATTCCCTCGGTTAAAGGGATACTCCCCTTGGTGTCATGCGCCCACCCAAGCCACTTTTTGTAGTCCAGTGCTGCACCAAAAAGATCCTCGACATACCACTAAGTAAGAGGCTGCAACCTGCAGGTAAGTTTTTAACTTAAAAAGAGCACTTCGGGCATGTTGTATGAAATTCCTTTTTATGTTTCACTACAGCGAATCCTGCAGAGATTCACTGGATCGAAGGTCAAGAGGTCATGGTAGTTCTAAACGAACACTCCACAGTTCCTGGAGGTCATCTCATCATACCTCCAGCAGACCTACCCCTCCACACAGATCCACCCATCCCAGAGAAAAGCCTGCTGGGTTTGCGGAGGACAGGCACTGCCTGAAAAATTAGTATGTGAAGGTTGTCTCTTAGAGGCCCCTGGAGACTAGGAAAAGGTCAAGCAGGAGCAAAGCCCTTCTTCCTTTGATTTTGGCTTGATTGAACCATTTGTGGTCGCAGTAAAAGATGCAGTACATTGGGAGGAGGCTTCTGAACCCCCTGCTAGAAAATATTTTCTCCAGCTGAAGAAAAAATCTCCATCATTCTCACTTATGGAAGAAGTAAAGGAAATAGTGACTAACCAGAAACACAACATTGCCATAGGATCGTCTCAGATCTAAAGAAGGCCTATCAAGCAGCAGGAGGAGCTTGCAAGCCAGCGGTGCCCTAACTTCTGTCTCTAGGGCCACAAGAGCTTGGACCAATAATATCGAGCAAGCTCTCAGGCGAGGCGTGGATTCTGAGGACATTAACGTGGGACCTCACCCTCACATAGGCTCCTTGTGATGTTGGGCAAGTCATATTATCACTTATGTGTCCCAGCCTTAAAATGGTGCCGCATACCCTACGATAGGAAAACTCTATTTGGTGAGAAGCTGGATACTGTGATAAATAGTTAGAGGAGGAAAACGTGGCTTAATCCCTCAATATAGAAACAGGAGGGAAACGTTTGCTACATGGCCTGCTTTCCAACAAGAGTTGCTAGGGCAAATCGTCCAGGGAGAGATTTCAGAAAGGACTGAAAGGGCTCCCAAGCTACCTTTTTTAAGACGGGGGAGCAGAAGGCTACAACCTTCACACACGAAAATCAAAAGTCCTTTTAACTTCTTGCCCACCCAAGCTGTACCAGTGGGATCTCAGGGCTTCCACTCTGGTTTGGGGGGAACTTGTTTGGACCAGTGGGTCACTTCCACGATCCTTCAGGGTCATCCTTTTTTGGAGGTTCATTCACCACCCTTCCCTGCTCTTCCTTCCTACCCACCAAAGCTCCAAGGGAAAGAATTATTTTTTTTTTTTTTGCTCCAATATGTTCATATGCTGTGACATCAACAAGCAGTAGTGCCGGCCCCAATGATTCGGAGGGTTCTATTCCCCATTCTTTCGGGTACCCCAAAGGGTCAGGGGGGATAGAGATCAGTACTACATTTGAAGTGGCTAAACATATTTATCCGCTTGAAACACTTCAAGATGAAATCCCTCAACACAGTTGACAATGCAGCCAGGGATTTGGGTGGTCTCTATAGATCTCCAACACCCATACCTCCACATACCAACCCATCAGTCTTCAATAGTCATCAATCCATTCCAGTCTTTGCTATGGTTAAATAAGAGATCTTCACTTGCAGTTAAAAATGCCTACCCTTTGGCATCTTGACAGCACCCAGGACCTTTACGAATATTGGTATTGGTATACGGTATTGGTGGCAATTTTGGTTCCTACCTGAGGGAAAGGGATATGCGTTCTACATTACCTAGATGATATATTGATTCTGTCCCAAGACAAATTAATTCTGGAGACACACCTACAGGAAGTCTTGACCACACTGATCAAGTACGGATGGCTAATTAATTATGCAAAAAATCAACTTATACCTCCTGCCCAGAGAATAGCATACCTGGGTGGATTGTTCAATACCCCAGAGAAAGTGGTGTCACTTCCGCTAGAGAAAATCCCTATGGTAATAGGAAAAGTATAAACAGCACTGGCAAGCAGGCTCATGTTGACATTAAACTGCCTGAGTCTTCTATGATCCCTCTCCTCATGCATACCAATGGTGAATTTGGCCAGATGGCATCTCCATTTTTTTTTTTTTAACAGGGATTGCAATCACAGTGGAGGAGGAAAACCCTATCTCAAAAAATCCTGATCACACTAACAATAAAGTCCAGCCTGTGATAGTGGATAAGACCATTCAACCTTCTAAACAACTGTTGTCTTGGCCCCATCTCGTGGATCACTTATTTCTGATGAAAGTCGGTTAGGTTGGAGCGCCCACTACAAAGACCGATTGAGCCAGGGGAATTGGCAGTTCAACACAGAGAGCATAATCTCCAAACATCTTGGAACTAAGGGCAACATGGATGGCGGTATTGCACTTAGCTCCAAGTCCATACTCCTACAGATAGACAACAGGGCAGCTGTAGCCTATGTCCAGAGCCAAGGAGGTACACACAGCATATTTCTATCCAGCGAGGTAACCCCGGGTTTAGGGTGGGCCGAGAAGAATCTCGCCAATCTTAGAGCGTCTTAGATTCCAGCTCCCGAAAATCAACTACCGCATCATGTGCTAAGAGAGTTTGCCAACAACAACAAATGGTCTTTGTTGTATGTTTGTTTGTTTGCATCTTTCGTTGGATTTGTCATCAAGGGGGCAGTTCTCAAATAGTCCTATTGTGCATCTCCACTAAAACACCAAGTCGCCTGGATTCTTCATGAGATATCCTGCCCAGAAATCAGCAGGAGTGGATGCCCTAGTCCAGCCTTGGACCTTCAGATAGGGTATGCATTTCTGGTACCTAAGATTCTGAAGTACCTTCAACGCTTGACACAGGAGAAAGTGACCATCCTAGCAATGATCCCTTACTGGCCACGGAAGACCTTGGTTCACACTCTTGGACAAGCTATCTCTTTGCAAGCCATTACTCCTTCTAAGCACGCGCAACCTTCTGTCTCAAGGGAACTTCATCCACTCACATCCAGATATCCTGCATTTGAAGGCTTGGAAATTGAGCGGAAAAGGCTGAGAGATTTAGGTTTTCCACCATGGAATAATCCAGATACTGCTTCAAGCCAGAAAGTCATCCACCAATAATGCCTACTACCTCAGATATGGAAGAAGTGTTCAGGGTTTGTGGAAGCCAACCATTTGTTCCATGATATTCTCCTTTTTTCTTTTTTTACAAAGGGGTTTAGATTTGGATTTGGGGTTGAGTACCCTAAAGGTACAAGCATCAGTCTTATCAACCCTGACAGACACAAGATAGACCTCTGATAGAACATTTTCAGAGGGCAGTTATAAGACTAGGATCTCTATATCCAAAGTGGGATTTACCCTTGGTGCTCAATACTGTTACAATTCCTCCTTTTTCACCCACTGAAGAATGTGTTCTGGAAGAGTTTACCCTTACAGATGCCTTGCTAATTGCCATCACCTCAGAAGGGAGAGTTTCGGAAATCCAAACTTAGGGGCTCAAGAACGATAAATTACGTTCTTCTCGGGAATTGAGTCGCCCTACAGCCTATTCAGCAGTTTGTCTCCAAAGTGCCACCAGTTTACCACCTTAATCGGGAGTGGATCCCGACATTGGAGGAAAATCCAGTTACTTCAAACTGGACATAGCAAGAACTCTGCAATGGTACATTAAGCTGATGCAATCTTTTTGTGAAGTCCAACGCCTGCTTGTTATCCCTAATGGTGCTAGAAGAGGGATGACAGCATCTAAATAACCCTAGCAAGCTGGATTGTACATCTGATACAAAGGCATACCAGGCTAGTGGTCTCTCAGTGATGAGGGCAATCAGTGCTCTCTCGACTCGGGGAAAGGCCCTCCCCTTAGGCGGCTTTAGCGCGGGTCTTTCAGGAATTACTTATTATGCGGCAAGTTGCTCTTTCTTTAACACCTTCATGGCTCACTATAGCCTGGAGCCAGCCGCCCTTCCCAGGTTTTTGGGAAAAGGGCTTTACAGATTGGCAGTTCTGTAATACAAATTGAATTATATATTTTTGTAGCCCTCCCAGTGAGCGAGTTATTAATCATATGCATGCTGCAATGGAGGCACCAGGAAAAAGGAAAACAGAATACTTACCTTTCTGTAATTTTCCTTTCCTGGTGCCTATCCATGGCACATGGCAGCATATGCCCTCCCTTTCTATAATCCTAAATGTTTGAGTCTAGTTACAAGAATGACGTGGGGGGGTGCCTGACTCTTTCTTGGTTGGGGGTGGAGTGCATTTTTGCTTGCGCATGATTGGGTGATAGAAATCAGCAGAACTTCCCCTCAGATCTAGAGCAACTGTATGTTAACCTTTAGTAAATCAACCTATATGTATTCAGTCAGTGTGTGTGTTTCCTACAGATGGATCCAGTAACAGAAATCCCCCAGAGAGATGTCCCCGTCCTCTGTATTCCCGGGACTCCACACAGGAACATCAGGAGATCCCTCAGGAGGATCAGGTAGATGGAGCTGATATTCTTCATCTATGCTATTTAAACTTCTCACATTCTTGAAGGATGAAAAGACTGTAATATACTATACAACCCTCACATTTTTGTAAATATTTTATTATATATTTTCATGTCACAACTCTGAAGAAATGACACTTTGCTACAATGTAAAGTAGTGAGTGTACAGCTTGTATAACAGTGTAAATTTGCTGTACCCTCAAAATAACTCAACACACAGCCATTAACCACTTACAGACCGTACCATTTTGCTGGTCAAAGACCAGACCACTTTTTGCGATTCTGCACTGTCGCTTTAACTGACAATTGCGCGGTCGTGCGACGTGGTTTCCAAACAAAATTGATGACCTTTTTTTTCCCACAAATAGAGCTTTCTTTTGGTGGTATTTGATCACCCCTGCGGTTTTTATTTTTTGCGCTATAAACAAAAATAGAGCGTCAATTTTGAAAAAAAACGCATTATTTTTTACTTCTTGTCATAATAAATATCCCCCAAAAATGTATAAAAAAAACATTTTTTTCCCTCAGTTTAGGCCGATACGTATTCTTCTACATATTTCTGGTAAAAAAAAACGCAATAAGCGATATTGATTGGTTTGCGCAAAAGTTATAGTGATTACAAAATAGGGGTTAGTTTTATGGCATTTTTATTAATATTTTTTTTTTTAAACTAGTAATGGCGGCGATCAGCGATTTTTATTGTGACTGCGACATTGCGGCGGACACATCGGACATTTTTGACACATTTTTGGGACCATTGTCATTTATACAGTAATCACTGCTATATAAATGCAGTGATTCCTGTGTAAATGACACTGGTAGTGAAGGGGTTAACCAGTGGGTGGCAGTGTAGGGGTTAAGTGTTTGTAGGGGTGTGTTACTAACTGTGGGGGGTTGGGCTTTCATTTAGTGAACACTGATCTCTGCTCCAATCACATGGAGCAGAGATCAGCGTCACTAGTTGCTAGGCAGAATGGAGAAATGCTGTTTACACAGCATTTCCTCCATTCAGCCGTCCCGTGAGACGATTGCGGGTATGCCCGCGGCGATCGAGTCCGCAGGACCCTCGACCGGACTCAGGGGTTAACCAGTGAAGGGGTTAACCAGTGGGTGGGGTTAACCAGTGGGTGGCAGTGTAGGGGTTAAGTGTTTGTAGGGGTGTGTTACTAACTGTGGGGGGTTGGGCTTTCATTTAGTGAACACTGATCTCTGCTCCAATCACATGGAGCAGAGATCAGCGTCACTAGTTGCTAGGCAGAATGGAGAAATGCTGTTTACACAGCATTTCCTCCATTCAGCCATCCCGTGAGACGATCGCGGGTATGCCCGCGGCGATCGAGTCCACGGGACCCGCGACCGGACTCACGGGGGTCCCGAACAGCACGCAAGCACGCCGCCGGTGGCACGCGAGCGATGGCAGGGTGGCATTGAAGATTGGACGTACCTGTACGCCAATATGCCTGCCCGTGCCATTCTGCCGACGTACATCGGCGTGCGCCGGTCGGGAACCGGTTAATGTCTAATCCGCTGGCAACAAACGTGAGTACACCCCTAAGTGAAAATGTCCAAATTGAGCCAATTAGCCATTTTCCCTCTCCGGTGTCATGCGACTCGTTAGTGTTACAGGGTCTCAGGTGTGAATGGGGAGCAGGTGTGTTAAATTTGGTGTTATCGCTCTCACTGTCTCATACTGGTCACTGGAAGTTCAACATGGCACCTCATGGCAAAGAACTCTCTGAGGATCTGAACATTTTTATTTATTTTTTGCTCTTCATAAAGATGGCCTAGGCTATAAAAATATTGCCAAGACCCAGAAACTAAGCTGCAGCACGGTGACCAAGACCATACAGCAGTTTAACAGGACAGGTTCCACTCAGAACAGGCCTTGCCATGGTCAACCAAAGAAGTTGAGTGCACGTGCTCATATCCAGAGGTTGTCTTTGGGAAAAAGGTGTATGAGTGCTGCCAGCATTGTTGCAGAGGTTGAAGGGGGGGGGGGGGTCAGTCTGTCAGTGCTCAGACCATATGCCACACACTGCATCAAATTGGTCTGCATGGCTGTCATCCCAGAAGGAAGCCTCTTTTAAAGATGATGCACAAGAAAGCCTGTGAACACTTTTTTTGACAAGCAGACTAAGGACATGGATTATTACTGGAACCATGTCCTGTGGTCTGATGAGACCAAGATAAATGCATTTGGTTCAGATGGTGTGAAGCGTGTGTGGTGGCAACCAGGTGAGGAGTACAAAGACAAGTGTGTCTTGGCTACAGTCAAGCATGGTGGTGGGAGTGTCATAGTCTGGGGCTGCATAAGTGCTGCCGGCACTGGGGATCTACAGTTCATAGAGGGAACCATGAATGCCAACATGTACTGAAGCAGAGCATGATCCCCTCCCTTCAGAGACTGGGCCGCAGGGCAGTATTCCAACATAACGGCCCCAAATATACCTCCAAGACAACCACTGCCTTGCTAAAGAAGCTGAGGGTAAAGGTGATGAACTGCCCAAGCATGTCTCCAGACCTAAACCCTATTGACCATCTATGGGGCATCTTCAAACGAAAGGTGGAGGAGCGCAAGGTTTCTAACATCCACCAGCTCTGTGATGTCATCATGGAGGAATGGAAGAGGACTCCAGTGTCAACCTGTGAAGCTCTGCTGACCTTAATGCCCAAGGGGGTTAAGGCAGTGCTGGAAAATAATGGTGGCCACACAAAATATTGACACTTTGGGCCCAATTTGGACATTTTCACTTAGGGGTGTACTCACTTTTGTTGCCAGCGGTTTAGACATTAATTGCTGTGTGTTGAGTTATTTTGAGGGAACAGAACATGTACACTGTTATACAAGCTGTACACTCACTACTTTACATTGTAGCAAAGTGTCATTTCTTCAGTGTTGTCACATATATATATTTTTTTTTTTTCAAAAGCTTGATTATAATTCTATTATACATTTTTGTATTATTCAGGGTGAAGATATAATTGCTATTAAGGTTGAAGTTAAAGAAGAATCAGTAGGGCCATATATGAAGGAAGATGAGACATGTGAGGAGGAAGATCCTCCAGAGATCAGCACAGGTGAGTAATAAACACTAAATCCAGAGAAGAGTTTCAGATTCTCCTTGTTCAGTCACTACAACAATCTCTTCTCCTCCCCCCTCCTCTGTCAGTAGACAGTAATGGGGGGACAGTATGTGCCCAGTGGGGGAATCAGGAGCCATCAGCCTCTATTAGACTCCGGATCTCCTCCTCCCATCATGTCATTGTGTGTTACCAGCCAAGAGATGTGACCAATCCCCCCACACACACTCTCTGGGGTCTCTCATACATCTCAGTACAGGGGGCTTCTCTCTCTTCTTTATTCACAGACACAAGAGCCACTCAGACAGAGGCTACAAGTGAAGAGGAGGAACTACAAGTAATAATTAAAAAGGATGAAGAGCAGGAACTTCCTCCATATATCAGCATAGGTGAGTATTAAACACTAAATTCAGGAAACTTTATTTATTTCAGGTACTTATATAGCGTCGTCAATTTACAAAGCACTTTACATATACTTTGGCTCCAAACGCGTTGCGTCCCTCAGGTGTGAATGCAGTCTCAATCCACAGAAGAGTCCCAGATTCTCCTTGTTCAATCACTACAACAATCTCTTCTCCTCCCCCCTCCTCTGTCAGTAGACAGTAATGGGGAGACAGTATGTGCCCAGTGGGGGAGTCAGGAGCCATCAGCCTCTATTACACTCCGGATCTCCTCCTCACATCATGTCATTGTGTGTTACCAGCCAAGAACTGTGACCAGTCTCCCCCCACACACACTCTCATATCATGTCATTCTATGTTGATGGATAGGTAAGCCACCAGGCTGGCATGTTCTCCTTACAAAGTAGTCAGTTTACTTTTAGGTGCCTTTGACCTGTTTGTCCTCCTCTTTACATGTCTGTGCATTTGCATTAACTTCTACGAAGAGAAAATCAGTTCTGATGCAAGCAAATATCTATGTCAGTGATGGCAAACCTCGGCACTCCAGATGTTTTGGAAGTACATTCCCCATGATGCTCATATACTCTGCAGTGTAGCTGAGCATTCTGGGAAATGTAGTTCCAAAACATCTGGGGTGCCGAGGTTCGCCATCACTGATCTATGTATTCGAGCCAAAATTCTCCTTACATTCTTTTTCTTGGTTCCTTCAGATGACCGACACAGCAATAATAACTCCGAGAAATGTCCCATTATCTCTACGTATGTTGAAATAGAAGATGACATCACACTCTGTTCCTCAAAAGAAAACCCTATTTCTTCGGATCTTGATCCTGTTCTTCACAGTTCAGATGTTTCGCCTGATCCTTCAACACAAAGGGGGAGTTTTCAGGATCGCTCACCTCCCATCACCCATCAGACAGCTCATGCAGGATGTGATTCGTTTCCATGTACTGAATGTCTCACTGAGAGAGCCGAACTTATCACACACCAGAGGTCTCACACAAGAGAGAAACCTTTTTCATGTTTAAAGTGCGGGAAGTGTTTTCCCTGGAAATCGCATCTCATCGCACATGAAAAAATTCACACAGGGGAGAAGTCATATTCCTGTTCTGAATGTGGAAAGTGTTTTTCCTGGAGAAGAAACTTAACTATACATAAGCGAGTTCACACAGGAGAACGGCCATACGCATGTTCTGTGTGCGGAAAATGCTTTAGACAGAAGTCTGTTCTCGACATCCACGAACGAACTCACCGGCCAGAAAAGCCATTCTCTTGTTCCGAGTGCGGGAAATGTTTTACCCAGAAAGGGCAGCTTGTTTCCCATCAGAAGACTCACACGGGGGAGAAGCCTTTTTCATGTTCTGAATGCGGCAAGTGCTTTGGTTCAAAGTCAGATCTTATAAGACATCAGAGGAGTCATACGGGGGAGAAACCGTTTTCATGTCCCGAATGTGGGAAGTGTTTTTCTTACAGAGCCAATCTAGTTCAGCACCAGAGAGGCCACACAGGCATTAAACCATATCAATGTCCCGAGTGCGGGAGAGGTTTTAAACGAAAGTCCCATCTGAACGAGCACCAAAAGATTCACAGCGGCGATCGCCCATTCTCGTGTTTGGAGTGCAAGAGAGAGTATACCAGTAGGGCTGCTCTAGCTAGGCATGAGAGACTCCACACTGGTGATTGTCCTTATTTCTGTTCAGCGTGTGATAAAGGCTTTAATAATAAATCAGATTTGGTTATACACGAGAGAGTCCACTCTGGGGATCGCCCCTATTCATGTTCAGCTTGCGGGAGAAGCTTTACCAGCAAATCAGCGCTGGGTAGACATGAGAGAGCCCACACTGGTGATCACCCATATTCATGCAATGAGTGTGGACAACAGTTTTCACATAAATCCTCCCTTATGTCACATCTCAGTTCCCATGAGAGACAAGAGTTTTCTGTGCCTAGAGGCAGCAGCTTAGTAACTTAAATTTAGCACATGTGGGTACTGAGTGAGCAACCACACATCAATGGAGTATGAATTATAGTGTCACCCAACCACTAACATCTTGCTCTGTAGGCAACCAAATGCACTTCCATTTGCCTATCCTGTCTTGCCCTACCTTGCTGGCTTCCAGTCCTGCCTTGCCCAACCTTTCTGGCTTCCAGTCCTGTCTTGCCTTACCTTGCTGGCTTCCAGTCCTGCCTTGCCCTACCTTGCTGGCTTCCAGTCCTGCCTTGCCCTACCTTGCTGGCTTCCAGTCCTGCCTTGCCCTACCTTGCTGGCTTCCAGTCCTGCCTTGCCCAACCTTTCTGGCTTCCGGTCGTGTCTTGCCCTACCTTGCTAGCTTCCAGTCGTGTCTTGTCCCTACCTTGCTGGCTTCCGGTCATGTCTTGCCCTACCTTACTGTCTTCCAATCAAGCTCTGCTCTTTTGGCACCCAGTTGCTATGCCCAGCTCTCTGCCTTACTATATCTTGCTGACTTGCCTTGCTGTCTCCTAGGCCTCTCTTTCAATGCCTTTCCAGCTCCTTGCCCTGTTTTGCTAGTAGTTCATATTCCTTTCTTGTTTTGCTGTTCAAGTATTTAATCCAGGCTTGGCTTGCCTTGCTATTTCTCAATCCTACCTTGCTTGTACACGGTGTGTCTAGTTTGCTCTTGCACTATTTAAAAGGTCTGTTGTCTTCTCTGGTTTACTCGTATTAGTGGCATTATAGCAAAACTAAACCCACCAATTTAACTCCCAAAACATTTACACTCAAGGCATGCCTAAAATGATAACTGCTAGCTCTCAACCGACCTGTCATGTCATCAAATAGCTGATGTCATAGCTGTCCACACATGAAACACTGGCAACCAGGGCTTTTTTTCAGCTGGAACTTGGTGGAACTCACCACCTGTGGCTCAGACCCTCAGCTCTCTGCTCACCACTATCACTTGTAAACACAGAAGTCTGGCTTCTGTGTTTACAAGTGACAGATTTTCTCCCAACTGATCTGATCTGAAGTGGCTCCCACTGAGTGCAGGATGGGAATAAGGGAGATGAAGGTGCCCGGGGTGCAGTGCTGATGCCACCACCACCCACTGGATGATCTCCCTGCAAGTGAGAGAGGCAGAGCCACCTACAGTGTGTGGGGAGATACTAGAGAAGAAGAAGGGTCAAAGTGATATGTGGATGGGGGATGCAGAGGTAGCAGCCATGGAAGAAAGCTGAGCTCTGCACTCGCTGTGTGTTGCACACCTCCAAACTCTGCACTCTGTATGCAGTACACCTCCAAACTCTGCACGTAGCACAATTCTAAACTCTGCACTTTCTATGTAACCCCCCTGAATTCTGAACTCTGTACTTACTATGTGCTGTACTATGCACTCCTGATATTTAATACCCCTTTAAGACCCTCCCACTGTTAGTGAAATTTGACCACACCCACTATTTGATGCGGTTTGGAGGGTGTGTGTGAAGGTGGGGAAAGAGGGGTTTTAGGGGGGTCGTGATTGAGTTTCTGCACCTATTCTATGAGGAAAAAAAGCTCTGATGGCAACTGTAGATCACACAGAGGCTGAGATGGCAGCTTCCTTAGCTGTAAAGGATAGAAGGGTTTAGTTCCCCCCTAAAGTTTATCATTATTGTTATTTATTCACTTTCCCACCGTTATTGCACATTCACTTCTCAAAATAATATTTTACTCATCCTGGAGTCATTGTTCCAATTTGTCAAGTTACCATTGTGGTTACACCGTACAAACAGGATTCCCACATAGGTAACCTGACATACAAGGTGTAACAATTTAATTAATGGAATGCACACCGCTTAGTATCACAGCCATTCACCCTCAAGCATGTTCTTACATGTTCCAATCTGTACTCGCCTGGGTCGCAGATCAGTTGACTCAGTCTTTACGGGGTAGCAAAAGAAAAATACACATGTGTGCATTGCACTGTTGGCAGAAAATGAGTGATAGGAATTTGGAGCAGCAGAATAAGATCAAATTGTGTGTGAAAATTGGCAAAAGTGCAAGTGAAACTAGCTCTCTTACAACAGGTGAACATTCCATGAAGGAAGCAAGTGCTTTTGAATGGCATAGGTCAGGGGTGCCCAACCTTTTGAAGAGCGAGGGCCACTTACACAACTTAGTAACCAGTCGCAGGCCACAATGAGCAGATGACAGGTCTGCGTCCACTCTGCGCATGCAAAGCGGACACAGACACAGCCCACTCTACTCTATGGGCCCTCTTATCTGATCAAATGGAAGGGGATGGATCCACTTTTAATTTTTTTAGCAGATCAGATTGGAAGGAAGTAGGAAGTAAATGAACACACGTCTGTTTACATCTGTTGCTCCATAGAGGTGAATAGAGGGTCCGATTGGGTCAGACAGATCATGTTAAAGGGGCCTAAGGCTACTTTTACACCAATGGCCTGCGGTCTACCCGTACCTGTGACTTTCCTGCAGGTTAGCTGTACTTTGCCATAGAATTCTATCATATCCTGCAGGTGTGCACGTTCTGAAAGTTCACCAAACCCACAGGTAAAACCAGACGTCTATGGCTCAGTGCAGGTAAGCCGCAGGTTGCTTCCTCTACTGCTGGCTTCATTCACAATACTAATGCTCTGGCATGGTGGGTAGGCAACCTGCAATCTGGGCTGGCCAACCCACCATCCCAGAGCAGGGGGTCACGGGCCACATCAGAGGTCTCCACGGGCCACTGGTTGGGTACCCCTGGCATAGGTGGTGTAGGGAGGGGCAGGAAGATGTCCACAATGATGCAAGAAGTGAGCAGCCAAAAATGCATAGGATGGATGCAAATGTGGACAGAGTGTGAACCCTTGTACACTCATGCTTGTGTGTGTGGTTTTTCTTTTTATCACAAGGGGATAGTTCACTATGAGTTTATAGAACAAGGTACAATGGTCAACCAACATTGTTACTTGAAAATTCTGAAATGGTTATGGGAATCTGTTCAGAGGAAAGGGCTGGAACTTTGGCCTGACAAGTGGATTCTCTGCCATAAAAATACTTCAGCACAAACATGTTTTTTTTTACAGTCCATTCTGCAAATTAAATTGTCACACCTTGTTCTAAGACCCATATGGCAAGGTGGTGCATTGTGGAACGGGGTGAGTTCACTAGGCATCTTGAGGCATTTATTTACCTCTGTGTTTTATGCTTTGGTGTAACATGGATATCTTTATATTTTTGTCCGTCTATGGAAGATGAGGGGTTATTGTAAGAACAGTGGTGATAGTTTACTAAGTTTACATTTGGTAGAGCAAAGAATGTATGATTTCCAACACTTTCAATTGTTAATCAACACCTGATCAGATCTCTTCTTTCTGACATCCTCCGGACATTTCAGCCCAGGATCCCTGACTCTTAATCCTATATTTTAAAGCTGCAATGCCTCAGCTACTGCTCCTCCACCAATAGCAAGCAGACCTGCCATTCAGTCCTGAAACTCTTATTTATTTCTGCCCAATATTTATGACTCCTGACCATGTTGCTTTTGCCCACTTCAACATCCCCAACTCCCTAATTGTACCACTCTGGGAGAAGATAACTCAAGTTTCCAGCCACCCCTTTCCACCATGATCAACCTCATTCCATTCTGCTTCAATATTCTAAGCCTCTGGTCATATCCCCATTGCCCACATTGAAAACTTTAGCAATAAAGACTTTTTTTCTTCCAGTAACACAGCACCTCAACACTCTACTGGCTGTATTTTTGCCACCAGTGATTCAAGATACAACCACAGAGACTCCTGCTAAGAAATTGAAATGGAAGAAAATGTTTTACCAGCAAATACCTTCCAGCCTCAAGCTCAAACTTGAGCTGACAATCCTACACCAGCTACTGTCCAGACACCAGCTAAGCATCTAGCTCCAGTGGCTTGGAAGGCTTCAAATCTCTTCTCTCAGCTTCAGCTGTCTTTGAACTTGGAGACACAATTCTGAGGCTTTTTTTCTTGTAACTTTTAAAAGCTACACTGGTGTGCTGTACCTCTCCAGCAGCATGCCTGAAAACCTTCACTCTGTTCAAGTATAACAGCATTTGTCAAAATCTTCAGCATATGGTTCCATCCTCTACACCAATATGGTATACAGCACTTAGAGGGATCAGCAGATGGAACCACAGCATGTGGCAAAGGACATTGACATCCCACCTCCCAGAAAAATTGGATGTCTTGATGAAGACTAGTGCATGATTGGGTGAAGTTCTTCTTTTTCAGTGAACTGTTTCCAAGTTTTTATGGGATAAAAAATGGTTCTACTCATTCTCTCGACTTGCACAATCTTTTGTGTGATAGCCAAAATCATGTACCCTGCCTCTACTGAACTCTGCTTCAGTAGCACCCCCACACTCCACATTTGGGATCCAGAATCTAGACCTGCCATCACCCTGACTCTGCTCCAGATGACCCATGCCCTGAGTCTCCTCCACAAGACCTGCTCTCTTACTCTGCTCAAGAAGAACTGAACCATGAGCCTGCACCAGAAGATCTGGGCCATGAGTCTACCCCAGATGACCTGTGTCCTGACTATGCACTGGAAAACCTGCACCATGAGTCTCCAACAGAAGACCTGCACCATGAGTCTCCACAAGAAGACCTGCACCATAAGTCTGCTCCAGAATATCTATACCATGAATCTCCACAAGAAGACCTGCACCATGAGTCTCCTTCAGGAGACCTGGGTCCTGACTTTGCTCTGGAAGACCTGCACCATCACTCTGCTCCAGAAGGCCTACACTAGTATCTACTCTACTAATACTCTGTTTAAATGGTCAGTCTCTCCACATACTATCTTGCCTGAGTTGCTTGTCTCACTTAAGACAAAACCTTCAGTCATCTCTCTTGCCTATGATAATCCTGTCTTCATGGATGGTCCCGCTCAAAACTACTCTAAACTGACAGCCTCTCTGGAGACTATGTCTGAGTAGTTACTCTTTCCCAAGATGATATTGTCACAGTTGCTTGTCTTGCCTAAAACAGCCCTAAGTGGTCTATCCCCTTTAAGACAATCTTGCTAGAGCTGCTTGTCTCTCTAGAGACTGACAAAATTATCGGAGGCTAATATGTCTGAGCTAACAGTCTGTCCTGTATTGACTGAGCTGCCTTTCTCTCCTGAGACTGTCCTGTGAGAACCATCTCTCTCCCTAGACTGTTCTATTTGAGCCTTCTACAATATATCTCTCATCTGTCCTTTCTGAGTTGAAGGGCTTCTGAGGTGCGAATTTTCTTTGGAGGCAGCAAATTTACTTTTCTCACAGAACCTGGCAGTGGGGTGCCCAGCCTTTTGCCAGAACCCAGTGGTGAAGTACTCAACTTTTGCCAGACCTAGCCTTTTGTCAGACCCTGGTGGTGTAGTATATAACTTCTGCCAGACCCGCTTGGTTGTCACCATCTCATTTGCTTCACCCAGCTGCAAATTTCATTTTGATGCTATTCTCAAATACCTTACAGAACCTGCAGTGGCTTCCTGGACCTGCATGTGTGGCCTATCTCTGTTTGGTTCAATCCCAGTTAATTACATTTGAGCATTCACCCTTATGTTTGGAAAAATAGCTTACAGCAGGACTTCTTTGGTTCTCATCTGCTTTTACTAGGAACGGCTGGAACCCCTAGTTTCTGCTCCTATGGTTGAAGGGGCACATATTGGGAACCCTTAAATCATTTCTCTCTTTTACCTATAGTAACACCTTTAGGCTTTACTTTGCTACCTCTCACAAGTGTGACATCTTAGAAATCTGTTTTACCATGTAGTTTTGGCTACCTGTCCTGCTCTGTTAGCTCCTGTCCTATAGCCAGTCAGTCCTAAGCCTTGCCTTGTCCTGGTATTTCTTGGCCCTGTCCTGCCTAGTCAATCCCCAGCCTTTCCCTGAAAATTACAAATCTTACTCTGCCCACTCATCACCAATCCTGTACCATCCTGCTAGTTCCTAGTCATGTTCTGCCCAGACAGCCCCAAATCCTGTCCCGTTGAGGAAAGTGGAAAGATAGCACTGGACCCGCAGGGTTATCCTGCTGGTATTGTTATCTTAATCTTAGGGTATTTATGTTTGTATAAATAATCTGTTTCCTTGGCAGGCAGCTTCTACACCCCAGAGGGTCTCCAAAATCTCATTGGCTTGTAGTGTAATGTAACAAGAATTTAAATTAAAGAGCCACACCACTGTTAAGAGGTCCAGCTACAACATGATACCATTAAAAGTAATGGGTACAATCCAAAAGGTATCCAACAAATTTCAGAGGTCCAAGAGCACCCTCTTCATCAGGGCTTGACTGACTAAAATGTGAACACACCTACACCTACAAAAAAGTGAACTGGACCTACAATGTAGTGTGAATTATAAGCACAGGTCTGTTCAACTACTTGTTTGGCAGCCAAGCCCTGATGAAGGGGGCTCTCTTGGACCCCCGATATGTGTTGGCTACTTTTTGAATTGTACCATGACTTTGGATGGAATAAAGTTGTCTCTTAACCTCTTAACAGTGGTGTGGCACTTCAGTTCCCAGTCCTGTCCTGTCCTGCTAATATCTAGTCCTGACTTGCTCAGTCCATCCCTACACTTATCCACTTAATTACCAGTCTTGTTATCCCCAGTCATTCCCTAATCCTGTCCTGCCCTGCCCAGTCAGTCCCCATTCCTGTCCTACCAGTTTCCAAATAGTTTCCAGTCCTGTCCTGCCCAATCAATCCCTAGTCCTTTTTTGTCCATCCAATCTCCAATCCTTTTCTTCCTAGTCAATCCCCAATTTTATTTAAGCCCAATCAATCTCCAGCCCCACCTTTCTCTATTCTTACTAATACAGAGTGTATATATTATGCTCTTACCCTGCCTAATAATCTGGTTTGCTTGAATTATTGCTGGTATGTCTGCATCTCATAGTATGTCAATTGCTGCTTTGATATATATTTTATTTATACTCTTAGCAATAAAAACTTATTGCATTTATTTTGTCGTCTTATATTCTTCATTTTTTCACATACTGCTCTAATTGTACCTCTCAAATAGGAGTCCTGTAGAATTTTGCTGATAGATCCTTAATTGTATTAGGGTATAAACCCAGCAACTGGTGTGTAGTACGGTCTGGTATGATCAGCGCAGTGCTCATTCACCGATCTGGGCACTTTGCGCTGCTCCATTTTTTAAAATGAACTTTATTGAGATGTCATGCAGACATCTTATAAAGTTCAATTGCTGGGCCATGTGGTGAGAGGTGGTAGGTTTAAATTGTTATTTTTTGCAACAGAAGTTTACCATAGAGCTGACCGAGGACCAGATGGTCCCCGGCCCTCTCTATGACCCTCGGTGGCCGGAAGTGATGTCACTTCCAGGGCCGGCAGATGTAAACACTATATTTTTTTGGATCTCAGGCTTTCCAGCATAGAAGAGAGATGTGGGGACTCATAGACCCCAGAGGTCTCCATAAAATAACCATGCCCTATTTCTATTACAAGGGATGTTTACTTGTAATAGGAATAAAAGTGATCAACAAGTTAAATATTAAAGGGAAAGTGTAACAATAGAAAAAGATTTATTAAAATAAACAATAAAAAAATAAATAAAAGCGCCCCGTCCCTGCGTGCTTGCATGCAGGAGCGAACGCATATGTCTAGCCTGTATTAAAAAAAAATGAAAAGTCTAGGGCTGAAACAACTAATCAATTAATCGACAACTAATCTATTATTAAATTAATTGATTACTATTTTCATAATCGATTAATCAGCCAGTAACAAAATGGGGTTAAAGTTTATGAGTCTGATGATATTTACCAGATTGACCATTTCATAATATATCTCTCCTCTAATAGTATATACAATATTTCTCTCCTCTAATGGTATATAGTATATCTCTCCTCTAACGGTATATACAGTATATCTCCTCTAATAGTATATATAGTATATCTCTCCTCTAATAGTATATGCATTATATCTCTCCTCTAATAGTATATACAGTATATATCCCCTCTAATAGTATATACAGTATATCTCTCCTCTAATAGTGTATATAGCCTCTAATAGTATACACAGTATATCTCTCCTCTAATAGTATATACAGTATATATCCCCTGTAATATATACAGTATATCTCTTCTGTCTGTTTATTCTCAGAATGGATTAGATATTTTGCTCCCTAACCATATAGTTGGTTATTTATATTTACCACTACATATAGAGATATTTAAGAATAAATTGCCTTTTTTTTAAAAACTTTACATATTAACTAAATTATACAATCACACTTTTTTTAAGGTTATTAACCAATTAATCGAAACAATAATCGTCCAACTAATCAATTATAAAAATAATCGTTAGTTGCAGCCCTAGAAAAGTCAGCACCTGCAAATACTTTATCTGCTGACTTTTAAAACAAGGACAATAAGGCCTTTTTCACACTGCCACGACTTGAAATTTGCACGATTTTGCCGCAATTTTACTGTGATTTTGTGGCCACGATTTTGGCGTGATTTCAGGGAATGTCTGTGTAAACTTGAGGTCTATGGACCTCAACTTGCATCAAAGTTGGCTACTTGGAAGTCGGTGTGACATGAAGTCGCACAGATATGAATGGTACTCATTGGAATTTATGGGGTATGACTTGTCATGCGACTTTGCAGTCCCAAGTCGCAGGATAAGTCACACAAGTGTGAAAGGAGTCTTACCTGTACAGGTATCCCGCGATGTTGACATCCCTACCTGATTCGTCCATCGGCTTCAGGCCCAGGGGCCAGGAAACCTTACTAAGGGAAACAAGAAGTGAAGCCCATTTCCTCCAAGTCGCACTGCACTTTCTGAATGGTCCCGCTGTCTTCTGGGAGACGAACAGGTGAAGGGGCGAAGGAGGAGAAAGGCAGGAAATTTCGTAGATTGCTGCATGATGTGCAGCGATCTTACCCAGAAGTGGGAGCGGGTACCTTGTTTTGACTTGTATCCCCAAACTGTTCCCACAAAGTTGGGAACATGAAATTACCCAAAATGTCTTAGGTATCAGGTATGCTTACTGGAACTAAGAGGCCAAGCTCAACCCCTGAAAAACAACCCCACACCATCACTTGCAGAAAGCAAGGTCCATAAAGACATGGATGAGTGAATTTGGGGTGGAGGAACTTGACTGGTCTTCACAGAGTCCTGACCTAAACCCGAACACCTTTGGGATGAATTAGAGCAGCGACTACGAGCCAGGCCTTCTTGTCGAACCTCAGTGCCTGACCTCACAAATGCACTTCTGGAAGAATGGTCAAACATTCTCATAGACACACACCTAAACCTTGTGAACAGCCTTCCCAGGAGAGTTGAAGCTGTTATAGCGGCAAAGGGTGAACCCAACGGACTAAGACTGGTATACCATCAAAGTTCATGTGCGTGTAAAGGCAGGCATCCCTATATATACAGTATATATATATATATATATATATATATATATATATATATATATATACACACACACACACCGTATCTCACAAAAGTGAGTACACCCCTCACATTTTTGTAAATTTTGTCTTTTCATGCTACAATGTAAAGTAGTGAGTGTTACAGTGTCAATTTGCTGTCCCCTCAAAATAACTCAACACACAGCCATTAGTGTCTAAACCGCTGGCAACAAAAGTGAGTACACTCCTAAGTGAAAATGTCCAAATTGGCCCAAAGTGTCAATATTTTTTTTGTTTCATAAAGATTTTATTGAAGGTTTTCATGCACAATACAGTAAAAGATTCCATAAACAACACTACAGGTAAACTAGTACATACAAAAACAGAACAAAACATGGTATACAGAAGCAACTCCATGGCCCATATAAATAATAAGATCCAAGGGAATCATTTTGTTCATGCGGCATGTTATTACCTACTCCCAATATTGTACCCTTCATTCAAGTTTATTGTAGGGAATAACCACAAACTGTCTGGTATTTAAGAACAAGGTATATAGGAGCGCCATTGGTTAGGTCGCTTGAAGTATCCAAAAAGGGGTGTGGGAGTAATATCAGTCAACATCTTTTGTTACTGGTCCCACTGTGACCTTTTTATATCTATTTTGGTAGGAGGGGAAGTAAGGAGGAGAGGAAGAGGAGGGGAGGAAAAAAAAGAAAAAAGGGGGGGATTCAGAGGATAGAGGGAGGAGAGGGAGTGGGGCCGCCACCAACTACCCTCTCCATCTCTAAAATGTTGAGTTGTGTCTTGTGGTAATTGATGAGCGGTAAAGAGGATCATTTGCTGCTAAGACCCCCATCTCACAGGACATGTCACTTGCTATGTCGTATTAGCTCTTGGTAGGTCTGAGAATCTCGGAATGTGTACCAAGCTTCCCAGATTCAGATATTTGGTCCAGAGTGGTATATATTAGCTCCTCCATCACTGCAACATGGTGAATACAAGAGGTCCACTCCTTCATAGAGGGAGGTCCTGTAGACCTCCAGTGCACCAATACGCAAAGCCTAGCAGCGTTGATCATGTGGATAGCTACCGACTTGAAATTGCTTTTTCTTGGGATTTGTGAATGATGTAGTAAATATTGTGGCGGAGTGAACGCTATTGGGAGTGAAGTGATCAGAGTTGTTGTGTCATGGACCTTACACCAATACGGCTGAATCGGGGGCATTTTCTTGTGTAGCCACATTTAGGGAGCCCTTATGAATATACTGATGGATTCGATCCCAGGAAGCCTTGTCTAATTCTGTATCCAGTGTAGATATCTAAAAAGCGTGGTCAGTGCGTACAGTGGCGTAACGCTCCCCAAACATTGAGGTGTAGAGCGCCGATATTACATGGCTTTGGGAAGAGGATCTAGTGCAGAGAGACTCAAAAAACGTAGAGTCCCTATTAAAACTCCCTCTACGAGCTGGATCGTTTAGATAAAGTTTCAGTTGCGGGTATGACCAGAAAGGGAACTTCATGGTATTGGATAGTTCAGCCAATTCCTTGTGTATTTTGAACTGTTCTCTCCAGAAAAAGTGTCTTGCCTGCATTTCCCTGTGTGGTCATTCTGCTGCCAGGAAATTCCTGGCTAGGCCTGGAATGAAAGTAGGGTTCCCCCTAAGATGGGTGACCGAGCAATCCTTGGAGGAGTGCGTATACTTAGTACATACTGTCAAACGCATGCAGAGTAGCTCCAATTATCGGATGAGTATAGAGATCAGGTGATATGTGTTCTTTTTGGAGCCATGGTACTATGCATAGTTCAGCATTGGAGACTAGATGTTCGAGACCAACCCAACCTTTACACCTTTCATGGATCTTCCCCAAAGTGTCAATATTTTGTGTGGCCACCATTATTTTCCAGCACTGCCTTAACCCTCTTGGGCATGGAGTTCACCAGATTTTCAAAGGTTGCCACTGGAGTCCTCTTCCACTCCTCCATGATGACATCACGGAGCTGGTGGATGTTAGAAACCTTGTGCTCCTCAACTTTCCATTTGAGGATGCCCCACAGATTCTCAATAGGCTTTAGGTTTAGAGCCATGTTTGGCCAGTCTTTTACCCTCAGCTTCTTTAGCAAGGCAGTGGTCATCTTGGAGGTATGCTTGGGGTCGTTATGTTGGAATACTGCCCTGCAGCCCAGTCTCCGAAGGGAGGGGATCATGCTCTGCTTCAGTATGTCATAGTACATGTTGGAAATCATCGTTCCCTCAATGAACTGTAGCTCCCCAGTGCCAGCAGTACTCATGCTGCCCCAGACTATGACACTCCCACCACCATGCTTGACTGTAGGCAAGACACACTTGTCTTTGTACCTCTCACATACATACATATAATGTCCTGGAATTTCCCCCTTGGCCGATCTGATGCCCCCTAAAAAATGCCGCCACATCCATCGCCACTGTCCCTCACTGCCTGCTGTACTTGTGGCCGAGACCTGCTTTATTTTTCACCCCCAGAGGCTGCCTGGCTCACTGCCCAAACAACTGGTTGCTAGACATTGCCCGCCTGGCATTTAGCAACCAGTGATGTCACGACGAGGAGAGCAGAGCCACAGCATTCAGAGTGAGCCTGAGGAGGATTCCTCCTCCTCACACCTAAGCTCCACCCCTCCAACTCTGGGTCTTCCCTGAAGGCTGTTCCTGCCCCTGGAAGAAAGGTAGGAGAAATGCTCCCTGCAGTGCCCCGAGGAAGCTCATGGTCACTCTGCTTCCTCCCATACACTACCCCCCTCCAGTCATGCTGTACAGTCCCCCCATACTGTCCTTCACTACCACCCCTCCCATCATACTGCCCTCCACTACCACCTCTCTCATCATACTGCCCTCCATTACATTTTACTTCCTTCCACTACCACCCCTCCCATCATACCGCCCTACACTACCACCCCTCCCATCATACCGCCCTCCACTGCCACCCCTCCCATTATAACGCCCTCCACTGCCATTCCCTCCCATTATACTGCCATCCACTGCCACCCCTCCCATCATACTGCCCTCCACTATCACCCATCCCATCATACTGCCCTCCACTACCACCTCTCCCATCGTACTGCCCTCCACTGCCACCCCTCCCATCATACTGCCTTCCACTACCTCCCCTCCCACCATAGGTCCTCTACCCCATCATACTGCCCTCCACTGCCTCCCCTCCCATTGTACTGCCCTTCACTACCTCCCCTCCCATCATACTGCCACCCCTCCCATCATACTGCCCTCCACTGCCACCCTCTCCCATCATACTGCCCTCCACCCCATCATACTGCCCTCCACTGCCACCCCTCCCATCATACTGCCCTCCATTGCCACCCCTTCCCATCAAAAACTGTAAAAAAATAAAAAGATAAAAAATAAAATTGTAAAATAAAATATAATGGTAAAAAAAATAATAACAAACACTAAAAACTACTGATCCTGTCCACTGCCCTACTGACAATATCCACTGCTCTACTGACCATGTCCACTGCGCTAGTGACAAGATCCACTACTCTACTGACCACATCCACTGCCATACTGACCACGTCCACTGCCTACTGACTGACACCATTCACAGTCCACACTGACACCACTGGCGGAACTACCAGCATAGGTTGCACTTGCAACTGGGCCCTGGCCTTCTGCCACCATGGTGGGGCCCAAGACTGCGGCTCTGCACAACATGTGAAAGGGATCCGCTGTGGGACCATAAAGGGTCATGGGATCAGTGGGAAGGGCTCTGGGCTGAGAGGGAATGGCCCAGGCCGGATGTCAGGGGGGCCCTTCATGGTTTCTTGCACCAGGACCCTGAAAGTTCTAATTACGTCTCTGCTGCACCCTGTATATAGCTCATCCCAGTACCCTGCACCTTGTAATAGCTCATCTCAAAACCTTGCACCCTGTATATAGCTCATCCCAGAACCCTGCACTTTGTAGGTAAAACATTTTAGACTTTAGTACTATAACTATTTTAAATATTTTATGTACACCCCACCATCAGGAAGGAAGAGAGCAAATAGAGAGAAGGTGGTTATGGCAGTTGATAAAGTGATCCTTGTGTTACCAATACAAATATACAAAAACAACAACATTTATTAAATAAAATAACATCTATATGTTAACATGCATTTACTTGATAGAAAAAAAATATAATTTTGCATTTTTATCAGGTAAACATGAAAGGTGACCTCTGAAAATGTCATATTTACCACTTTCAGTCAACAGGTGGCACTCTCTAGGAAAATCCAGCTGCCTTTGCAAGCTCATAGTACAACAGCTCCTGCACAAAAAAAAAAAACACTGCTTCTGCATAATCTGATCTCCATTCCCAAGCAATATTTAGCTCAACTCTTACTATGATTTCTTTCTTGAAGTTTCTGCAGAAAAGCAGAGAAGATCAGACTACACTTCAAGAGGGACTCTTTCAGAAGTGCCATGCCCCCTGTTCCTACATCCTCAATTGGATAAGCCAGACAGAATAATTAGGACACTAATACTCCTCAAGAGTTTTATGGGAACATTGATGTCTTAAAAGATGGCCCTGCTGTGAAAAACATTTCCCACACTAAGAACAGGAATATGGCTTCTCCCCTGTGTGAGTCCTCCGATGTATATCAAGATCTGGTTTACGCACAAAACATTTCCCGCATTCAGGGCATGAATATGGCTTCTCTGCTGCATGATATTTTTGATGTAGGAGAAGTGTTGATTTTTGTGAATAACATTTCCCACATTCGGGGCAGGAATACGGTTTCTCCCCCGTGTGGCATATCTGATGTTGGGAAAGATGGGCCTTCCGAGAAAAACATTTCCTGCACGCAGGATGGGAATAAGGCTTCTCGGTGAAATCTTTTGTGTGCAAAAAATTCTGTTTATGACTGATAACATGTCTCTCACTCCACACAGAAATATGGCATCTTGGGCTTGTGATTTCTTTGATGTCTTAAAAGTTGGGATTTCCACAAAAAACCTACACCACACTCACGGCAAAAATACGGCTTCTCACCCATGTGAGAGTTCTGATGTTTGGTAAGAGAGGACTTATCCAAAAAACATTTCCCACACTCAAGGCAGAAATAAGACTTCTGACCTGTGTGGCAGCTCTGGTGTCCGTCCAAATGAGATTTTGAGATAAAAAATTTCTCGCACTCGGGACAGAAATACAACCGTTTACCCATGTGAGATCTTTTATGCACATGGCCACTAGTACAGGGAAACCTGTTATCTGTTTGAAGAACAGCACTATCCTTTACATTATGAGGTTCCTCAAGATGGGCATTCGAGGAAGCTGGCTTTTCTCCTAGACAATACTGTGTGATGCCCTCATCTTCTGATTTATAGTCTGGAGACCAGATGAGACAGTTCTCTGAGGAGTTCCTCATTAGTGATGGACGAACGTTTCGCCCGGCGGTCGTTTCGCGGCGAATTTCCGACATTCGCGGTCCGCACGTTCGAACGCCTTTTTCCGTCGTTCGCCGCGGCGGACTTACGTGTTTAATGTATACAAGAACTTTAACCTTTGGTGACACGTTTATCATGTGATACAGGACAGCCAATTGAGACATGACAGCACATGGACACTTGTACATTCCCCCTAACCTATAAATACACCCGATCCGGTGGCCATTTTACATTCTTTCTTCTGTTACGATAGGGACAGGTTCCTGTGTGGAGTAGGGAGAGATAAACCACTAGCTATTTGGTACACAAAAGTTCTTTTCAGGACTGGTATAGGTGTTAGGTGTTGATAGGTTTGCTGTGCTGCTGATTCTTGCAGCAGCCTGAGTGTCTTTTGTTAGTTTAGAGAAAGGGAAAGGACGGTGTATGCTACAGGGACAGCCAGATTAGTCTTTCATCATCATCATCATCATCATCATCATTAGCTGTTACTATCAAGGTCCACAAAAGAGCTGTTCCAGTAACCACTAATCGTTCTCTTTTTTTGCCAATTTGTATAGGGACAGGAAGGAAGCAGTGTTGTCAGGCAGTGAGGGTAATTTTAAAGACTTGCTGTTATTATTAGTTCCACAAAGGTTCTTTTCAGGACTGGTATCAGTGGTACAGTAATAGGCTTGTACATGTATAATATTCTTTCTTCCAAATATAGAAAGGATATTATACTTGACTGCTGCCCTTCTGCTGCAGTCTGCTAAACATTCACAACTCACTTGTTCCACAAAAGTTCTTATAAGGACTGGTAACTTGGTATAGGGTGCTACGGTACATAGGCTTGAGTGCGGTACAGTCTGCTGTTCTGTAAGGACCGCTATCGGTCCACAATAGATAGGGTTGACGTGCACCACTGCTGACCGCTGCCCTATACTGCAGCAGTCCTTCAGCGGTATAGGGACTGACGTACAGTCTGCTAATCACTAACACACAACCTGCTTGTTCCACAAAAGTTCTTATAAGGACTGGTAACTTGGTATAGGGTGCTACGGTACATAGGCTTGAGTGCGGTACAGTCTGCTGTTCTGTAAGGACCGCTATCGGTCCACAATAGATAGGGTTGACGTGCACCACTGCTGACCGCTGCCCTATACTGCAGCAGTCCTTCAGCGGTATAGGGACTGACGTACAGTCTGCTAAACACTAATACACAACCTGCTTGGTCCACAAAAGTTCTTATAAGGACTGGTAACTTGGTATAGGGTGCTACGGTACATAGGCTTGAGTGCGGTACAGTCTGCTGTTCTGTAAGGACCGCTATAGGTCCACAATAGATAGGGTTGACGTGCACCACTGCTGACCGCTCACCTATACTGCAGCAGTCCTTCAGCGGTATAGGGACTGACGTACAGTCTGCTAATCACTAACACACAACCTGCTTGTTCCACAAAAGTTCTTATAAGGACTGGTAACTTGGTATAGGGTGCTACGGTACATAGGCTTGAGTGCGGTACAGTCTGCTGTTCTGTAAGGACCGCTATAGGTCCACAATAGATAGGGTTGACGTGCACCACTGCTGACCGCTCACCTATACTGCAGCAGTCCTTCAGCGGTATAGGGACTGACGTACAGTCTGCTAATCACTAACACACAACCTGCTTGTTCCACAAAAGTTCTTATAAGGACTGGTAACTTGGTATAGGGTGCTACGGTACATAGGCTTGAGTGCGGTACAGTCTGCTGTTCTGTAAGGACCGCTATCGGTCCACAATAGATAGGGTTGACGTGCACCACTGCTGACCGCTGCCCTATACTGCAGCAGTCCTTCAGCGGTATAGGGACTGACGTACAGTCTGCTAAACACTAATACACAACCTGCTTGGTCCACAAAAGTTCTTATAAGGACTGGTAACTTGGTATAGGGTGCTACGGTACATAGGCTTGAGTGCGGTACAGTCTGCTGTTCTGTAAGGACCGCTATCGGTCCACAATAGATAGGGTTGACGTGCACCACTGCTGACCGCTCACCTATACTGCAGCAGTCCTTCAGCGGTATAGGGACTGACGTACAGTCTGCTAAACACTAATACACAACCTGCTTGGTCCACAAAAGTTCTTATAAGGACTGGTAACTTGGTATAGGGTGCTACGGTACATAGGCTTGAGTGCGGTACAGTCTGCTGTTCTGTAAGGACCGCTATAGGTCCACAATAGATAGGGTTGACGTGCACCACTGCTGACCGCTCACCTATACTGCAGCAGTCCTTCAGCGGTATAGGGACTGACGTACAGTCTGCTAATCACTAACACACAACCTGCTTGTTCCACAAAAGTTCTTATAAGGACTGGTAACTTGGTATAGGGTGCTACGGTACATAGGCTTGAGTGCGGTACAGTCTGCTGTTCTGTAAGGACCGCTATCGGTCCACAATAGATAGGGTTGACATGCACCACTGCTGACCGCTGCCCTATACTGCAGCAGTCCTTCAGCGGTATAGGGACTGACGTACAGTCTGCTAAACACTAATACACAACCTGCTTGTTCCACAAAAGTTCTTATAAGGACTGGTAACTTGGTATAGGGTGCTACGGTACATAGGCTTGAGTGCGGTACAGTCTGCTGTTCTGTAAGGACCGCTATCGGTCCACAATAGATAGGGTTGACGTGCACCACTGCTGACCGCTGCCCTATACTGCAGCAGTCCTTCAGCGGTATAGGGACTGACGTACAGTCTGCTAAACACTAATACACAACCTGCTTGGTCCACAAAAGTTCTTATAAGGACTGGTAACTTGGTATAGGGTGCTACGGTACATAGGCTTGAGTGCGGTACAGTCTGCTGTTCTGTAAGGACCGCTATCGGTCCACAATAGATAGGGTTGACGTGCACCACTGCTGACCGCTCACCTATACTGCAGCAGTCCTTCAGCGGTATAGGGACTGACGTACAGTCTGCTAATCACTAACACACAACCTGCTTGTTCCACAAAAGTTCTTATAAGGACTGGTAACTTGGTATAGGGTGCTACGGTACATAGGCTTGAGTGCGGTACAGTCTGCTGTTCTGTAAGGACCGCTATCGGTCCACAATAGATAGGGTTGACGTGCACCACTGCTGACCGCTGCCCTATACTGCAGCAGTCCTTCAGCGGTATAGGGACTGACGTACAGTCTGCTAAACACTAATACACAACCTGCTTGGTCCACAAAAGTTCTTATAAGGACTGGTAACTTGGTATAGGGTGCTACGGTACATAGGCTTGAGTGCGGTACAGTCTGCTGTTCTGTAAGGACCGCTATCGGTCCACAATAGATAGGGTTGACGTGCACCACTGCTGACCGCTCACCTATACTGCAGCAGTCCTTCAGCGGTATAGGGACTGACGTACAGTCTGCTAAACACTAATACACAACCTGCTTGGTCCACAAAAGTTCTTATAAGGACTGGTAACTTGGTATAGGGTGCTACGGTACATAGGCTTGAGTGCGGTACAGTCTGCTGTTCTGTAAGGACCGCTATCGGTCCACAATAGATAGGGTTGACGTGCACCACTGCTGACCGCTGCCCTATACTGCAGCAGTCCTTCAGCGGTATAGGGACTGACGTACAGTCTGCTAAACACTAATACACAACCTGCTTGGTCCACAAAAGTTCTTATAAGGACTGGTAACTTGGTATAGGGTGCTACGGTACATAGGCTTGAGTGCGGTACAGTCTGCTGTTCTGTAAGGACCGCTATCGGTCCACAATAGATAGGGTTGACGTGCACCACTGCTGACCGCTCACCTATACTGCAGCAGTCCTTCAGCGGTATAGGGACTGACGTACAGTCTGCTAATCACTAACACACAACCTGCTTGTTCCACAAAAGTTCTTATAAGGACTGGTAACTTGGTATAGGGTGCTACGGTACATAGGCTTGAGTGCGGTACAGTCTGCTGTTCTGTAAGGACCGCTATCGGTCCACAATAGATAGGGTTGACGTGCACCACTGCTGACCGCTGCCCTATACTGCAGCAGTCCTTCAGCGGTATAGGGACTGACGTACAGTCTGCTAAACACTAATACACAACCTGCTTGGTCCACAAAAGTTCTTATAAGGACTGGTAACTTGGTATAGGGTGCTACGGTACATAGGCTTGAGTGCGGTACAGTCTGCTGTTCTGTAAGGACCGCTATCGGTCCACAATAGATAGGGTTGACGTGCACCACTGCTGACCGCTCACCTATACTGCAGCAGTCCTTCAGCGGTATAGGGACTGACGTACAGTCTGCTAAACACTAATACACAACCTGCTTGGTCCACAAAAGTTCTTATAAGGACTGGTAACTTGGTATAGGGTGCTACGGTACATAGGCTTGAGTGCGGTACAGTCTGCTGTTCTGTAAGGACCGCTATCGGTCCACAATAGATAGGGTTGACGTGCACCACTGCTGACCGCTCACCTATACTGCAGCAGTCCTTCAGCGGTATAGGGACTGACGTACAGTCTGCTAATCACTAACACACAACCTGCTTGTTCCACAAAAGTTCTTATAAGGACTGGTAACTTGGTATAGGGTGCTACGGTACATAGGCTTGAGTGCGGTACAGTCTGCTGTTCTGTAAGGACCGCTATCGGTCCACAATAGATAGGGTTGACGTGCACCACTGCTGACCGCTGCCCTATACTGCAGCAGTCCTTCAGCGGTATAGGGACTGACGTACAGTCTGCTAAACACTAATACACAACCTGCTTGGTCCACAAAAGTTCTTATAAGGACTGGTAACTTGGTATAGGGTGCTACGGTACATAGGCTTGAGTGCGGTACAGTCTGCTGTTCTGTAAGGACCGCTATCGGTCCACAATAGATAGGGTTGACGTGCACCACTGCTGACCGCTGCCCTATACTGCAGCAGTCCTTCATCGGTATAGGGACTAAGAGTTTTGTCACAGGGTCATTTAAAAAATGACAGGCAGAGGAAGAGGCAGGCCCTTCCGCAGGGGTGGTAGGGGTAGGGCAGGAGCAACAGGCTTGAGCCAAAGTGGGAAGTTGCAGAAGGTGCGTTCAATTACTTTAAAGGATGCACCAGACTTGGTTGAGTGGCTCGCTCAGCCTTACTCTTCTGCACCCTCCTCATCCTCTCGATCTGCACCCTCTTCTTCACTCTCTGCTATGTGCACCCCCAAAGACACTACCACCAACAACACGACCACCACCACCACCACCACATACCTTCCGCTTGAGTCACTGGAATTATTTTCCGATCCATATCAAGAGGACATTTCTGATGCGCAGCCACTCTTGGTATTGGATCAGGAAGAGGAGGTAGCAACAAGCGCTACTCAGCAGTCTGACGCCAGTACCCAGATCAGCCCAAGGAGGAGGTTGGTCCCCGGTGTTGCTGCCTACTCCGAGATCTCTACTTATAGCGGTGGGGAAGGTGACATTGATGATGACGTGTCTAGTGATGTCACGTGGGTGCCCACAAGAGAGGAAGAGGAGGGGAGTTCAGAGGGAGATATGGACCAGCAGATAGGGAGGAGAAGCAGCAATGACTTACATTGCACAGCAGGGACAAAGCAGACTGCAAATGTATCAGGAGCGAGTCATCGACCATGTACGGTCACATCTGGCGCTCCCAGGACACCGGCACATGGCTCCGCAGTGTGGGCTTTTTTTAACGTGTCCGCTGCTGACAATAGCGTTGCCATCTGCAATCTTTGCAGTCAACGCGTTAGTCGCGGTAAGCCCAATACTCACCTAGGGACGACCGCCTTAAGAAGGCACATGAGCAGCCATCACCGAGCCCAGTGGGAGCAACGGAACACACAAAGCCACACTGCAGGCTCTCACCGTCCAGCCTCGTCTTCTACTTCTCCTTCTCCTCTCTCCTCACAATTGTCCTCCACTCCACCTTCCATCACGCCAAGCTCACATTTTTCTGCAAAAAGGCAGGCTTCCGTGGGCCTAATGTTTGAGCGTAAAAAAATGATGACGCCGGATAACCCTCTTGCCCAACGGTTGGCGGCTGGCTTGTCAGAACTCATAGCCCGCCAACTACTGCCATATAAACTGGTGGACTCGGAGGCCTTTCGCAAATTTGTGGCCATTGGAACACCACAATGGAAGGTCCCAGGAAGGAAGTATTTCTCAGAGAAGGGCATCCCAGAGCTATATGGCCATGTTCAGCGGCAAGTGAATGTATCTCTGGCACACAGTGTCGGTGCCAAGATACATCTGACCACAGACACGTGGTCTAGCAAACACGGGCAGGGAAGGTATATCAGTTTTACTGCCCACTGGGTGAACCTTCTGACGGCCGTCAAGCATGTAACCCGTGGCACCCGTGTAGATTTGGTTTTACCGCCACGGATTGCATGCAGGCCTGACTCTTCTTCTCCTCCTCCTACTCCATCCTCCTCCCTCTCCTCCTCAGCTGCCTCCTCCTTTTCCGCTGCTAGCGTCTCTTCCACTGCACCGCCCAAGCTCCCCAGAACCTATTCCACATGCCAGGTGAGACGTTGCCATGCCGTGCTGCGTCTGTTGTGCCTGGAAGCAAAGAGCCACACTGGCCCGGCACTCCTTTCAGCTTTGCGTTCACAGGCAGATGAGTGGCTAACACCGCTCAATTTGACAGTTGGTAAAGTGGTGTGTGACAACGGTGCCAATCTGCTTAGCGCATTGAAACAGGGCAAAATCACGCACGTGCCGTGCATGGCACACGTTTTAAACTTGGTCGTGCAGCGATTCCTTGTCAAATACCCTGGGGTCCAGGACATCTTGCGGCAGGCAAGGAAAATCTCGGCCCATTTCAGAAGATCTTACACGGCCATGGCTCGCCTTGCTGACATTCAGCGGCGACACCATCTGCCGGTCAGACGTCTTATTTGCGATTGCCCGACGCGATGGAACTCAACCTTCTATATGCTTGATAGGCTGCTCCAGCAGAAACGTGCAGTTAACGTCTACCTGTATGAACTCTGCGAAAGAAACGGTTCTGGGGAGCTGGGTTTTTTTTCACCGCGCCAGTGGCTGCTCATGCGCGACACATGCAGACTTCTGCGGCCATTTGAGGAGATCACCAAACTGGTCAGTCGCAGCCATGGCGCCATCAGTGACATGGTACCTTATGCCTTCTTTCTGGAGCGTGCATTGCGTCGTGTCATTGATCAGGCTGTGGAGGAGCAGGAGCGGGAAGATGAGGAAGTCGCAATGCTGGATGAATTCCCAGGGGGGGCTACTCTATCTGAGACAAGTCAACAACAGGAGTCTGATGAGGAGTCAGAGGAGGATGGTGCCGGGGCGGATGAGCAGGAGCAAGAAGAGCATGCTTTAAACCTTTCTGGGATCCCTGTTGTGCGAGGATGGGGAGAGGAGAATGAAGAGGACGACATTATCCTGGATGATGAGCAGGAGCCAGGCCACCACACCGCTTCCACTTTAGTGCAAATGGGGGCCTTCATGCTCCAGTGTTTTAATAGGGACCCCCGTATAAAAAGCATGAGGGTCAAGGACCAGTACTGGGTGGCAACGTACTTAGACCCCCGGTACAAACACAAAATGGCGGAAATGTTACCGCCGTCGCAGAGGGCTGTCAGAATGCAGCACTTCCAGGCCTTGCTTCGAGAAATGCTGCATTCTGCTTTTGCGTGCGCTGGCAGAGGAGCAATTCCCACTCCCAGAGAAGGATTTGCGGGTACCAATCCAACAGCGCCTGCAAGAAGAGGCCGGTTTGAAGATGTGTTGGTGACTTCGGATATGAGGTCATTCTTTCAGCCGACCCATCGACAGGTGTCATCCGGATCCAGCATCAGGGAACGCCTAGACCGTCAGGTGTCCGACTACATTGGGTTAACGGCCGATGTGGACGCTCTGAGGAGTGATGAACCCCTAGACTACTGGGTGGGCAGGCTTGACCTCTGGCCAGAGCTTGCCCAATTTGCAATCGAACTGTTGGCTTGCCCCTCATCCAGTGTCCTGTCCGAAAGGACGTTCAGCGCAGCAGGGGGGATTGTGACCGATAAGCGTACTCGCCTAGCTCACCACAGTGTTAACTACCTCACATTTCTAAAAATGAATGAGGCATGGATCTCGGAGGAATTCAACACATGTGACCAGTAGACCATGTATATGTCTATAAACTATTTTTTTAATCAAGCACACAGACCTTCTTAATTCATATGTATGTCACGGTGCTGCTGTCAGCGCTGTATGTCACGGTGCTGCTGTCAGCGCTGTATGTCACGGTGCTGCTGTCAGCGCTGTATGTCACGGTGCTGCTGTCAGCGCTGTATGTCACGGTGCTGCTGTCAGCGCTGTATGTCACGGTGCTGCTGTCAGCGCTGTATGTCACGGTGCTGCTGTCAGCGCTGTATGTCACGGTGCTGCTGTCAGCGCTGTATGTCACGGTGCTGCTGTCAGCGCTGTATGTCACGGTGCTGCTGTCAGCGCTGTATGTCACGGTGCTGCTGTCAGTGCTCTGTATTACGGTGCTGCTGTCAGATGCCTCTATCACGGTGCATGTGTCATTCCGGTATGTCACGCTGCTGGTGATCATCTCCTGCACCCTCTTCTTTGCCTACCCTGGTCCCTGACCTTCCCTCTCCTCCATTGCCTTCATTAGCTCCATAGTCCTGAATTGTTAGAACAATTTCCCAAATAAAATAAAAATGCTTGTAGTTATCGATCCCAAATTCACCTCATACATGTATTATGTCATTGTCCAGATGGTGGGACTACGTTTTACCCCCTAATAATTACCACGTGGCCGCAAATTCGACATGAAGGTTTGCAAAGTTCGCCTCCCATTGAAGTCAATGGGGCCCGCGGCGAACGTTCGGTTTCGCGAACGTTTGGGTCCGTTCGCATTTCGCTTTCGCGAAACGTCCCGTCGGAAGTTCGTCCATCACTATTCCTCATGCCCCATACATGCACTAAAAAAATAAATAAAGATTAATATTTAACAGAAGTAGAAGTAGCCATCATGGTACACCCAGTTTAATTTTACACGCTGTTTATGGGTCCTATGAGATCTTTTAATATGTGAGTAGTGATGGACGAACTTCAGACGGGACGTTTCGCGAATGCAAACCACGAACACGGCCGATAGTTCGCGAACCGTAATTGACTTCAATGGGAGGTGAACTTTACAAACCTAAAGGTCAAATTTGCAGCCATTTGCAGCCACAAAATAATTACTAGCTGTGCACACATAGTCCCACCACATGGCCAATGACATAACACATGTATGAGGTGAATCTGGGATCGACAACTACAAGCATTCTTTTTTTATATGTGAAATTGTGACAATTCAGGACTGTGGAGCGCATGAAGGCAATGGAGGAGAGGGAAGGTCAGGGTAGGCAAAGAGGAGGGTGCAGGAGACGATCACCAGCACCGTGATATAGAGCACTGACACCTGCACTGTGATAGAGTCATCTGACACCAGCACCGTGATAGAGAGAGAGAGCACTGACATCAGCACCGTGACATAAAACACTGACATCAGCACCGTGATATAGAGCACTGACACCTGCACCGTGATAGAGTGATCTGACACCAGCACCGTGATAGAGAGCACTGACATCAGCAGCGTGACATAAAGCACTGACACCAGCACCGTGATTTACAGCACCAGGAGGAAGTCAGCATAGCACAGGGATGGTGGGAGCCCCTCATAATAAGCAGCCCCAGGAGAAAGTCAGCACAGCACAGGGATGGTGGGAGCCCCTCATAATAAGCAGCCCCAGGAGGAAGTCAACATAGCACAGGGATGGTGGGAGCCCCTCATAATGAGCATAGCACAGGGGTGGTGGGAGCCCCTCATAATGAGCATAGCACAGGGATGGTGGGAGCCCCTCATAATGAGCATAGCACAGGGATGGTGGGAGCCCCTCATAATGAGCATAGCACAGGGATGGTGGGAGCCCCTCATAATAAGCAGTCCCAGGAGGAAGTCAGCATAGCACAGGGATGGTGGGAGCCCCTCATAATAAGCAGCCCTAGGAGGAAGTCAGCATAGCACAGGGATGGTGGGAGCCCCTCATAATGAGCATAGCACAGGGATGGTGGGAGCCCCTCATAATGAGCATAGCACAGGGATGGTGGGAGCCCCTCCTAATTAGCATAGCACAGGGATGTTGGGAGCCCCTCATAATGAGCATAGCACAGGGATGGTGGGAGCCCCTCATAATAAGCAGCCCCAGGAGGAAGTCATCACAGCACAGGGATGGTGAACTTTACAAGCCTACAGGTCATATTTGCAGCCACAAAATAATTACTAGCTGTGCACACGTAGTCCCACCACATGGCCAATGACATAACACATGTATGAGGTGAATCTGGGATCGACAACTACAAGCATTCTTTTTTTATATGTGAAATTCAGAAACTTCAGGACTCTTGAGACAATGGAGGCGAGGGAAGGTCAGGGAAGGCAAAGAAGAGGGTGCAGGAGATGATCACCAGCACCAGCACCGTGATATACAGCACTGACACCTGCACCGTAAGCAGCCCCAGGAGGAAGTCAGCATAGCACAGGGATGGTGGGAGACCCTCATAATGAGCATAGCACAGGGATGGTGGGAGCCCCTCATAATAAGCAGCCCCAGGAGGAAGTCAGCATAGCACAGGGATGGTGGGAGCCCCTCATAATGAGCATAGCACAGGGATGGTGGGAGCCCCTCATAATGAGCATAGCACAGGGATGGTGGGAGCCCCTCATAATGAGCATAGCACAGGGATGTTGGGAGCCCCTCATAATGAGCATAGCACAGGGATGGTGGGAGCCCCTCATAATAAGCAGCCCCAGGAGGAAGTCATCACAGCACAGGGATGGTGAACTTTACAAACCTACAGGTCATATTTGCAGCCACAAAATAATTACTAGCTGTGCACACGTAGTCCCACCACATGGCCAATGACATAACACATGTATGAGGTGAATCTGGGATCGACAACTACAAGCATTCTTTTTTTATATGTGAAATTCTGAAAATTCAGGACTCTTGAGGCAATGGAGGCGAGGGAAGGTCAGGGTAGGCAAAGAAGAGGGTGCAGGAGATGATCACCAGCACCGTGATATACAGCACTGACACATGCACCGTAAGCAGCCCCAGGAGGAAGTCAGCATAGCACAGGGATGGTGGGAGACCCTCATAATGAGCATAGCACAGGGATGGTGGGAGCCCCTCATAATATGCACAGCAGAGGGTGCAGAAGAGTAAGGAGTGAGCCAGTCAACCAATTCTGGTGCTTCCTTTGACGTAATCGCACGCACCTTCTGCAATTTCCCACTTTGGCTCAAGCCTGTTGCTCCTGCCCTACCCCTAACACCCCTGCAGAAGGGCCTGCCTCTTCCTCTGCCTTTCATTTTTTAAATGACCCTGTGACAAAACTCTCTACAGAAGTGCAGTATGTATGTGGAAGAAGGTATATAACACCCCGCTTCAATCTATTGTTTTTGGGGGCCACTGGTCTATCACACCAGCTACAATACTTTTTTTTGGATTGCGTTTGTCACTCTTTGTAGTATCGCTGCAGAACCGCTCAGCAGTCACAATGCTGGACAGTGGAAACGCACTATACTATGCTTTCTATATGTGTAAGTATTTTATACGTGTATTACACAACTATATACTGCACACCAAATAGTACACTTCTACCAATCCTTAAGGACCTTTGTGGAACTAGTAGGTTGTGATTAGCAGACTGTACCTCACTCAACCCTATATACTGTAGTAAGCTATACCTTACCAGTCCTTAGAAGGACCTTTGTGGAACTAGTAGGTTGTGATTAGCGGACTGTACCTCACTCAACCCTATATACTGTAGTACACTATACCTTACCAGTCCTTAGAAGGACCTTTGTGGAACTAGTAGGTTGTGATTAGCAGACTGTACCTCAGTCCCTATACTCATAAAGGACTACTGCAGCAGAAGGGCAGCAGTCAGCAGTAGTGCACCTCAACCCGATATATTGTGGACCTATACTAGTCCTTAAGGATTAGCAGACTGTACCTCACTCCACCCTATATACTGTAGTACACTATACCTTACCAGTCCTTATAAGGACCTTTGTGGAACTAGTAGGTTGTGATTAGCAGACTGTACCTCCGTCCCTATACTAATAAAGGACTACTGCAGCAGAAGGGCAGTAGTAGTGCACCTCAACCCTATATATTGTGGACCTATACCAGTCCTTAAGGATTAGCAGACTGTACCTCACTCAACCCTATATACTGTAGTACACTATACCTTACCAGTCCTTATAAGGACCTTTGTGGAACTAGTAGGTTGTGATTAGCAGACTGTACCTCAGTCCCTATACTGATAAAGGACTGCTGCAGAATAGGGCAGCAGTCAGCAGTAGTGCATCTCAACCCTATATATTGTGGACCTATACCAGTCCTGAAGGATTAGCAGACTGTACCTGACTCAACCCTATATACTGTAGTACGCTATACCTTACCAGTCCTTATAAGGACCTTTGTGGAACTAGTAGGTTGTGATTAGCAGACTGTACCTCAGTCCCTATACTCATAAAGGACTACTGCAGCAGAAGGGCAGCAGTCAAGTATAATATTCTTTCTATATTTGGAAGAAAGAATATTATACGTGTACAGCCCTATTACCATACCAGTCCTGAAAAGGACCTTTGTGGACCTAATAGTAACAGCTAATGATTAAACTGACTGTCCCTGCTGCACACAGTGTCCTGTCCCTATCTGCACTGAGAAAAGACAATCTACTGCAACAATGACTTGAATAGCAGTGCCTCAAACCTATTTCCTGAACTACACCTATACCATACCAGTCCTTAAAAGAACTTTTGTGGACCTAATAGCTAGCGATTTGTGTCACTGCAGTCTCTCCCTGCTCCACACAGCAACCTCTCCCTATAGTGACAGTAGAAAGAATGTAAAATGGCCGCCGGATCGGGTCTATTTATAAGTTAGGGGGAATGTCCAAGTGTCCATGTGCTGTAATGTCTCAATTGGCTGTCCTGTACCCCATGATGTATGTGTCATCATAGGTCAAAGTTCTTTTACACAGTAAACACGTGGGTCCGCCGGGTGAACAGCGGCAACAGTCCGCCGATCGGGCAAATCGCGAACAGCCGAAATTCACTGCGAACCGACCGCCGGGCGAACAGTTCGGCCATCCCTATATGTGAGTGGTATTTTTATATTCTTATTGAGCTAATAAAAAAATGGCTGCCCAATGGATAGCTCCTGGTCCCTTATTTTTTGAGTACTGAGCGAGATATTGAAGGGGGCATACACCTTTATGCCTGTGTGGACATGCAGAATCTAATGGGTGACCCTGGAAACTGATGCAACTGAGCACTTATTGACTGACCTGTATATTCTATGTGTCAGTTGACAAGGTGAGCATGCGCGCCTTATGGTGGTGGAACACAGTTGTGTGTTTATTCCAAGATTCACTGGTGTATCCATTTAAAAACTATCAAGGATTGGTGAAGAGTAGGGATGAGCCAAACCCCCCCCCCCCGGTTCGGTTCGCACCAGAACTTTCGAACGGACCCCAAATTCGTACGAACTTTAGAACCCCATTGAAGTCTATAGGACTCGAACGTTCGAAATTAAAAGTGCTAATTTTAACGGCTAATATGCAAGATACTGTCCTAAAAAGGGTTTGGGGACCTGGCTCCTGCCCCAGGGGACATGGGTCAATGCCTAAAATGTTTTTAAAAATGGCCGTTTTGGCGGGAGCACTGATTTTAATGACGATTAAAGTGAAAAAAAAGTGAAATATTCCTTTAAATATGGTGCCTGGGGGGTGTCTGTAGTATGCCTGTGAAGTGCCACGTGTTTCCCGTGTTTAGAACAGTCCCTGCACAAAATGACATTAAACGGAAATAACATCATTTAAAACTGCTTGCGGTTTTAATGTTATATCTGGTTCCTGCAATATGGTTGAAAATCATTGAGGAAAAATGGCATGGGTAGCCCTCCCTGCCCATTACCAGCCCCTTTGGGTCTTGTACGCATATTAAGGGGAACCCCGTACCCATATTAAAAAAAGGAAATGTGTGTGGCCCCCAGGCCCTATATACTCAGAACAGCAGTATACAGGCGGTGCAAACAAGACAGCGACTGTGTAGGTTTGTTGTGTTAAGTTGAATCTGTTTGTAATTTTCAACTGGTACATTTTTAAAGTGTAGCTCCAGTCAAAAAAAATATTTTTAAGCTTTTTGGAAAACATAGGGAAGGGTTATCACCCCTGTATAATTTGTTTTGTCGTACATCTTTTTTCATCTCACTTGCTGTTGTGTCCTTCCGTTTGCAAGTAGGAGATGTTTGTAAGTTGGATGTTTGAAAGTAGGGGCCTGCCCTATATGCTCTGCAGAAATGGCGGAACAAGGTGTTGGTTTTGCCACAACATTGTAAGCCCTCAAAGTGACTCTTGCTGGGCGCTGGAGCGCCCTGCTGTGAACGATTATATCAAGAATTGTAATTACATGCCATTGTTGAACAGTGGTAGAAAAATTGACCTTTGGTGGTTGTGGTGCTGGTGCCACAACACTATAAGTCCTCACAGTTACTCTGGGTGGGCACAGGAACGGGCCCTCCTGTGAAATATTATATCAAGAATTGTAATTACATGTCCCTGTTAAACAGGGGCAGAAAAATTGGGCCTTAGGCACTGGTGCTGGTGCCACGACACTGCAACCTCTCCCATATACTCTAGTTTTATTGCAGGAATTAGCCCTGCTGCAAAGCATTGCATCAAAAATTGTAATTAAACGCCCCTGTTAAACAGGGGCAGAAAAATTGGGCCTTAGGCACTGGTGCTGGTGCCACCACACTGCAACCTCTCCCATATACTCTATTTTTATTGCAGGAATTAGCCCTGCTGCAAAGCATTGCATCAAAAATTGTAATTAAACGCCCCTGTTAAACAGGGGCAGAAAAATTGGGCTGATGGCATCACCCAGAACCAGAAATGTTCTTCCAACATATCAGCGGAGGAGGAAGAGGATAGACAATCAACATAACAGGACAGTCACTCAGCATCAGCATAGGCAGTCTTGAAGGGATGTGATATTTCAAAAAAAATTATTCGGTTACATCAGCTTTAGGTGCTTGGTAGCTGTGGGTGATCCAAGACTGATTCATCTTGATGAAGGTCAGTCGATCAACTGATTCGGTGGACAGGCGCACCCTGTCATCGGTAACAAAGCCACCAGCAGCACTGAAGGTGCGTTCCGAAAGAACGCTGGATGCAGGACAGGCCAGTAGCTCAATTGCATACTGTGCAAGCTCTGGCCAGTGATCCATCCTCAAGACCCAGTAAGCCAGAGGATTTTCGGTGGGAAAGGTGTCCAAGTCTGACCTTGCCCCTAGGTATTCCTGCACCATGTAAATCAGACGCAGGCGATGGTTGCTGGAGCCGATCATACCTTGGGGCTGCGGACTAAAAAATTGTCTGAAAGCATCAGTCAGACGGCCACCTTCTCCACCGCTCCTTCTGACCGATGCCTCAGCAACACGTTGTCCAGGACCAGGAGTTTGTAACCTCCCAGTCTCTGGGAACGCGTTGCACAGACCTTTCTGCAAGGCCTCCCGGAGATGTCTCATCCTCTGCTCCCTCTGCGATGGCAAGATAAGGTCGGCAACCTTACCCTTGTACCGTGGATCAAGGAGAGTGGCCAGCCAGTAATGGTCCCTCTCCTTGATCCGAAGAATACGAGGATTCTTCCGCAGGCTTTGCAGGATCAAGGAGGCCATGCAGCGTAGGTTAGCTGAGGCATTCGGTCCGGAGTCCTCTGGGTCACTAAGGGCAACATGATCCGCAGCTACCTCCTCCCAGCCACGTACAAGTCCACGTGTTTCTTGGGACTGTAAATCATCCCTACAAGACTGCTGCTGCTGATGCTGAGTGCCAGCCTCCACCTCCATGCTGACACAATCATCCTCCTCCTCCGCTTCCTCCTCCGCTTCCTCCTCCTCATCCTCTTCCTGTGTGATGGGTGGCACAGCAGGAACACTGTCTGGATAAAGGGGGCCTTGAGAGGCAAGGAAGTCCTCCTCTTCCTGCCTCTGTTCTGCCTCAAGTGCCCTGTCCATTATTCCACGCAGCGTATGCTCCAAGAGGTGGACAAGAGGTACAGTGTCACTGATGCATGCACTGTCACTGCTCACCATCCTTGTGGCCTCCTCAAACGGTGACAGGACAGTGCATGCATCCCTGATCATGCCCCACTGGCATGGTGAGAAAAAACCGAGCTCCCCTGACCCTGTCCTGGTGCCGTAGTCGCACAGGTACTCATTGATGGCCCTCTGCTGCGTGTGCAGCTGCTGCAGCATGGCCAACGTTGAGTTCCACCTGGTGGGCATGTCACATATAAGGCGGTTCTTGGGCAGGTTCAACTCCTTTTGGAGCTCAGCCAGCCAAGCACAGGCATTAAATGATCGGCGGAAATGCACACAGACTTTCCTGGCCTGCTTCAGGACATCCTGTAAGCCGGGGTACCTGCCCAAGAACCGCTGCACCACCAGGTTAAGGACGTGAGCTACACAGGGCACATGGGTCAGTTGTCCCTGTCGGAGGGCGGAGAGGAGGTTGGTGCCATTGTCGCAAACCACCATTCCTGGCTTAAACTGGCGTGGCATCAACCACCTCTCGGCCTGCCCCTGCAGAGCTGACAAAACATCCGCCCCAGTGTGGCTCCTGTCCCCCAAACAAACCAGCGCAAGCACGGCATGGCGTCGTTTTGCCTGCGTACTTGCGTAGCCCCTGGAACGCCTACGGAGCACTGCTGGTTCTGAGGACAGAGCACTGGAAGAGGCCATGGAGGAAGAAGAAGAGGAGGGGGTGGAGGAGAGAGGTGTGTCACAACCAATAGTAGCATTTTGGAGGCGTGGTGGCGGAACAACCTCCAACACTACTGCACCTTGTCCTGCATCCTTCCCAGCTGCCAGAAGAGTGACCCAATGGGCCGTGAAAGACAGGTAACGTCCCTGTCCATGCCTGCTGGACCATGAGTCAGCGGTAATATGCACCTTACCGCTGACCGCCCTGTCCAGCGAGTCAAGGACATTGCCTTCCACATGCCGGTAGAGAGCCAGAATCGCCTTCCGTGAGAAAAAGTGGCGTTTGGGGACCTGCCACTGAGGAACCGCACATTGTACAAACTCATAGAAGGGGGCCAACCTACCAACTGAAAAGGCAGCAGTTGAAGTGCTAGCAATTTAGCCAAGCTAGCATTCAACCGCTGGGCATGTGGATGGCTGGGAGTGAACTTCTTTCGCCGGTCCAGCAGCTGGGGCAGGGACATTTGCCTGCTATAATCGGACGTGGGTGTACTGCTAGCAGAGTGCCCGGAAGCACTTGGCTGTGACACACCTAATTCTACACCTTCATTCCTCTCAGAGCAGGTTTCAGAGAGGACTGAAGGTCTAGTGGGGTTGGAGATGCCAGCTGATGAGGAGCAAGGAGAGGTCCGCTTTGTTCTTTGGTGTGGGTCTTTGAGGTACGCTTGCCAACGAGCTGCATGGCAGGTCAACATATGTCTGGTCAAGCATGTGGTGCCCAAGCGGCTGATGTTTTGGCCACGCGAGATACGCTTGAGACATATGTTGCAAATAGCAGCGGTGCGATCTGATGCACTCGTCTCAAAAAAGGCCCACACCAATGAACTTTTAGAATAACACGCAGAGGCAGCGCCCTGCACAGGCGGAGCTCTGCGGTGTGATTCAGTCGGTGTGCTGCCCCTAAGCTGGCCCCCGGAGGGCATCCTGCCTCGTTGGACATGTGCCTCCTCCTCCTCCTCCTCTCTCCTACCAGGCACCCACGTGGAGTCAGTGCCCTCATCATCCCCTCCCTCTTCATCGCTGTAGCAAACCTGGCAATATGCTGCAGCTTGTGGAACATGACTGCCAGATTGCTGTCCTTCTTGAGCATCCCCTCTCTCTGCATTCACACTACTGCCTTCCTCTAGCTGAGTGTCATCATCAGAGGCTACAAAACACTGGGCATCCTCCTGGAGCATGTACCCAACACTGTGCTCAAAGAGTTCAGGAGACTCCTCAGGAGGACGTGGTGGGTCTAGGGAAGGAGTCACTGATGATGACATTGAGAGGAGGGAAGACGATGCGTTGGCAGCTTCTTTGCTAGTACCCTGAGACTGGGTGAGAGAGGATGAGGAGGATGAAGAGGGCTTGGTCATCCACTCTACCAAGTCATTGGCATGTTGCGGTTCAACATGTCCAGCTGCCGAAAAGAAGGACAAGCGTGTCCCATGGCCACGTGCTGATGACAATGCACCGCGTCCACGACCAGCACTGTTGTCTCTAGACACAGAGCCTGCTTGCCCTCTTTTATCGGCTCGCGCCTGTCTGCCTCTCCTTGCTGGCCTTCCAGACATGGTAATGGCCTGAAGGGAGTTGGGTAAAACAGCAGTTGGGTAGTGTATATTGTGCTGGAGGCACACAACACCCACTAACTCCTGCAGATGCCTTTATTATAGAACACCAGAGATAAAGGGGTATACTGTAATGGAGTCACACAACACCCACTAAGCCCTGCAGATGGCTCTATTAGAGAACAGCAATAAAGGGTAGATACAGGTGTATATTGTGCTGGAGGCACAAAAAACCCACTAACTCCTGCAGATGCCTTTTTTATAGAACACCAGAGATAAAGGGGTATATACAGATGTATACTGTGCTGTGCTGGAGGCACGCACAACTTCCAATAACTCCTGCAGATGGCAAGTGGGCTCAAATAGAGAAGAGCTATGTAGGTGGATATAGCGGTGTGTACTGGGTACAGAGCACGCAGACAGCACGCACAAGCTCCTAACACTACTGACCGCAAGCTCTATTATAAAAGATAGATCACTAGCTATATAGGTGAGGTGAATATAGCGGTGTATACTGCGGTCAGGGCACGCAGACAACAACCACTACAGAAGAGCAAGATCGAAATTCGGCCAATAACGATCGGTGTATACTGTGTTGAAGGTACACAGAACACCCACTAACTGCTTCAGACGCCAACACACTACACAAGCCTGAGCTATGATTGGCCACAGGCATCCTGCCTGTGGCCAATCATGGCTCTCCTCGCTTCTGGCGCTGTGATTGGCCAAGCATGCGGGGTCACAGTGCATGCTTGGCCAATCATGAGCCAGCAATGCACTGCGATAACGCAGTGAATTGTGGGTCGTGAGCGCCACACGAATTTGGCGCGAATGGCCCATAACGTTCGGAATTCGCCGAACGGCGAACAGCCGATGTTCGAGTCGAACGTATGTTCGACTCGAACACGAAGCTCATCCCTAGTGAAGAGGGACATATGCATCTCTTTAAAGTTTGAACACTTAATTGGACTTTATTTCATCACTTAAACATTGTTTTGTTCTTTTGTCTGTTTTTTTTTTACCTTTTTTGCATTAGCAACTCAGCTGGGTGTTTATGTTTCTTATTTGCTTTATTTTCTATATATTGTCATTTTTAGCACTCTAATGCCCCGTACACACAATAGGATTTTCCGACAACAAAATCCTGGATTTATTTCCGACGGATGTTGGCTCAAACTTGTCTTGCATACACACGGTCACACAAATGTTGTTGGAAATTCCAAACATCAAGAATGCGGTGACATACAATGAGCCAGGAAAAATGAAATTCAATAGCCTGTGCGGCTCTTCTGCTTGGTTCCGAGCATGCGTGGAATTTTGTGCAGCGGAATTGCGTACACACGATCTGAATTTCCGACAATGGATTTTGTTGACGGAAAATTTGAGATCCTGATCTCAAATTTTGTTTGTCGGAAATTTTGACGGAAAATGTGCGATGGAGCATACACTTGGTCAGAATTTCCGACAACAAGCTCCGATCGAACATTTGTTGTCGGAAAATCCTATCGCGTGTACTGGGTTTATGAATAACACCCATCTATTTATTTTCTATGTGATGCTATATATATATATATATATATATATATATATATATATATATCACATTTTTAATATCTATTCCACTATATGTGGGTTTGATGGGCAGGAGGGTGTTGGGAATCATTTTTCGTTGCTTATTTTTCTATGCGATATTATTATATTTCTTCATTTTCTCATCATATATGAGTTAGATAATTTGGTGGTTGTTTTCTATTAAAGGGGTTGTAAAGGTAAATGTTCTATGCATTAAGGTGAAAAAACATCTGGCAGTGCCTGCGCCCCCAGCCCCCCCGTTTTACTTACCTCACCCCTCGAAAATCCCACGCTCGCCCCCACCATCCTTCTTCACCACTCAGCCTGGCCCCTGATTGGCTGGAGTGGATGGATGGAAAGCAGCGCAGCCATTGGCTCGCGCTGCTGTTAATCACATCCACTGACGCGGAGCGCCAGATTCGGGGCCGTGTGATACAGCGAGCGGCTATAGCCGCCGGCTGTATCACGGGAGCGCGCCCGCAGGTGCTTCTCACCATACGAGGGAGCTCACATGTACGTGAGAAGTACCTGTGGGAGGAAGCAGAGACAGCCGCTGAGGGACCATAGAAGAGCAGGTTCGGGGCCACTCTGTGCAAAACGAGCTGCACAGTGGAGGTAAGTATAACATGTTTGTTATTTAAAAAAAAAAATGTAACTTTACAATCCCTTTAAGCATCTGATTACTGATTTGGTTACTACCTTTATCACTACCTTTCACTTGACGTAGTTGTTGTAGCAGCACAGCACCAATTTTTGGTTACAGTAATTTATAAGCCCATCGTCAAGTGAACCACTAAGTGGTTCTTCCGAATCATCCTCCATTTCACTCTTGCTTTCTACCCCCAGTTCATTTCTGCCAGATATAAAGAAGAACTGAATTTTTTTTAGGCATGACAATTTATCATTTTTAAAATTATAAAATTTTTCAATTTAGCGCATGCTTTAACGTAACATGTTAGGTACGTCCGTTCTGCAGCTAGCCTATTAGTAATTGGCTGAGCTTGGCTCAGGTGGGGGGCGATATGCAAGGTGGGGATGCAGAGAGGAACCTCGGGGACAAATGCAGTTTTAATGAGCACTTTTCTGCTGTTTGCGGACAGCAGGAAAGTGCCCTGTTTTTATTGGCAACACTGCTTGGGGCCCCTCACCAGTGGCCGCACCTTGCGACCCTAGTAGTTTCGCCACTGCCTTGTGTGTACGCCCAAATGTGTGACTCCATAGTCACATGGGCTACTCAGATGTGATTGGGAGGAAACGCTCAGCATAGAAACTCACTGAAAATCTGCCTACACAGCTGAAATATTCCCAACTGCACTGAGGACATGGACAGAAGGGGGAAATGGAGGAAAACATGATCTACCAGTTTTTTTTTTGCAGAATACTGACAATTAATCTCATAGTGGCAGAGTGAGTATAAAGTGCATTTCATACACCATTTATTGATATTTTTAATGATGTGGGTTTAGTGACACATTCATGTGTATGACCCCCCTGTGCTGACCTCTGTAGGAGTGTCTTCTTCTATAAATTACCCTGTAATTGTCCCATCCTCCTTCATAGACTGCTGATCATCCCTCACATGTTTCTTCTTCTTCTGCCTTAATCTCAACCTTTAGATCCATCAGATCTTCACCCTAAACCAATACAACTGTGCGTCTTGTCTCTCCTAACAGAAAAGTAAACTTTGAACCTAAAGTGGAACCTTAGTCAGAAAATTGATTCCTGCTAGATCTCTTCAGGCCAGCCCATTTTGCGGGTATACCCTGTTTCCCCAAAAATAAGACCTAGCGTGATTGTCGGTGATGGCTGCAATATAAGCCCTACCCTCCAAATAAGCCCTACCATGTTTCCCAGAAAAAAAACCCTACCCTGAAAATAAGACCTGCAAGGACTTAAACTAGGGCTTATTTGGGTGGTAGGGCTTATATTGCAGCCATCACTGACAATCACGCTAGACTTGTGCACAACAGAAAATTTCGTTTTAGTTTTGGTTCGTTGTCATTTGTAAAATACATCATTTCGTTCTGTTATATTCCTTATGTTACATTAATACGTTTTCGGATAATTTGTTATTATTTGTAGAGTGCCGAATTCATTCGTTCGTATTTGTTGAAATTCGCTATTTATGTATGTATAGACATTCGTGATAATGATTTGTAATTTGGAAAGTCGTTTGTTTATTGAATCTTTTAACACACACAATGACAACGTCTCTTCTCCTCGGCTCAAATACAATACAACACCCTTCTCACTCAGTTCTCAGGAATGCACTTTGCCAGTAATCCATCCTCCGGCACAAAATTTATTAGCTGATTGGACTATAAGATTTACTTTGAGCTGACCTTTTGTTTCATTAGATCTTTAAAGAATTACCGAATCATGTCAAATTCATTCGAATTCATTCGTTATGTTTCTTTCGTATTCGTTGTTATTTGTTATTTTTTTATTCGGACATTCGGATGCATCTGAATGTCCGAAAGATGCAAAATTCGGCCGAAATTCGATTCGTTACGAAATGAATTGCACAAGCCTAAATCACGCTAGGTCTTATTTTCAGGGAAACAGGATAGCTATGTAAAATATTAAATATAGGCGCTTATGCTGTGTAAAATCCAGTAATACACTGCCTCACCCTGCTCTGAAAATGCTCAGTTTCTCTCTATTTTTAGACACTGCCAAATTTGTAGAGGCCAATCTGCTGACAGAATTAAATCCTCCTATCCATTAAAGCCAAGGAAGCTGTTTGTTTGATCTGCAACTGCCAGGATTCTGCACATATGATTAGTTGCGTCACCAGCCATTTAATGGTTTGACAGTTTTATTGAGGACACAAACAAATGTGAATGTTAGCAATCCAGAACTTTTTCTTGATATTGGAGATGTGTCGCTCTTCCATCCATGACCTTTCCTTAGCAGTCTATCCTAATGGATTAAAAATAAAAAATAAAAACTTTTTTTTATTGGGTTCAGCAGATGGTGACTGTATTAGTGCCCTCTCACATGGGCTTTTCGATTAAGGGTCCACGTGTCAATTATTTGAGCAGATCTAATTAGAAGCTTCATGCAGATTTATAGGCAGGCTGAACTAAAGGGACGTGTGTCCACCTACCTCCGAGTCCGTTCAGGTCCAGAAACAGTAACAGGACTGCATCCTTTTCCGTCTTTCCAAACCTAACCATGACGGATGGAAAGTAGCCTGAGAGACTGGACCTAGAAGGCTTTGATGTCTCAGATCCAGGCTGATGCCAAAATTAGGCTTGTGCAATTCGTTTCGTAACGAATCGAAATTCGGCCGAATTTTGCATCCGAATGTCCGAATAAAAAAAAAAAATTACAACGAATACGAAAGAAATATAACGAATGAATTCGAATGAATTCGACATGATTCGACATTATTTCAACTGCATTCGAAATGATTTCAACATGATTCGACATTATTTCAACCGCATTCGAAAATATTTTGTGACCCGACTTTAGGGCCATGTATCTCGGGGTCACTTGGTGCTAGACACTTCAAATTTGGATATGTTGTAGTGCTAGTATTATTGTGTTTGCATACCAAATTTGAGGTTTCTAGCTATAAGTGCCCCCGAGATATGTGGCCCCAAAATCGGGTCGCAAAATGTCATTCTCTGCTCTATTAACTAATAACATTTTGCGACCCGATTTTGGGGCCACATATCTCGGGGTCACTTATAGCTAGAAACCCCAAATTGGTATGCAAACACAATGGTACTAGCACTACAACATATCCAAATTTGGAGTTTCTAGCACCAAGTGACCCCGAGATACATGGCCCTAAAGTTGGGTCACAAAATATTTTCGAATGTGGTTGAAATAATGTCGAATCATGTTGAAATCATTTCGAATCCGGTAGAAATATTTTCGAATTTCGTTGAAATATTTTCGAATGTGGCCGATTTTTCGAATACGGTAGAAAACTAAACGAAATCCGAAAACGAATTTAAGGAAGTTAACGAATATAACTAAACGAAATTAATGAATTAACGAATTAAAACGAAACGAAACTAAACAAATTTTTGCCTTTTGCACATGTCTAGCCAAAATGTGCTTCCTACTCCGAGGAGTGGAAGCGCTCTTACATTGTAAGGAGGACTGGTGGGCTTAGGGATCCCGGACCGGCAATGAAAGGAAGTGCAAAGCCTTGATGTCTAGGAAGAGTGAAAAGCTCCCATTTGCTGAGTAGAGGTAGTAACCATAGGAGTAGGAGAAGTTTTTAATCCTCTGGTGTAGGAGTACTTTTCCCCCAGTGACTTCATTGATGAATTTATTAAGGGATTCCCCAAAAAAAGGGTATTCACCATCATGCATAAAAGGTGTCTTATCAAGCAGCCTCAGCAAAACAAGTTCTAAGCCATACTATGTCCCTTCTGCAATAATGAACACTTACCTGTCTGCTTGCAATCTTCTATGGAATGCACACTGTGCAGCTCAATCTGCATTCCCGCCACATTCCAATGCTGGAATAATGAAGTCCCGTGTGCATGCACGTGATGACGTGATTCCCCAACTGGCCAAACAAGGGGTTGAAGACCCGACACCTGGAAGTAACTAGGAAAAAAGATGACAGCAGCCAGCAAGGGATTTAACTGCTGCATCATTGGAATGAGGAGGTCAGAATTTCTTTGAGTTTAGTTCTGCTTTAAGAGATTGGGACAATATTACAAAGTTCACATTCAATTTGTGCATTGGCATGAAAAGTATTTTTTGACTTAGCCAGCCGATTGGAATTTAAACGATCGGATTTTGTGATTTTAGATCCTGTTCTCAAACTTTGTGCGTCAGAAATTCCGACGGAAAAAGTCAGATGGAGCCCACACACGATCGGATTTTCCGCCAACATGATCCGATCGCACAGTTTCCGTCGGAAAGTCTGACCATGAGTATATATTAGAGTATATTGATTGGTTTGAGAAAAAGTTATAGCATCTACAAACTATGGGATTTTTTTATTTTTACTAGTAATGGCGATGATCAGCCATTGCTGTGATCTAGCGCACAGGTGTCACAATGTAGCAGTAAAAAGGAACTGATTAAAGTGGTTCTAAAGGCTCAACGTTTTTTACCTTCATGCAGGTCTAAGTTAAAAAAATCTTCTCTGTGCAGCAGCCCCCCAATACAAACCTGAGCCCCATTGTGATCCAGCAATGTGTACAAGATCCTCAGCTCTCCAGGAACTCTCCCTAGCACTGTCAATCACAGCCAGTGAGACAATAAGGAGAGAGAGGGGGCGGGGCTCTGTGTGAAAATGGCACGCAGAACAATGGCTCAGGAGCGCACCTGCTTGGATGTCCCCATAGCAATATACTTGCTACGGGGGCACTGGGCAAGAGGAAGGGGCCTAACTCAGAAGCCAAACACCTTACCTCCATTCTTGCAAACCATGATGACTGAAGGTTGAAATACCAAGTAAAGGTGTTTTCTGTAAAGAAGAAGGTAAATTTGTACCACTCCAGCTACCACCACCACCAAACAGTGAGAATCTCCTATGATAGACAGAACAGTGGTCCAAGGACGGCCCAGGACGGGACTTCCTATTACAGAGGCTGCCAAGTAAACAGGAGATTTTCACTTTATGTAATCTGATGGCACTCGTCCCCCCCCCCCCCCGCCTCCCTGTCCCCTCCGAGGCAGCGAAAATGGAAGTAGTAGCGTATAATACGCACACGCTATTTGCACCCGATTTTCATGGTGAAAAGGTGAGTGTTATACGCCAATATATACAGTATTTATTTTTACTAGTAATGGCGGCTATCAGCGACTTATAGCGGGACTGCGATATAGGAGCTGACAATTCCCACACCTGACTGTCGTTTTTTGGGGACAAGTAACACTAAGGCCTGATTCACACCTATGCATTTTTAGTGCTTTTTGCATTTTGCAAATTTGCACTACAGTCCATTTATTATGGTTTCCTATGGAACACGTTCTGTAGTGCAAATCTGCAAAATGCAAAAAGCACTAAAAATGCCATAGGTGTGAATCCAGCCTAATACAGTGATCAGTACTAAAAATATGCAATTTTACTATACTAATGACACTGGCTGGGAAGGGGTTAACATCAGGGGCAATCAAAGGGTTAAATGTATGCCTAAGTTGTGCTTACGAACTGTGTGGGAGGTGCTTTGACTAGGGAAGGCAAAGATCCACATCCCTGCTTAGCAGAAACACAGGATCAATACCTTTCCCTCTGAGGCCGCGTACACACGCGGGGACTGTTCGCTCAACTTTGTCCGCTGAACAGTGTTTCAGCGGACAGTCCGCTCGTGTGTGGGCTTTCAGCGGACAGTTTCAGCGAACAGTCTGCTGAACAAGGTTTTTCGGAATTTCCGAAAAACTGTCCGCTGAAACCTTGTTTCAGCGAACAGTCCCCTTGTGTGTAGGCTTGTTCGTCAAACAAAGTTCCGCGCATGCTCAGAAAGAATTTATACGCCCATGGTTGCATTGCAGTGTATAGGACGTCGTTTTCTAGTCCCGTCGTACGTGCCGTTCACGTCATCGCGCACGGTTTCAGCAAACTGTTCGTACGTCGTGTGTGGCCATGTCCGTCCATGCTAATTTTGAGCGGACTGTCCGCTGAAACTGTTTGACGAACAAAGTTGAGCGAACAGTCCCCGCGTGTGTACGCGGCCTGACAGAATGACAATCTGCCTTGTTTACATAGGAAGATTATCGTTCTGCCTCTGTACTGTCTAATCAGCGGGTGCTGGCAGACATTGAGTCTGCTCCTGCTGTGTATAATCACACCACGAATGGGTCGTGGGCAGCGTGCGTGCCCGCCCTGGCTCAGAATGGCCGGTCTGCCTAGTATATGTGCATGGGGTGGTCGCTAAGCGGTTAAAATTACTTCCAAGGTCCGCTTTATTAGAGAGAAGAGTAATGTCATGTGACCTCCCAGAATCCTCCTCACCTCTCCGGTCACCAGGTAGATGATCTCCAGTGTAAGGCTCAATATCCTCTAAATCAACGTCATCCTTTCCTTCTTTATTTTGGAAGGAATGTCCATTAATTGAGGAGCAGGAATCCTGAAAGTGTCAAAAGATCAATTATGACTTTATATGCTTGGTCATTGATTGCTTCACATATATATTACACACAGTAAACAAATCATTCCTTATGTCCACCAAAATTCCTATCCATAATTCCTGTATTCCTTCTCTAGATCTACAAAAACGGTTGAGGAGTCAAAATATGATGGCCAAGTGTGGGCCAAGTTTTTACTCAATATACAAGGTTGACTAGTATTCTTTGGCTAATATGTCCATGAATAATCACAACAGATATCCAAGTGGGGTTGCCTTGATTTGGTGGGTATGAAAGATTAGTCTGAAGGTATATTGTTTGCTGCTAAAAAAACTCTGATCTGACACCATGAGGATAATACAGAATGGAGACACCCCAAGTGCCGTAAAAAAGGTCTATGGAAGCCTCACATTTTGCCCAGGGAACCCTTGTGGAGGACCTTATGTTCTGCAGTGTTTAGTACAAATAAGGGGGATCCACCAGATAATCCCTTTTTGGGCTCAATTACACTTGCTTCGATTGTAACACACATTAAAGTGCCCGCCACTTCAACATGCTTTTTGATGTATTTTTGATGCTTTGGTAATGCTTTTTTTGAAACTTGGTAAATGCCCAATGCATGCTGATTTTTGATTTGTTTTAAAGGGACCCGGTAGAACCTGGCTCAGTAGTATCCACACTCAGCAGATCCCCAGCTCATTATTACACCTGTTTATCAGATCACCAGCTCATTATTACCCCTGTTTAGCATGTTCCCAGCTTATTGGTACCCTCGTTCAGCAGATCCCCAGCTTAATATTACCCTTATTCAGCAGCTCCCTAGCTTATGAGTACCCTTGTTCAGCAGTTAACCTGCTCAGTGTTACCTCCAGCTCTGCTGATCCCCCACTCAGTAGTAACCCTCAACTCTGCCAATAACCTACTCAGTAGTAACCCTCAGCTCTGCTGATCCTCTGGTTTGCAGATCCTTCTCTCTCTCCAGTTCTCGCTCACCTCCCACTATATTGCTCCCACACTGGCCACACCCTCCAACAACTAGTGACATTGCTAGTTTCTCCTGCTATGGTCCCCCAGCTCTGCCACTCATTATTCTCTCTCAGGTCCCCACTTACCTTCTGCTATAGCCTTCTCATGTTGCACACTATGTGTGCCATCTGCTCCACTCCAGTCCAGACCCTGTACACCTTCCTGCTGCTCCACGATGCACACCAGATGTGAAGTCTGTGCCAGACACTTCCAGAAAATATACACATGAAATGGAAGTGACTGCTGATGATGTCTTCCTGGTTCGCTTCTTAGTTTCCCAGTGCATCCTGGGATATCTCTTACCTGCAATACCTAAAAACAAAACAAAGGGAAGCTAATGCTGAATAAAAGCCTTTCAAAAGCTGTAGGTGCTGTTAGTGAGCATTGTCATAGACTTCTATAGAGGCTTTGGAGATGCTTTGAAGCACCAAGAAAGCAACATGCGGTATAATTTTTTTTGAAGCAAAGCAAACATTTGAACAGGACTGTAAGGTAACCATTTTATTTAGTGACAGGGGCTTTTGTTGTCATTGAGAGTGCTTTAAAAAAGCATGTCCAATGCCACATTTTGTAAGACCCCTTTCACACCAGGGCGTTTTGCAGGCGCTATAGCGTTAGAAATAGCGTCTGCAAAACGCCCTAAAGAAGCTGCACCATTGTGTGTAGTGTGAAAGCCCCGAGGGCTTTCACACTACAGCGGTGCGCTGGTAGGACGTCAGAAAAAAGTCCTGCCAGCAGCTTCTTTGGAGCGGTGAAGGAGGGGAGTGTTTACCGCTCCTCCACCGCTGCTGCCCATTGAAATCAATGGGGCAGCGCTGTAATGCCGCCGGCAAAACGCCGCTATTGCGGCGTATTGCCGGCGGTTTTAACCCTTTTGCGGCTGCTAGCGGGGGGTAAAAGCACCCCACTAGCGGCCGAAATGCGCCGCAAATCCGGCGGTAAAACGCCGCTAAAAATAGCGGTGTTTTACCGCCGACGCAAGGTGCGGTGTTGTGTGAAAGGGGTCTCAAGGAGCCCTTATCCTCTTACTCCCTAGCTGTGGCCACCATCTTTTGTGCCATAGGCGAGGGTGGCCACACAAAGGATCTCAAAGTGGGTGAAAGGTATGTTGGTTGGGTGGTGATGGGTGAAGTAATGGAGTCAGGACGAGAATGTATTACATACACCATGGCTACCATGATGGACAATATAGTACTACTATGGCAATGTGCATGCAACTTTCTACCTCCCTCCATCCTTTAAGTGATTGCTTGTAAAAAAATATGAATTTGGGCTTAGCAACACTGCCTTTCCAGAATGCACACACATAACCATATGTTACCCCTTACTGCCTGCCTCTGTGTCCTGTTTTAACAGTTTAAACTGTCACAGTGTTAACATGATCAGAAGCCAGTCCCTCCAACTACCAGATTTATTGCTATCCCTGTCCCCATTGTTTGACCCTCTCTATTTGTCCTCTGTACCATTATCACCAAAAATAAATATCTAGTGATACCAAGTGCCTTCAGAAGTCACCTAATTAGTAAATAAAGTCCACCTATGTGCCATTAAGGCTGGGTTCACACTATTGCAAATTGGATGTGAGATCCAATTTGCAATAGCAGGAGATTTTGACCGTCTCTCTATGGAGCCGGTTCACATATCTCTGATGCGGCTCCGGTGCTTTTGGTCCGTTTCAGGTCTGAATTCAGCCCAAAATTTGAGCTGAAATTGGACCTAAAACGGTGAACGGGGGCACATGGAACCCCTGCTGGGATTGGTATTAGGTGTGAACCCAGCCTTAATCTTAGTATAAATACAGCTGTTCTGTGGACCCCTAAGAGATGTGTTAGAGAACCTTAGTGAACAAACAGCATCAAGAAGACCAAGGAATACACCAGACAGGTCAGGGATAAAGTTGTGGAGAAGTTTAAAGCGAGGTTAGGTTATAAAAAAAAATGTCCCAAGCTTTGAACAGCTAATGGAGCTCTGTTAAATCCATCATCGGGAAATGGAAAGAGTATGGGACAACTGAAAACCTACCAAGACATGGCCGTCCATCTAAACAGACAGGCGGGGCAAGGAGAACATTCATCAGAGAAGCAGCCAAAAGGTCCATGGTAACTGGAGGAGCTGCAGAGATCCACAGCTCAGGTGGGAGAATCTCTCCACAGGACAACTATTAGCCCCTGCACACATGGTCGGACATTTCGACAACCAAATCCATCGGATTTTGTCCGTTGGATTTTGTCCGAAACTGTTGCATACACACGGTTGGACAAAGTTGTAGAAAAATCCGATCTTTCAGAACGTGATGACGTAATTTTGTTACGATGGGACTACATTCAGGCTAGTAGCCAATAGCTTTGATGTAGGAATTTGATCTGAGCATGCGTGGCACTTTGTCTGATCGAAATTCTCTACACATGATCGAAGTATGTCCTATCGGACCAGTTGGTTGGAAAATATTTCCAACATGTTGGAAAATTTGGTCCGACGGATATGCCGACGGAAACAGTCCGATGCATACCACACACATTCGGATTATCCGACAACACAGTCCGATAGGACACATTCCGACGGATTCTCCGACCGTGTGTACAAGGGCTTAGTCGTGCTCCACAAATCTGTCCTTTATGGAAGAGTGACAAGAAGAAAGACATTGTTGAAAGAAAGCCATAAGAAGTTCTGTTTGCAGTTTGCAAAGAAACCATGTGGGGGACACAGCAAACATGTGGAAGAAGGTGCTCTGGTCAGATGAGACCAAAATCAAACTTTTGGTCTAAAAGCAAAACGCTATGTGTGGTGGAAAACTAACACTACACATCACCCAGAACACACCATCCCCACTGTGAAACATGGTGGTGGCAGCATCATGTTGTGGGGATGCTTTTCTTCAGCAGGGATGAGGAAGCTGGTCAGAGTTGATGGGAAACAGGAGCCAAATACAGGGCAGTCTTAGAAGAAAACTGGTAAGCCCTTGTATACACGGTCGGACATTCTGACAACCAAATCCGTTGGATTTTGTCTGACGGATTTTGTCCGAAACTGTTGCATACACACGGTCGGACAAAGTTGTCGGAAAATCCGATCGTTCAGAACGTGGTGGCGTTATTTCATTACGACGGGACTACGTTCAGGCTTGTAGCCAATAGATTTGGTCTAGAAATTTGATCTGAGCATGCGTGGCACTTTGTCCAATTGGAATTCTCTACAAACGATCGGACAAAGTCTGATCTGATCATGTTGTCGGAAAATTTTATAGCCCAGCTCTAAAACTTTGTTGGTCGGATATTCCGACGGAAACAGTCCGATGGAGCCCACAGATGGTCGGATTATCCAACAACATGGTCTGATCGGACATTTTCCGTCGGAATGTCCGACCGTGTGCACAAGGGCTTAGAGTCTGCAAAAGACTTGAGACTGGGGCAGAGGTTCACCTTCCAGCAGGTCAATGACCTAGAGACATTCCTAAAAAGACTTGCAGCTGTAATTGCAGTGAAAGGTGGTTCTACAAAGTATTGACTCAAGGGGGCTGAATACAAATGCACGCCACACTTTTCACATATTTATTTGTAAAAAAAAAAATGAAAACGATTTATCATTTTCCTTCCACTTCACAATTATCTGCCACTTTGTGGTGGTCTATCACATAAAAGCCCAATAAAATACATTTACATTTTTGGTTGTAACAAGACAAAATTGGGAAAATTTCAAGGGATATGAATACATTTTTCAAGGCACTGTATACTATCTTGCCTAAAAAGTCCAATTAAATGGGGGAAGTTTTTTTTTTTATGTGAAACAAAAAGAATAATATATTATTATATTATAAGAATAATAACACATGCATATATACATGATAATAAGATGAAAACCATACACACAAATGTGTAGAAAAGTGTCTAAAAAGTATTGGGAAATGCGGAGTCACCCAAAAGCAACCCCGTAGGTGCTGTGACTACATATAACAATTAATAAAAATAGTGAAAAAAGTTGATGGGAGTCTCCCTTCTTGAACTCTGATGCAGACAGGAGTGTGTCACTCAATTTACAAGCCACCATAAACATACAATAGGATACGCTTATCAGCGGTGGTGGACACACATACCATATGGCAGTGGGTCAAATGCACCTGTGGTTCTCCTGTTGGTATAATCTGGAACGTGTAGATGGGCAGATGTCAATCCCCGACCAGGAAGGCACACAGAAGACCATGTGAACGTGGACAAAACAGCCGAAGGTATCTCCATCGTGTCCAGGATCACGAGTAGGGATGAGCCGAACACCCCCCGGTTCGGTTCGCACCAGAACTTGCGAACGACCCCCGCGTTCGGTACGAACGTTAGAACCCCATTGAAGTCTATGGGACTCGAACGTTCGAATTGGAAAGTGCTAATTTTAACGGCTAATATGCAAGATAGTGTCCTAAAAAGGGTTTGGGGACCTGTCTCAGGGGACATGGGTCACTGCAAAAAAAAGTTTTAAAAACTGCCGTTTTGGCGGGAGCACTGATTTTAATGAAGATTAAAGTGAAAAAAAAAAAGTGAAATATTCCTTTAAATATGGTGCCTGGGGGTGTCTGTAGTATGCCTGTGAAGTGCCACGTGTTTCCCGTGTTTAGAACAGTCCCTGCACAAAATGACATTTAACGGAAATAACACCATTTAAAACTGCTTGCGGTTTTAATGTTATATCTGGTTCCTGCAATATGGTTGAAAATCATTGAGAAACATGGCATGGGTAGCCCTCCCTGCCCATTACCAGCCTATTTGGGTCTTGTACGCATATTAAGGGGAACCCTGTACCCATATTAAAAAAAGGAAATGCGTGTGGCCCCCAGGCCCTATATACTCAGAACAGCAGTATACAGGCGGTGCAAACAAGACAGGGACTGTGTAGGTTTGTTGTGTTAAGTTGAATCTGTTTGTCATTTTCAACCGGTACATTTTTAAAGTGTAGCTCCAGTCAAAAAAACTATCTTTAAGCTTTTTGGAAAACATAGGGAAGGGTTATCACCCCTGTATAATTTGTTTTGTCGTCCATCTTTTTTCATCTCACTTGCTGCTGTCTCCTTCCGTTTGCAAGTAGGAGATGTTTGTAAGTTGGATGTTTGAAAGTAGGGGCCTGCCCTATATTATAGCGGTATGTACTGGGTACAGAGCACGCAGACAGCACGCACTATCTCCTAACACTACTGACTGCAAGCTCTATTATTAACCACTTGTTAGCCCAATGTTTGCATAAAGTGAAAGATGAAGTTATGCTGAGTAAATAGATATCAAACATGTCACTCTTCAAAATTGCACATGCCCGTGGAATGGCGCCAAACGTCGCTACTTAAAAAATCCCCATAGGCGACACTTTAATTTTTTTTTTTACTGGTTACATGTTTTGAGTTGCAGAGGAGGTCTAGGACTAGAATTATTGCTCTTGCTCTAACATTCTCGGCGATACCTCACATGTGTGGCACATGCGAGCACATGGGGACATGGGCGCTTTAATTTTTATTTTATTTTTTTATTGTTCATTTTACTTTATTTATTTTAGTTTGACATTTTTTCCCCCAAAAATATATTTTTGATCACTTTTATTCCTATTACAAGAAATGTAAACATCCCTTGTAATAGGAATATGGGGTGACAGGTCCTCTTTACAGTGAAATCTGGGGGGTCAATATGACCCCACATCTCACCTCTAGGCTGGGAAGCCTGAGATAAAAAATAAAAAAAAAGATTCTGGCTTTGATCGTACTGGCGAGTTGGTAGAAGCACCGGAGGGCGGTGAGGGGTGGGGGGCGTCTATGGCTGGGTATTTCAGGGTATCACCGAGTATGGCTGGGTATCTCTGAGTATGGCTGGGTATGGCAATTTATGGCAGGGTATTACAGAGTATTGGCGGGGTACTACAGAGTAATAGCAGGGTACTGCAGAGTATTGGGGGGTACTACAGAGTAATGGCAGGGTACTGCAGAGTAATGGGGGTACTGCAGAGTAATGGGGGGTACTGCAGAGTAATGGCAGGGTACTGCAGAGTATGCACTGGTATTGCAGAGTATTGGCAGGGAATTGAGGGGTTAAATTCGGTGAGCAGCGATGTGGGCACTGCAGATGCAGCCCACATCGCTGCTGACACCGATCTCTTTCCCCTCCGCTGTACCGATCGGTACAGAGAGGGGAGGGAGGAACCGGCGTCATAACATGACGCCGGTTTGTTTCCAAGTGATCACTCCGTCATTTGACGGAGCAATCACGTGGTGAACGGCCGCTATGAGCGGCCGTTTACCGTGATCCGTGATGCGACCCGGCGGTCACGGATGCTCTCGAGTGCGCACACCTCGGGGCACGCGAGAGCAGAATTCTGGGAGGCCGTTAATTAACGGCCTCTCAGAGTTAAACAACCCCCCTGAAGCTGTTAATCGGCAATGGGCAGTTGTTAAGTGGTTAAAGCTAGATCACTAGCTATATAGGTGAGGTGAATATAGTGGTGTATACTGCAGTCAGGGCACAGACAACAACCACTACACAGCAGCAAGATAGGAAATCAGCCAAAAACGATTGGTGTGTACTGTGTTGAAGGTACACAGAACACCCACTGCTTCAGATGCTAAGTAACACACTACACGAGGCCGCCTCAAAGGCGGCCTTATATAGTGTGGGGCGTGCACTACACAGCCTGAGCTATGATTGGCCACAGGCAGGATGCCTGTGGCCAATCATGGCTCTCCTCGCTGCCGGCGCTGCGATTGGCCAAGCATGCGGGGTCACAGTGCATGCTTGGCCAATCATCGGGCAGCAATGCACTGCGCCAACGCAGTGCATTATGGTCCGCGCGCGCGTCACTCGAATTTTGACGCGAACGGCCAAAACGTTCGGAATTCGCCGAACGCACGAACAGCCAATGTTCGAGTCGAACGTACGTTCGACTCGAACACGAAGCTCATCCCTAATCATGAGTGGTAAAGTGGAATATAAAAAATGGGAGAAAAAAGCTCCATATAGTGCAACCAATATAATATAGATCAACCAATAATGTTTTATTGGAATAAATTCTAACGATTTGCAAGATAAAAACATAAAAAAGGAAAACATTCCAAAATCAAGTAGGGTAAAATAGAAACGATAAAAAAGCAATGTGGGAGTCTCAAATGAGCAAACTGACGCGTTTCGCCACAAGGGGTCTTCAACAGGGGCATCATTTGGCTCCCCACATTGCTGTAATATTTATACTAAATACAAAATGGAAGAAAAACGCCCACAAAATGGATGAACCAGAAGTGGCATGGCGTGCGTTCCAAGCCTCCGGATGGACAAACACTTCCGGGAAGACACGCCTTCCAAACCTCTGGGTCATCTTACTAAAATAATGCATCCCCTATGAAACTGCATAATGAATCCTCAATATGAAAATTTGACCAATGGGCACACATGACCAATATACGGGCATAGAACGAGTGGAGCAAAGATACTGTTCCCATCTCTGTGTTCCAAACCTCTCCCTAAAAATGGGGAGGTGGAACACAATGTCATCTCCGGAAAGACCACCGCAATAACAGACGTAACATCATTTCTGGGATTCTGCGCTCCAAACCTCTCCCTGGTACCGGGGAGGTGGAGCGCAATGTCCTCTCCGGAATAACAACCGGAATGTCAGACGCAGCGTCACTTCCAGGACGGCCCTAGATCACATGGCATCTATTCCACCAATAGAAACTGTGGCACTCCATTTGAAAACCGCCTAGCGTGTGTGTGCTTGTAAACATTAGGCAAAAATCTCGGATGAAAAAAATTCCCATTATAGGAACAATCCCCAATACCCGAGATACGCACACGCTCAAGTACCTCGAATGGCGAAAGAGCCACGCCGATGTGTCCATCAAACGGGGGGGACGGGACGACTAATGAATGCAAAATGACATATAACATAGGGGATGCATATTACAAAATTAATCTATGCAATAACAATGGATGGGAAAAACAATAAAAATATAAACATAAAAAAGGGGGCAGTGACTGTAATCCGTGAACACCCATATCCTCATAGAGGGCAAAAATGATCGCCCTGCAGCTATATATAAAAAACAGCCTAGAGGACACTCCATGTGGGGAAAAATCCACAAGGATACCATCATGGCCTAACAATATGCATACATAAAATGTAAAAACCTTGAGTCCCACATGCTAGTACCATTGGAACTGACAAACATCTGACATAAAATAATAAACAGAAGACATATCATGGACCTAAAAATTTAATATAGACAAAACTATATTATTGTTACATGGAAAATGGGACAGACCAAGTCCCAACCATGGGGGATAAAATCACCTATAAAAAGGAAAGATGCCCCTCCCCCCCCCTCAAAGCATTCAGTTTCCTACTATAGTAAGGAATGTGAACCAAAATAAGAAAGGAAAAATAAAGATAGATAATTAGTAAAAATGAAAATAAAACTAGGAAATGGGGGGTAAAGACACGACCCAAACGAAACAAGAGCCCAAGTGCGACTCAAGCCTGGTTAATGAAGCAAATAATGTCCCATTCAACATTCACCGTATGGAAAATGCCTAAAACAGGCATGTCCAAAGTCCGGCCCGTGGGCCAATCGCGGCCCAGTTTTGAATGGCCTGCCTGGTTATCTAAACATATGTATCTTTTGTGGCCCCCGACGATTTCCCAGCGCTGGGGCTACAAAAGATATATAGTCCGCCTGCCTCGGAGGGAGGAGGTGGGACAAGAACTCTGCACACAGGAGGAGTATTTCCTGTTTATACGGCAACCTCTGTAAGAGGAAGTCCCGTCTCCAGGGCTGCCATTGGACGACTGTTCTGTCCATCAAAGGAGGCGGGACTTTCAATTAAAGAGGCCGCTGTGTAAACAGGAGATTCTTCTGTAGGATATCTTTGGCGCTCGTCCTGCCCCCTCCATGTCCCCTCCAAGGCTGCACTGATGGCAAATGGTGAGTGCATTTCTTGCAATGGTGCGTGCATCCCTGGCTAATGGTGCATTCCTGGCTATTGGTGGGGCTGCATTTCTTGCAATGGTGAGTGCATTCTTGGAAATGGTGGGGCTGCATTTCTTGCAATGGTGAGTGCATTCCTGACAATGGTGGGGCTGCATTTCTTACAATGGTGAGTGCATTCTTGGAAATGGTGGGGCTGCATTTCTTGCAGTGGTGAGTGCATTCCTGACAATGGTGGGGCTGCATTTCTTGCAATGGTGAGTGCATTCTTGGAAATGGTGGGGCTGCATTTCTTGCAGTGGTGAGTGCATTCCTGACAATGGTGGGGCTGCATTTCTTGCAATGGTGAGTGCATTCTTGAACATGGTGGGGCTGCATTTCTTACAATGGTGAGTGCATTCCTGACAATGGTGGCGCTGCATTTCTTGCAATGGTGAGTGCATTCCTGAAAATGGTGGGGCTGCATTTCTTACAATGGTGAGTGCATTCCTGGCTATTGGTGTGGCTGCATTTCTTACAATGGTGAGTGCATTCCTGGCTATTGGTGTGGCTGCATTTCTTACAATGGTGAGTGCATTCCTGGCTATTGGTGTGGCTGTATTTCTTGCAATGGTGAGTGCATTCTTGGAAATGGTGGGGCTGCATTTCTTGCAATGGTGAGTGCATTCTTGGAAATGGTGGGGCTGTATTTCTTGCAATGGTGAGTGCATTCTTGGAAATGGTGGAGCTGCATTTCTTGCAGTGGTGAGTGCATTCCTGACAATGGTAGGGCTGCATTTCTTACAATGGTGAATGCATTCCTGGCTAATGGTAGGGCTGCATTTCTTACAATGGTGAATGCATTCCTGGCTATTGGTAGGGCTGCATTTCTTGCAATGGTGAATGCATTCCTGGCTATTGGTAGGGCTGCATTTCTTGCAATGGTGAATGCATTCCTGGCTAATGGTAGGGCTGCATTTCTTACAATGGTGAATGCATTCCTGGCTAATGGTAGGGCTGCATTTCTTACAATGGTGAATGCATTCCTGGCTAATGGTAGGGCTGCATTTCTTGCAATGGTAAGTGCATTCTTGGAAATGGTGGGGCTGTATTTCTTGCAATGGTGAGTGCATTCCTGGCTAATGGTAGGGCTGCATTTCTTACAATGGTGAATGCATTCCTGACAATGGTGGGGCTGCATTTCTTAAAATGGTGAGTGCATTCCTGACAATGGTGGGGCTGCATTTCTTACAATGGTGAGTGCATTCCTGGCTAATGGTAGGGCTGCATTTCTTGCAATGGTAAGTGCATTACTGGCTAATGGTAGGGCTGCATTTCTTACAATGGTGAGTGCATTCTTGGAAATGGTGGGGCTGCATTTCTTGCAATGGTGAATGCATTCCTGGCTATTGGTGGGGCTGCATTTCTTGCAATGGTGAGTGCATTCTTGGAAATGGTGGGGCTGCATTTCTTGCAATGGTGGGGCTGCATTTCTTGCAGTGGTGAGTGCATTCCTGACAATGGTGGGGCTGCATTCCTGACAATGGTGGAGCTGCATTTCTTGCAGTGGTGAGTGCATTCCTGACAATGGTGGAGCTGCATTTCTTGCAGTGGTGAGTGCATTCCTGACAATGGTGGTGCTGCATTCTTGGCAATTGGGGGTCTGCAGATGGGCACTGACCCTTATTTTTCTTCATAGTTCTTTATTTAAAAAGTATTTTTTTTCCTGAAATTTTGCTCTTAAAGCGGGAGTCCGCCGGGACTCCGCGTTTTTTTTTTTTTTTTTTTTAAAAGCCAGCAGCTACAAATACTGCAGCTGCTGACTTTTAAAATAGTGACACTTACCTGTCCAGCGCCCCCGTGATGTCGGCACCCGAAGCCGATCTCTAGATCGGTACTCGGGTGCTGCCGCCGCCATCTTGGGTATGGGAATCAGGAAATGGAGCCTTTCGGCTTCATTTCCCGGTTCCCTACTGCGCATGCGCGAGTAGCGCTGCGCAATAAGGACGGTCCCCGCTGCCTCTGGGATCTGTGTGTTTCCCAGCAGGCAGCGGGGCACTTGCGGAAGGGGGCGGGCACTTGCGGAAAGGGGCGTAATCTACGCCCCTTTCCGCAGAGAGCTATCCCGGAAGTGGGTGCAGTTACCTGGATTATCCAGGTAACTGCACCCCCCTCCCCCCTGAAAGGTGCCAATTGTGGCGCCGGAGGGGGGGAGGATTCCAATGAGCGGAAGGTCCATTTTAGGGTGGACCTCCGCTTTAAAGTGAAGGTGTGTGCTATACGCCAATAAATACGGTATGTCCAAATAATACGCATGAGCTCATCTCTTTTTAAGTATCCAATGGGGACACTAGTTCTGGTGACAGCAAGTGATTTGTCACATTTCCTTTAACTTCCTGTTATGGCTATGGGACAGGAAGTGAAGGGACATCTCCCCAATGGGGACACAGATGGCAACCCCCCCCCCAAAAAAAAAAACTATTAGGGATATAACTCTCCCCTACTCTATCCAAAATTAAAACAAAAACCTATAGTTGAGAGCTAAATTGACAGCTCTATATAAATGCCTATAATGAATAATCAGAGGAATTGCAGGAAGATGATGATGTGTGGAGGTGACATGATCCCCCCATCCAGACCACACACAGTGCCGAGACCCCCTTCTCTCATAATAATCAGACATTATTATATGTTCTTCACTCCAGCTGCAAATAAGTGGCCGTTCTACTTCCTGGCCATAAGAAAAGAAATCACAATAGACAATAGAAACCAGGAAGCAGCTGGGCTGCTGTGGAACGCACAGATAACCACGGGGCGGAAGCAGCTGTATACCAGCAATTAAGCCCCGCCCACTAAGCTCTTGTGACGAGAGAGGCCACTAGATGGCAGACAAACGACTCCTTTGTATGGGGGAGGAGGTTGTTTTCATTCCCTCAGGCTTCTTATTCTAAATATTTACTAAATACGTTTTGATTTTCTTGTTATAGATGTTAATAATTTATTATCAATATAAAATCGTAGATATTTATTCTTGTAGAGGCAGAGGTTGTCCCCAGTCCTGGAAAATCGGCGGCCATTTTGTTGTAGACCTGAAGGAGGCTCTCCAGCAGTGTGAGAATCCTCCTGGAGGGGGTGTTATCTTGGAGAGTGTGTACCCAGTGAGGAGGAGGTAATAATGTCTTCTTATTATGAGAGAAGGGGGTCCCAGCACTCTGTGTGTGGATTGGATGGGGGGATCATCATCTTCCTGCTGTCCTCTGATGTGGAGAACATTAGATGGAGAGTTCCACTGGTAATGATGGCACTGCAGATGATGACACTGGGGGTGACATTTAGTGATGACACTGGGGGTGATGGCACTGGTGTGAAGACACTGGGGATGATGACATTGGGGATGATGGCACTGGGCATGGTGACATTGGGGATGATGGCACTGGGCATGGTGACACTGGGGAAGATGGCACTGGGCATGGTGACACTGGTGATGATGGCACTGGGGGTTTAGACACTGGGGATGATGGCACTGTGGATGATGGCACTGGGGGTGAAGACACTGGGGATGATGGCACTGTGGATGATGGCACTGGGGGTGAAGACACTACAGATGATGGCACTGTGGATGATGGCACTAGGTGTAAAGACACTAGGGATTATGGCACTGAGGGTGGTGACACTGGGAATGATTGCACTGGAGATGAAGACACTAGGGATGATGACACTGGGAATGATGACACTAGGAATGATGGCAGTGGGGGTGAAGACAATTGGGATGATGGCACTGGGGGTGAGGCACTGGAGATGATGACACTCGGGTGACATTTGGTGAAGACACTGGGGATGATGACACTAGAGATGATGGCACTGGGGATAATGACACTGGGGGTGAAGACACTGGGGGTGAAGACACTGGGGATGATGGCTGGGGGTGAAGAAACTGGGGATGAAGAAACTGGAGGTAATGGCACTGGGGGTGAAGACACTGGGGATGATGGCACTGGAGGTGAAGAAACTGGGGACGATGACACTGGACTGGAGGTGATGGCACTGGGGATGATGGCACTGGAGGTGATGGCACTGGGGATGATGACACTGGAGGTGATGGCACTGGGGATGATGACACTGAAGGTGATGGCACTGGGGATGATGGCACTGGGGGTGAAGAAACTGGGGATGATGACACTGGAGGTGATGGCACTGGGGGTGATGGCACTGGAGGTGATGGCACTGGGGGTGAAGAAACTGGGGATGATGACACTGAAGGCGATGGCACTCGGGGTGAAGAAACTGGGGATGATGACACTGGAGATGATGGCACTGGGGGTGAAGAAACGGGATGATGACACTGGAGGTGATGACACTGGGGGTGAAGAAACTGGGGATGATGACACTGGAGGTGATGGCACTGGGGGGTGAAGAAACTGGGGATGATGACACTGGAGGTGATGGCACTGGGGATGATGACACTGGAGGTGATGGCACTGGGGTTGATGAAACTGGGGATGATGACACTGGAGATGATGGCATTGGGGGTGAAGAAACTGGGAATGATGACACTGGAGTGATGGCACTGGGGATGATGGCACTGGGGATGATGACACTGGGGGTGATGGCACTGGGGGTGATGGCACTGGGGGTGATGGAACTGGAGGCGATGACACTGGAGGTGATGACACTGGAGGTGATGGCACTGGAGGTGATGGCACTGGGGATGATGACACTGGAGGTGCTGGCACTGAGGGTGATGGCACTGGGGGTGATGGAACTGGGGATGATGACACCGGAGGTGATGGCACTGGAGGTGATGGCACTGGAGGTGATGGCACTGGGGATGATGACACTGGAGGTGATGGCACTGGGGATGATGACACTGGAGGTGATGACACTGGAGGTGATGACACTGGAGGTGATGGCACTGGGGGTGATGGAACTGGGGATGATGACACCGGAGGTGATGGCACTGGGGGTGAAGAAACTGGGGATGATGGCACTGGAGGTGATGGCACTGGGGGTGATGGCACTGGAGGTGATGGCACTGGGGGTGAAGAAACTGGGGATGATGACACTGAAGGCGTTGGCACTCGGGGTGAAGAAACTGGGGATGATGACACTGGAGATGATGGCACTGGGGGTGAAGAAACTGGGGATGATGACACTGGAGGTGATGGCACTGGGGGGTGAAGAAACTGGGGATGATGACACTGGAGATGATGGCACTGGAGGTGAAGAAACTGGGGATGATGACACTGGAGATAATGGCACTGGGGGTGAAGAAACTGGGGATGATGACACTGGAGGTGATGGCACTGGGGGGTGAAGAAACTGGGGATGATGACACTGGAGATGATGGCACTGGAGGTGAAAAAACTGGGGATGATGACACTGGAGGTGATGGCACTGGGGGTGAAGAAACTGGGAATGATGACACTGGAGGTGATGGCACTGGGGATGATGACACTGGAGGTGATGGCACTGGGGTTGATGAAACTGGGGATGATGACACTGGAAAAGATGGCACTGGGGGTGAAGAAACTGGGAATGATGACACTGGAGGTGATGGCACTGGGGGTGAAGAAACTGGGGATGATGACACTGGAGTGATGGCACTGGGGATGATGGCACTGGGGGTGATGGAACTGGGGATGATGACACTGGAGGTGATGGCACTGGAGGTGATGGCACTGGGGGTGATGGAACTGGGGATGATGACACTGGAGGTGATGGCACTGGGGATGATGACACTGGAGGTGATGGCACTGGGGATGATGGCACTGGGGGTGATGGAACTGGGGATGATGACACCGGAGGTGATGGCACTGGAGGTGATGGCACTGGGGGTGATGGAACTGGGGATGATGACACTGGAGGTGATGGCACTAGGGATGATGACACTGGAGGTGATGGCACTGGGGGTGATGGAACTGGGGATGATGACACTGGAGGTGATGGCACTGGGGGTGAAGAAACTGGGGAGGATGGCACTGGGGGTGATGGCACTGGGGATGATGGCACTGGGGGTGAAGATACTGGGGATGATGACACTGGAGATGATGGCACTGGGGGTGAAGAAACTGGGAATGATGACACTGGAGTGATGGCACTGGGGATGATGACACTGGAGGTGATGGCACTGGGGGTGATGACACTGGAGGTGATGGCACTGGGGATGATGACACTGGAGGTGATGGCACTGGGGATGATGGAACTGGGGATGATGACACCGGAGGTGATGGCACTTTGGGTGATGGAACTGGGGATGATGACACTGGAGGTGATGGCACTGGGGATGATGACACTGGGGGTGATGGAACTGGGGATGATGACACTGGAGGTGATGGCACTGGGGGTGAAGAAACTGGAGGTGATGGCACTGGGGGTGATGGCACTGGGGATGATGGCACTGGGGGTGAAGAAACTGGTGATGATGACACTGGAGGTGATGACACTGGAGGTGATGGCACTGGGGGTAAAGAAACTGGGAATGATGACACTGAAGGCGATGGCACTCGGGGTGAAGAAACTGGGGATGATGACACTGGAGATGATGGCACTGGGGGTGAAGAAACTGGGGATGATGACACTGGAGGTGATGGCACTGGGGGGTGAAGAAACTGGGGATGATGACACTGGAGATGATGGCACTGGAGGTGAAGAAACTGGGGATGATGACATTGGAGGTGATGGCACTGGGGGTGAAGAAACTGGGGATGATGACACTGGAGGTGATGGCACTGGGGATGATGACACTGGAGGTGATGGCACTGGGGTTGATGAAACTGGGGAGGATGACACTGGAGATGATGGCACTGGGGGTGAAGAAACTGGGAATGATGACACTGGAGTGATGACACTGGGGATGATGGCACTGGGGGTGATGGCACTGGGGGTGATGGAACTGTGGATGATGACACTGGAGGTGATGGCACTGGGGATGATGGCACTGGGGGTGATGGAACTGGGGATGATGACACCGGAGGTGATGGCACTGGGGGTGATGGCACTGGGGGTGATGGAACTGGGGATGATGACACTGGAGGTGATGGCACTGGGGATGATGACACTGGAGGTGATGGCACTGGGGGTGATGGAACTGGGGATGATGACACCGGAGGTGATGGCACTGGGGGTGAAGAAACTGGGGATGATGACACTGGAGGTGATGGCACTGGGGGTGATGGCACTGGGGATGATGGCACTGGGGGTGAAGAAACTGGGGATGATGGCACTGGGGATGATGACACTGGGGATGATGACACTGGAGGTGATGGCACTGGGGATGATGACACTGGGGATGATGACACTGGGGATGATGACACTGGAGGTGATGGCACTGGAGGTGAAGACACTGGAGGTGAAGACACTGGAGGTGAAGACACTGATGGTGAAGGCACTTGGGATGATGGCACTTGTGATAAAGGCACTGTGGATGATGACACTAAGGGTGATGGCACTGGTGGTGATGACACTGGGGCTGTATTTTCCAGAAAGCCAGAGCCTGTACCTTCTAAAAATCCATCTAATGGTGGGGAAAAGCATGGAACGTGGATTTGGTAAGTGCTGCAGGCAGCTTCCTCCCATCTGTTTGGGTTTGGGGCTCTTCCTGGAGTGTCGGATGCCTGCGTCCTCACCATTGCCATAGTGTGTATCCAGCTTAAGATGGCAGCTTCCTTGGGTGACAAGCATGGGACAGTTTAGTTCTACTTTATTTGTTTCAAAAAACAGTTCCATTCAAGGCATGTTGAGAATTTCATATTTGCTTGTGCTCTTAACCAAACTGTCAAGCCACCAAGTGGCTGGTGTCATAACTGATCGCATGTGCAGCACATGACATGACAGTTAGGCCGCGTACACACGGGCGGACTGTTCGCCCAACTTTGTTTCGGCGGACAGTCCGCTCGTGTGTGGGCTTCAGCGGACAGTCTGACGAACAAAGTTTTTCGGAATTTCCGTAAAACTGTCCGCTGAAACTTGGTTTGAGCGGACAGTCCGCCCGTGTGTAGGCTTGTTCGTCAAACTAAGTTCCGCGCATGCTCAGAAAGGATTTACACGACGAAGGTTGCATTGCAGTGTATTGGACGTCATATTTTTCGTCCTGTCGTACGTGCCGTTCACGTCATCGCGCAAGTTTCAGCGGACTGTTCGTTCGTCGTGTGTGGTCAAGTCCGTCCATGCTAATTTTGAGCGGACTGTCCGCTCAAACTGTTTGACGAACAAAGTTGGGCGAACAGTCCGCCCGTGTGTACGCGGCCTTATAGATCAAAGGCTAAGGTGGCGACTTCCATGGCTGAAAATGATCGGAGGGTTTGATTCCGCTTTTAGTTCGGGGCTGATATGTGCTTAGGATTTATTTTGCGAGCTAAAGCTTTTTAAATGGTATTAATTTCTATTGCAGTGTGAGCTTAAAGAAGCAGCCCATATGCCAATCACAATGTGAGAAATACAGAGGAGTGGGAGTATATAGAAGGACACAAGGATATGTAGAAGGACATCATGATGGAGAACCGGCCGCCCCTCACATCACCGGGTAAGAGGAGACTTTCATTTCTTGTATTGAGGATCCCCCTAGATACACACATCCTCTGATATACAGACATAGAAACAATGTATTCAGTCAGTGTGTGTGTTTCCTACAGATGGATCCAGAAATCCCCCAGAGAGATGTCCTCGTCCTCTGTATTCCCGGGACTCCACACAGGAGGATCAGGAGATCCCTCAGGAGGTAGATGGAAATTAGGGGTCTTAAAGTAGAACTAAATGCAAAACCTTTTTATTTTTATTTTGAATAGAATAGAATAGAGTAAGGGAGGAGGGTTATAACCTGTCAGTTTATTTTGCCATCTGTGTTACCATTGGGGAGATTTCCCTTCACTTCCTGTCTCTCAGACCAAAAAAAGGAAGTGAGAGGAAATCTCTCCAAAGTGAGGGAATTCTTGGTTGTCACGAGAACTAGTGTCTCCATTGGAAGATTTATTACTGTTCTGGTGACAATTGAAAATGTAGGATTTTCTTTCACGAGGACGAATAACGGGGGCACAAACAACAATAAAAATCAGACAGGCGTGCTAATCCCTCTCCACTCCGTCCAAACCCCCCCCCCCCCCCCCAAAAAAAAAAAAGGTTTTGCCTTTAGTGATACAAATTATACTATTATGCTTTGATTTTAAAGTGTAATACATATAATATTGCAAATAATTGTGTGTTATCCAGGATGAAGGCCTAAATATTGTTAAAGTTGAAGATGAAGAAGATGTGAGTGATGAAGATCTGTTTAAGGAGGAGAACATTCCTCCAGAGATCAGCACAGGTGAGTAATAAACAATAAATCCAGAGAAGAGTCCCAGATTCTCCTTGTTCAGTCACTACAACAATCTCTTCTCCTCCCCCTTCCTCTGTCAGTAGACAGTAATGGGGGGACAGTATGTGCCCAGTGGGGGAGTCAGGAGCCATCAGCCTCTATTAGACTCCGGATCTCCTCCTCACATCATGTCATTGTGTGTTACCAGCCAAGAGATGTGACCAGTCTCCCCCCACACACACTCTCTGGGGTCTCTCATACATCTCAGTACAGGGGGCTTCACTCTCATCTTTATTCACAGACCCCGGAGACAATCAGAGTGATGTCAAATCCGAGGAGGAGGAAGAAGAACATGTGACAATTAAAGAGGAGGAAATTCCTCTAGAGATCAGCACAGGTGAGATAAAAATGTAATTCAGCACAGCTTCAAAGACTGTCTACTGTACATTTGGAGGACACTTTTCATCAGCTATTTAGTTATTTAAATTTCCTATCAATACATCTAGTTAATGTTACAATTACACGTTTCCTACAGATGGATCCAGTAACAGAAATCCCCCAGAGAGATGTCCCCGTCCTCTGTACTCCCGGGACTCCACACAGGAACATCAGGAGATCCCTCAGGAGGATCAGGTAGATAAAGTGATGAATCTGAACATTCAGTGGGGTGAATAAAAAATTATGGATATAATGTAGGAAATAGGATCCGGTGGCAGTTTTGACTGCAGATTATTTTTAGGGGGTACTGAAAGCAATGGTGGGCATAACTTTTTTGTAACTTTACATACAATGTGGGCGGTACAGTGGTGTAGTGGGTAGCACTCTCTCCTAGCAGTAAAAAGGGTCACTGGTTCAAATCCCAACCACGACACTACCTGCTTGGAGTTTGGATGTTCTCCCTGTGCCTGCGTGGGTTTCCTCTGGGTACTCAAGTTTCCTCCCACCCTCCAAAGACATGCAGGTAGGTTAACTGGCTTCTGTCTAAAAAATTGGCCCTAGTATATGAATGGGGACCTTGTATTGTGGGCTCCTTGTGGGTAGGGACCGATGTGAGTGTGCAATCTACAGGGATAGGGACAATTGTAGACACTCAGGTTGAACTGGATAGACTGGTGGCTTTATTCAACCTTACTAAATATGTATGTTGGCAAGCAGTTTAACTGCTTGCCAACCAGCCACCGCAGTTATACTGCAACAGGTTGGCTCCGCTGCATAAATCGTTGTACCAGTACAGTGGTCCCTTTAATGGCTATAGCAGGTGCCAGTGTCCCATCATATAAGGTCCCCCATCGGATAGTGTCCGCTGTGTACTGCGCATGCGCAGTACACAGCAACACAGATTCCGAAAATTGCCAAGGATGAACGGCGCCTGAGCTGTGAGTCCAGGTTCTATCCCCACCATCCAAGTGGACATAGAGTAGGAATAGAAAAGAGCCGAGCGCAGCGAGGCCGAGCCCGAAGCATGGCGAGCAAAGCTCGCCCGCGAGGGGCCCTCTAATTTTCACAACCCTATGTCCGCTTGGATGGTGGGGCTACCACTTTCACTCACGGTTCAGCTTCAGAGATTTTCCGAAGCTTCGTCTGCGCAGTACGGGGCGGACACTATATGATGGCAGGACACTATCTGCCAGAACACCGGAGCCGATGCACGTGGCTGGGGGTCGTGACGTCCGCCAGCTGCCTGCGATCGCTACACAGAGAGCCAGAACAGGGATCTGTCAATGTAGACAAACACATCCCTGTTCTGTCAGGGGAGTAGAGAGAGATTGTCTTTTCCTAGTGATCAGGAATAGCGATCTCTCTACTCCCTGTCAGTACACTCCCCCTACAGTTAGAAACACTTCCCTAGGGAAAATGTGACCCCTTGAACGCCCGCTAGTGTTAACCCCTTCCCTGCCAGTGTCATTTATACAGTGATCAGTGGCTATTTTTTAGCTCTGATCGTTGTATGAATGTCACTGGTCCCAAAAAAGTTGCAAAGTGTCCGATCTGTCTGCCGCAAAGTTGCAGTCCTGCAAAAAAATGCTGATCACCACCATTACTGGGGAAAAAAATAAAATAATAAAAATGCCATAAATCTATCCCCTATTTTGTACGCTATAACTTTTGCGCAAACCAATCAATATACGCCTATTGCGATTTTTCTTCTTTTTTACCAAACATATCTAGAAGAATACATATTTGCCTAAAGTGATGAAGAAATGTGTTTATTTTTTTGGGGGATATTTATTATAGCGAAAAGAAAAAAAGTATTATTATTTTTTTCAAAATTGTTGCTCTTTTTTTATTTATAGCGCAAAAAATAAAAACCGCAGAGGTGATCAAATACCACCAAAAGAAAGCTCTATCTGTGGGAAAAAAGGACCCAAATTTTGTTTGGGTATAATGTCGTATGATCGTGCAATTGTCATTAAGGGCCTTGTCATTAAGGGGTAAATCCTTCTGGGGCTGAAGTGGTTACATTTCATATGTTGGTGGAGTAACTCTTCCACTATAGTAACTCTGCTTCCTTTGCATTGCACATAAATAATGGATTCCAAGCAAAAGCAACATGTAGTCATTAAGTTCTTGATGAAGGAGGGGTGCAGGCTGTCTAACATCCAGAATGTAATCAGAGATGACCTCATTGATAAGGTCAATGGCTTGTCATTGGTGACTCAATGGTGTCCTCTTTGTAAACATTCTGCAGCCTTCTGTGTATGTTGGACAGCCTGCACCTATCCTTCATCGGGAACTCAACGATGGCACGTTTCTTCTGCTTGGAACACAGTATTTACCTGCAATGAGTTACTATAAAAAAAAAAGTTACTCTACCGACAACTATGCAAGTTATTAACCACTTGATCACTGGGCACTTAAACCCCCTTCCTAACCAGACCAATTTTCAGCTTTCGGAGCTCTCACAATTTGAATGACAATTACTCAGTCATGTAACACTGTACCCAAATGAAATTTTTGTCCCTTTTTTTTCACACAAATAGAGCTTTCTTTTGGTGATATTTAATCACCACTGTTTATTTTTTATTTTTTGGGCTATAAATCAAAAAAGACTTAAAATTTGGTAAAAAAAAAATCTTTGTTTCCGTTAATATTTATTGCAGAGTATTGGCAGAGTACTGCAGAGTATTGGTACTGGGCAGCGCTGTGGGCACTACAGATCCAGCCCACAGTGCTGCTACAAACGATCTCTCCCCCCTCTCCCCTCACACTGTACAGATTGGTACAGAGCGGGGAGTTAGGAACCGGTTTCATGAGATGATTTGTTTACGGTTTGTTTACAAGTGATCGCTCCATCATTTGACGGAGTGATCACGTTGTAAACGGCTGCTACCAGCGGCCATTTACCGTGATGCGCCGGTGTCCGATCAGATAGTATCCCCCATCACATAGTATCCGCCCTCTACTGAGCTTGCGGAAATATCCGTGACCGCCGGGTCCTGAAGACCCGGTGTTCTGACACAAAGTGTCTGCCTATCGAATAGTGTCCAGGTCGTACTGCGCAGGCACAGTGCTTGCGCAGTAAGGGGGAAAAGGAGAATCCGAACATCTCCGAAGATAAACGGCACCTTCGCACTGTGTCCAGGTTCAAGCCCCACCATCCAAGTGGACATAGAGTTAGAATATAAAAGAGCCAAGGGAAGCGAGGCCGCGCCCAAAGCATGGTGAGCGAAGCGAGCCCGCGAGGGGCTCTGTTACTATGAGCAACCCTATGTCCACTTGGATGGTGGGGCTTCAACCTGGACTCAGTGCGCAGGCGCCATTCTTCTTTGCAGATGTTCGGCTTCTCCTTTTCCCCCTTACTGCGCAAGCACTGCGCCTGCGCAGTACGACCTGGACACTATTCAATAGGCAGACACTTTGTGTCAGAACACCGGGTCTTCAGGACCCGGCGGTCACGGATATTTCCGGGAGCGCGCTCCAGGGGGCGTGCAAGAGCAGCATTCTGGGATGATGTCCATGGACACCGTCCCAGAATAAGCCGACCTTGCTGTAGCCGTCTTTTGGCTATGGCCCGGTTGGCAAGTGGTTAAAATAGTTATTCCTGTGTTGGTAACTCTGCCTTTATAGTAACTCTTCTTCATCTTTTTTATTGCAGGTTAATAATGGATTCCAAGCAGAAGCAATGTGCTGTCATTGAGTTCTTGATGAAGGAGGGGTGGAGGCTGTCTGACACCCACAGAAGGCTACAGAATGTTAACAGAGATTACATCATTGATAAGGGCAATGTCTTGTCATTGGTGCCATCTCATTAAACATTCAGTGGCTTTCTGTGGATGTTGGACAGCCTGCACCCTTTCTTTATCAAGAACTCAATGATGGCATGTTGCTTTTGCTTAGAATCAATTATTTACATGCAATGAAAAATAGAAGAGTTACTATAGTTTAATGCCATGTACACACGACCGGTTTTCACATCAGAATAAACTCTGAAGGTTTTTCCAACGGAATTACGCTGAAGCTTTCTTGCATACACAAAACCACACCAAATTACGACTGTCTAGAACGTGGTGACGTACAACATATACGACGGGTCTAGAAAAAGGAAGTTCAATAGCCAGTAGCCAATAGCTGCTGTCTCGTACTTGCTTCAGAGCATGCGCCGTTTTTGGTACGTCGGAACAGCATACAGACGAGCGGTTTTCCCCATAGGAATTGGTTCCGTCGGAAATATTTAGAACATGTTCTATTTCTAGGTCCGTCAGAATTTTCTAAGTAAAAAGTCAGATGGGGCATAGACACGATCGGAATATAGGATGAAAAACTCCCATCGGACTTTTTCTGTTGGACATTCCACTTGTGTGTACACGGCATAATGCCCTGTACACACGATAGGATTTTCTGACAACAAAATCCATGGGATTTTTTTCTGACAGATGTTGGCTCAAACTTGTCTTGCATACACACGGTCACACAAAGTTGGTCGGAAATTCCGAACGTCAAGAACGCGGTGACGTACAACACGTACAACAAGCCGAGAAAAATAAAGTTCAACAGCCAGTTCTGCTTGATTCCAAGCATGCGTGGCAGTTTGTGCGTCAGAATTGTCTACACACGATTGGAATTTCCGACAACAGATTTTGTTGTCGGAAAATTTGAGAACTAGATCTCAAATTTTGTGTGAAGGAAATTCCTATGGAAAATGTGTGATGAAGCCTACACATGGTCAGAATTTCCGACAACAAGCTCCGATCACACATTTTCCATCGGAAAATCCTATGGTGTGTACAGGGCATAAGGGTTACTCTACCAACATGTGAAATTTAAACGACCTACTCAAGTTAATAAAAAAGTTATATGCACTGTTTTACTTTCAGTACAGCCCTCGTAATAAGGTTTGCACTTTCATTTTGCATGACCTCTGTAGAAACACATTTAGAAAATTGCCATGTTTTCTATATATTTGATTGCATTTATGGCACAATGCTTTCATCTCAAACAGACGCACGACTTCGATATGGCTCAAGGCAAGTAGTAAGTATGCACAGTAATGATACTGACCACTAGAGGGAGAATGGATTAAATAAACCAGTGGTTGTCAACTTGCGTAAAACAGGGCAACAGAGTGTCACCCATGACATCACCAAGAGGCTGTAAATGTTAGCCCTTGTACACACGGTCGGAGAATCCGTCGGAATGTGTCCTATCGGACCGTGTTGTCGGATAATCCGACTCTGTGTGGTATGCATCGAACTGATTCTGTCGGAATATCCGTCGGACCCAATTTTCCAACATGTTGGAAATATTTCCCGACCAACTGGTTCGATCTGACATACTCCGATCATGTGTAGAGAATTTTGATCGGACCAAGTGCCACGCATGCTCAGATCAAATTCCTACATCAAAGCTATTGGCTACTAGCCTGAATGTAGTCCCATCGTAACGAAATTACGTCATCACGTTCTGAAAGATCTGATTTTTCGACAACTTTGTCCGACCGTGTGTATGCAACCGTTTCAGACAAAATCAGACGGATTTGGTTGTCGAAATCTCCGACCGTGTGTACAGGGGCTTAGAGATTCCAGAAATATGACATGAGATGGTCAGAGAATGTGAGTGTGCTTTTGGGGGGGGGGGGGGGGGCAGTCATAGACTGTAGACCCATTACAAGCAGATAGATATCACTGCCTGTACAAACAATGCTTAGGCATTTGTGCTCCCTACCGCCTCCCTAAAATTCATTTGTGACACATTTCATATTTGTATCTGCAAGGTCAAATATTTCCCTAAGTATTATAAAGGATTAAAAAGGAAGTAAACCCTCTCTTAGCCCCTGTACACACGGTTGGACATTCCGACGGAAAATGTCTGATCGGACCGTGTGGTCGGATAATCCGACCGTGTGTGGGCTACATCTGACTTTTACCATCGAAATGTCCGACCAACAAAGTTTGAGAGCTGGATATAAAATTTTCCGACAACATGATCCGATCAGACTTTGTTTGATGGTTTGTAGAGAATTCCGATCGGACAAAGTGCCATGCATGTTCAGATAAAATGACGAGACCAAAGCTATTGGCTACTAGCCGCAACGTAGTCCCGTCGCAATGAACGAACGTCATCACGTTATGAACGATTGTATTTTCCGACAACTTTGTCCGACCGTGTGTATGCAACACCAGTTTCGGACAAAATCGGTCGGAAAAAATCAGATGGATTTTGTTGTCGAAATGTCCGACCGTGTGTACAAGGGCTAAAAAAAAAAAAATAACACCCTGCAGGACGAAGGCATAATGAGCTAGTATCCATAGCATACTAGCTTATTTTGAATTACTTACCCGAGATCGAAGCCCCTGCAGTGACCCTCGTCTACGTCCTCTGTCGCCGCCATATCTCCCGGAGTGACTTCCGGGTATTGCTGCTCTGGCGCTGTGACTGGCCGGAGCAGCAATGACGTCACTCCGGGAGCCGTCAGTGACGGCATGATCGCCTTCACTAACGGCACGCTCAGTGCGCCTGCACGTCGTAGACATCATTGCCTGTTTTTTGCAAAATATCTCCTTAACCGTGTAGGTTTAGGAGATATTTCTTGCACCTACAGGTAAGCCTTAATCTAGGCTTACCTGTAGGTTAAAGTGGTCTGTAAGGGTTTACAACCACTTTAACAGGATAAAAAAAACACAGTACAGTATGTGCTGCTAAGGAGGGTGGCACTAAAGTGACCCTGTGTGGGCAAATCAGAGGTGCACTTCAAGCCATAAAAAGGGTAATCCTGAATGCTAAACATTCAGATTACTACAAACATCTGGGTTGATTTACTAAAACTGGTGCAGCTCTGCATAGAAATCAATCAGCTTCCAGGTTTTATTTGTCAAAGATGAACTAAACTATATGCAACATATTTTGCACTCTCCAGTTTTAGTAAATCAATCCCATTGTGTAATGATGTATGCTCAGATATGCCAGTGGGGTTGTGAGGCCAAATCCTTTGGTACATGCACACTGTCCTACAGATAACTTTTACTTTAGTTAAAATAATTAATTTCTACTGTTTTCTGTTATTTAGGATGAAAATCTGATTACAATTAAAGTTAAAGAAGAAGCAGAAGAGCTATATGTGAAAGGCGATAAGCTGTGTAAGAAGAAAATTCCTCCAGAGATAGGCACAGGTAGTCACGTTTCTTTTTGCTTGTTTTGTGATCCCTATGAGACCGCACAGTCAGGTCCTGGACCTCCAGTTCAGGTAAAAGAGAAGTATGGTCTTATGCCCTGTACACACGGTCGGACTTTCTGACGGAAAATGTGCGATTGGACCTTGTTATCAGAAAATCTGATCGCGTGTGTGGGTTCCATCTGACTTTTTCCTTCGGAATTTCCGACACACAAAGTTTGAGAGCAGGATCTAAAATTATTCGACAACAAAATCCGATTGTTTAAATTCCGATCGTCAAAGTGCCACGCATACTCAGAATAAATTACGAGACGAAAGCTATTGGCTACTGCCCTCTTTATAGTCCCGTTGTACATCTTCTACATCACCGCGTTCTGAACGATCGGATTTTCTGACAACTTTGTGCAAACGTGTGTATGCAAGACAAGTTTGGGCCAAAATCCGTCTGAAAAAATCAGACGGATTTTGTCGTCGGAATGTCCGTCCGTGTGTACAGGGCATAAGTCTTTATTGGCCATATTTTATTTGTGGGTCACAGGAGTGCACTTACTTTTCATGGGGCCCCCTACAACCTACCTGATGGGGTCCCCTTGACCCTGCCCCTGACCCTGTCCTTATTGAGGTATCTATTAGGCAGCTACAGATTTCACCCCTCTATTGACATGAAAGTTCTAAAGTAAGGCATTCCTACTTAGAATGTGCATCATCATGTATATTATACTTGTTACAAACTTAATAACCATAATATTTGAAACTTTTTACACTTATTATAAAGCATTTTAGAACTTTTTTGACAACAACTAATTAGCAGGGATGAGCTCAGGCGTGTTTGGACCCTAGCTATCCTGCCAGGAAAATGTTAATATTACACCCTGATAAAAAAATGGGTGTTGTGGTGTAGTTGCCTGGGCCCCCCTGTTGAGCTAACGTGGCCCAAGCCCGGTACAACAGGAAGTTTTGTGGGAAATTACTGCACTAAACCAAAAAAAATTGTGAAAAAGCAGCTAACACTCAAACAAAGTCCAAACAGAATAAAGAAAATACAGTGTAGCGCTAAAAACAAAAATGGTAGAACTGTAGTGTGCTTAGCCTATAACAAATGTGATGATCAAAAAACAATGTTCACTGTGATGAACTGGTGGGAAAGGAAATTTTTAAATAAAATGTCTATAAATTATACAGTGATAATTCTTCAATCAAAGTGATGATGGACAACACGAGATTGGCAGTGAAGTTGTACGGCTGAAAAAAATGATCCTCTGTCATGAGGAAATAGATGGGTACTCTTACCGGAGAACCGGGGAAGAAATGGAGAAAAAGGAAAAAGCTCCATATGGTGCAGGTCAAACCAGATGGGTTTATTTAAAATTACAGTACACCAAGGTTCAATGAGTACATAAAAAAGTGATCACAAATAAAATGTAAAATAGAATTAAAAGAGCAATATGGGGAGCAAGCGTAGCGGATCCTACACGTTTCGTCCAAAACAGACTTCAACTGGGGCATAGCAACAGTACCGGTTGTGTAAAAAATGGGTAAATCCTGTTGCGCACATCCTCACTAGAAGAACTAGGTATAAACTATAGAAAGCTGCTAACATATAAAAGTGTTCTCTACACTCAAAATACAAATACGGGGGGTGTTTTATGTGGCGCTAACTAAAATATTGCTCAATGTGTACTATCCAAAACAATGTAAATATATAAATAAAAAAATATATATATCAAATTCATACAGTGCATAAAAATGTGCAAAAAAGTAGCAAAACTAGTGCAAAGCAGTACCGGTTGTACTGCCCTATCAGTGGCCCTGGGTAACTCACAAGGTGCATGATGATAAGAGCATAGTTTCATAGTTAGTAAGGTTGAATAAAGACAACAGTCCATCCAGTTCAACCTTAGTGAATGTCTACAATTGTCCCTATCCCTGTACATTGCATGTCATTAACCGTTGAGCCTCAGTGTGTCTTCAGAAGCCAGGAAGCAAATGCCTCTGTCAGGACATGTGTAGGACACCAGAAGCTAAACCAGAAATCCTTGGGCCACCCTGGAGTGCATGGACTGCACAAGACTGTAAGTGCCGTCACGCCTGAGAGGTTTGAAACTTGGGGAGCGTGGCCACCTCTTGACCCTAAAAAAAGGAGCAATTACACTCCAAAACATGGAGCCACGCTCCCCACGTCGTGGCCCTTCCAGGTCTGATGGCACTTCCAGTCTTGTGCAGTCCATGCGCTCCAGGATTTCCTGTTTTGTTTCTGGTGTCCTACGCATCTGACAGCAGCATCTGCTTTCTGGCTTCTGAAGACACACTGAGGCTGAACAGCTAACTGCACTGGGTGGATGACATGCGCTTATCCTTATACATCTTGTCAGTTGCCACTTATTATTTTTCATAAAGTGTTTTCCTATATACTGCACTTAGTTGGGCGTCCTCTGCTGTTTCCTCTAGAGAGGACAGACTGCAACAGAAAACTTTTCTGCAAGTAAAATGAAAAAGAGTTAGAACTTACTAGATCATCGTTATTTATTGTGTATTCCTATCTCCATCAGGTCATTCCCCCACAGTTATTACCTTTTTTGTTTTACTTGAACCCCCCTCTTAGTTTGTAAGCTCTGATGAGCAGGGCCCTCTGATTCCTCCTGTATTGAATTGTATTGTAACTGTACTGTCTGTCCTCACGTTGTAAAGCGATGCACAAACTCTTGCCGCTATATAAATCCTGTATAATAATAATCCTAGTAGTAAGTGTTCCCTTCATTCCCGGTCCTGCTGTCCTACTACAAAGGGCCTTGTCTATGTTTAGCTGTCCAACATTAACAGTCTTTGTTTCTAATTTTCACCAGATGGACGATATAGAATGTACAGAAAGCATTCCATGGCGTTTGATGACGACATAGAAGATGATGATATAGAAGATGATGTTACCTCTAGTTCTTCAGAAGAAGAACCCATTACCCCAAATGTCCATCAAGCACTTCTTAGCAAAGGTCCATCAAGTGATCCCGCTACACTTGCTCTTAGTTTTCCTAAACACTCCGATTCCATCTCCAACCATACACCTCGTGGAAGGAGAGAACCCTTTCAGAGTTCTAAGCCTGGCAAATGTTTTACCAGGAAAGGAGCACATACCTCACCAAAGCCAACTCTCACAGAGGGGAAAACCTATCGTTGTTCCGTATGTGGGAAACTGTTTAACAGAAAGGGAAATCTTCTATCCCATCAAAGGACTCACTCGGGAGAGAAGCCCTTTCCCTGCACCGAATGTGGGAAATGTTTTGCTTGGAAGGTCCAACTTGTCCGACACCAGACGACCCACCCAATCGTGAATGCGCTCTCCTGCCCTGACTGCGGGGAATGTTTTACAGAGAGAGAAACCCTCATCTCGCATAAGAAAACGCACACCATGGAGAAACCGTATTCTTGCCCTGAATGCGGCAAATGTTTTTCCTGGAAAGACCAACTCGTCAGGCACCTGAAAATTCACACAGGGGAAAAGCCGTATTCCTGCCCCGAGTGCGGGAAGTGCTTTCCGCGAATCTCAGCTCTTAATAGACACAAGAAAGTTCACACGGGCCAGAGGCCGTATTCTTGTTTGGAGTGTGGGAATTCATTTACAGAACGCTCTTACCTCGTCATCCATGAGAGGACCCACACGTCGGAGAAGCCTTTTTCCTGCTCAGAATGCGGAAAAAGGTTTAACCGGACAGGGAATCTGTTTGCGCACCAGAGGACTCACACGGGGGTGAAGCCCTATTCCTGCTCTGAATGCGGCGAACGGTTTACTCAGAAGTCAACTCTTATTAGACATGAAAAGGTTCACACGGGGGAGAAACCATATTCATGTTCCGAGTGTGGCAAATGTTTTGCCCAGAAGGGGACACTTGTATTACATGAGAGGACACACACTGGGGAATGCCCGTATGCCTGTTCCCAGTGCGGAAAACGCTTTTCACGGAGAGACTATCTCATCTCTCACCTTGTATTCCACGACAAAAACAGAATTAAAAATTGAAAGAATTTTTTTTCCCTAAATGCAATTTTTATACATCTTTGATAGGTTGAATAAATTTGGTTGAGTGGGAAAAGGTTAAAACTACTACTAGGTTTATATCGATTCCATTATACCTTTTGAGCAGCTTTTCCCCTCACTTCCTTGTCCGGTGACTCCAGAACAGGAAGTGAGGGTTGGTAGGGTCTCCGGGATGCAATAAAACTTTACCCACTGTACAAAAAAAGGAAATTTGTATCAAATGACAATCTATGGCAGCATACATGTGACCTAGCTCCACCCACAGAACTTGTTTAAATCTATAAAAGGAAAGCTAGAGATACCTCCCCATTCTCCTTAAAAACAACAAGATCAAAAAATGGAGGGTTCATATGCTGCCATGGATTGGCAGCAAGAAAGGAAAATCACGGTTGTATTTTATACAATTTTCCATTTTCCTGATGTCAGCATGGCATCATACACGTGATAGCCCTTTTACACGCGGTAGGAAATTCCGACGGAAAATGTCCGATCGGACCGTGTTGTTGGATAATCCGACCGTGTGTGGGCTCCATTGGACTTTTTCCGTCGGAATGTCTGACCAACAAAGTATGAGAGCTGTATATAAAATTTTCCGGCAACATGATCCGATCAGACTTTGTCCGATCGCTTGTAGAGAATTCCGATCGGACAAAGTGCCACGCATGCTCAGATCAAATTACGAGACCAAAGCTATTGGCTACTAGTCGCAACGTAGTCCCGTTGCAACGAAAAAACGTCATCACGTTCTGAACTATCGGATTTTCCGACAACTTTGTCCTACCGTGTGTATGCAACACCAGTTTCGGACAAAATCCGTCTGAAAAAATCTGACGGATTTTGTTGTCGGAATGTCCGCCCGCGTGTACAAGGGCATAAAGAACAATCTAAACAGGGAGGGCTAGAATGTATAATCAAACTTTACTTCAACAGACATGGAAGCCTGGACCGCCTTTCCGTTGAAGTCCTCTGACGTACGAGCCTCTGGACCTTCCCTGTAGTGCCTGAGGCAGGTGCACTGCAGTACCCAGCCTGCTGCTTTGCAGGTGGTCTCCATAGACATTTTGCATGCGACTTAGTAAATCACATGTCACATGTGTTGGCATCAGAAAAATTGTTTTGTTACTGTCTCTGTCTGCAATTTCTTATGACTTTCCTTCTAAGGTGTCATCAGTTTTTAGTACAGGAAGGAATCAGTTTATGAAGACACAGACAACAAAAAAATCCTGGGGTCTGTTAACCATTTCTTGCTCTACTAAATAAGTATTTTTAATGTGGTCTGTGTTCCTAGTGGGTACTTTTCCTCACCTCCTGTTTTTCTGCTGCCAGGAACAGGATGTGAGATAAAATGTGCCCAGTGGGAACACAGACAAAAACCTCCTCCTCGTGCCCAAAGCCCGGTATAAATCCAAGGGTGATCGGAGATTCGCTGTCCAAGGGCCTCGGCTATGGAATGCTCTACCAATCAACATCCGCCAGGAAGAAAATCACCTGGCTTTTAGGAAAAAACTCAAGACCTTCCTCTTTTAGCAGAGGATCAAAGCTCGCCACAGCGCCTAGAGGCGATTCAGTTCGCATTGTGTGCTATACAAGTATTTCATTCATTCATTCATTCAGACAACAGTAAAAACTTGATAGGCGTTCTAGCACTCCACTATCCAAAAAATATAAATCCGTATGGTTCAATATTGAGTTGGCCCGCCCTTTGCAGCTATAACAGCTTCAACTCTACTGGGAAGGCTGTCCGCAAGGTTTAGAAGTGTGTATATGGGAATATTTGACCATTCTTCCAGAAGCGCATTTGTGAGGTCAGGAGCTGCTGTTGGACAAAAAGGCCTGGCTCGCAGTCTACTCTAATATTTCTCAAAATTGTTCTATCAGGTTGAGGTCAGGACTCTGTGCATGCCAGTCAAGCTCCTCCACCCAAAATTAACTCATCCATGTCTTTATGGACCTTGCTTTGTGCACTGGTGCACAGTCATGTTGGAACAGGAAGAGGCCATCCTCAAACTGTTCCCATAAAGTTGGGAGCATGAAATCGTACAAAATATCTTGGTATGCTGACACCTTAAGAGTTCCTTTCACGGGAACTAAGGGGCCAAGCCCAACCCCTGAAAAACAACCCCCACACCATAATCCCCTCCCCCCCCCCCCCCCACCAAATGATTTGGACCAGTGCACAAAGCAAGGTCCATAAAGACATGGATGAGCGAGTTTGGGGTAGAGAAACTTGACTGGCTTGCACAGAGTCCTGACCTCAACCCGATAGAACGCCTTTGAAATAATTTAGAGTGGAGACTGCGAGTCAGGCCTTCTTGTCCAACAGCAGCTCCTGACCTCACAAATGCACTTCTGGAAGAATGGTCAAACATTCCCACAGACACACTCCTAAACCTTGTGGACGGCCTTCCCAGAAGTGTTGAAGCTGTTATAGCTGCAAAGGGTGGGCCAACTCAATATTGAACCCTACGAACTAAGACTGGAATGCAATTAAAGTGTGTGTGTGTGTGTGTGTGTGTGTGTGTGTGTGTGTGTGTGTGTGTAAAGGCAGGCGTCCCAATACATTTAATAATAGAGTGTATGTTTTGATGGCTGAATACTGGCTCTTGGAGTAGAACAATAGGCATTGACCTAAATCAGGAAATTTATCAGTAGCACAGCCTTGCTTGTTTTCCACCATGTATTTTTTTTTCGTCCATTGAGAGACACAGGACGTCATATACTGTTGGGTTATGCTGCCATCTTCAGGAAGATTGGACAGAAAAGCTGTGGCCCAGCCTGGGATAACCCCTCCTACACCCAGCATGTCTTGGTTTTTCGTTAGTATCCTAGGAGGAGGACAGATTTCCCCCAGCTCTGCTGAGAAACACCTAATAAGTTTTTTGTGCTCAACGCCCCCCCCCCCCCTAGTTTTTAATTGTATATTCCCCTTCCATTGACTTTGCTCAAGATTCCTCAGTATGTCGCTGCTTAAGCTGGTCTCTATGTAGCAACTATCTGAATCAGTATTTCCTCAGTCTAGCTTTGGAGGCCCTAGCCAGACCACTGGACTGGACACGCAGAGCTAGCCTGGAATGTGACCTTCAGGCACTGGGCTCTACATTGTGGAGCTTTCCAGACCAGAGTTTACCGATTGCACTAGCTGCTGAGCACTTTCTGGGTCCAGAGTCATTGCACTGTCTCAGGTGTGACTTTGTTTCTGAAGACACACTTAGAGAGTAAGGCTGGTTGGGCTGAAGCACTGTGAGTTACCTATTTGCACCATTGGACACCATGCTAAATTCCCATTACCGCCAGTTTTACAGCAGAAAGGGTTAGCACTCAAAGAGTGAGCGCTGACAGGAACCGCTGATTGGGGTACCTCCCGCATGCGATCAGCCTTCTCTTTCCATCCATTTAGCTTAGAAGCTCCATCCTGTTGCTGCTCCTCTTTTGAAAATCACCACATGGAGCTCTGATCCCCAGTCTTTCTTGCTGCCCACCATCCAATCCTCATCAGTACAAATTGGCGTAGTTGGTGAATACCTGAGACCTTGCCTCACACTCTGAGCTTAGTGACATATACTCAACATGTCTGCACATAGACACAGAGGGGAGAGTCTCGCTGTTATGATTGAACCCAGCCCATACGCTCCTAACTGTTCCAGGGGCATCTACTCTGTATCCTCTAGGAACCAATGCCTGCTATCTGGAATCCGATCCGGTTCTACATTATTCTCTATGTCTATCCCCCTATGCGGATTAGAAGAACCTGAAGGGTTCTGGTCCCTGCCTAATTGGGCGCTAGAACCATTCCCCTTTAAAAGGAAATTTGTTAAACAGTATTCTATACCTGCTGTGGATCCACCAGTGACCTACCTTAACAGGAAATCTACTAGACAGGTGTCATGGTTATGCAATAGAGTTTGTCTGCTTACCTGACTGCTTTTGTAATCCATCCTCTGGCATGGCTCCACCCTAGCTCCTATCAGAGAACTCTATATTAACCTGTGCACTGCAGGCCTACCCTGCTGATCAATCTGTGTGTGTTTGGCTTCCTGTTACCTGCCGTGTGAGCTTCTGTTGTTCTGTTACCGACTTTGGCGTGTCCCTGACTATCCCTGTTTGCCTGTGATCCTGACCTTTTGCCGTGTCCCTGACTATCCCTGTTTGCCTGTGATCCTGACCTTTTGCCGTGTCCCGTACTATCCCTGTTTGCCTGTGATCCTGACCTTTTGGCGTGTCCCTGACTATCCCTGTTTGCCTGTGATCCTGAACCTTTGGCGTGAACTCTGCTATCCTTGTCTGCTTGTGGTCCTGACCTTGGCTTTATCCCTCACTATCCCTATCCTCCTGTTGCCTACTGTGGGTGTGAGCTGGGGGACCCTGCAGGTTGCGACCTGAAGCCAGTTGCAGCCCAGTCCATCCTCACCACTAGAGGCTCTGGTGAATACCTGCTGACTCTTAGACTCCGCGCCCCAGGGAATCCTACTGTCTAACCCCGGTGTGATCTGTCTTGGTGTTCCCGCGACCCTGCCCTTCCTTATCACATTGACTCCAGTCCGCAGCAGTCAGCCGTAGGGTCCACAACCTTGCGGTGCACCCCTGATCCCTATGGTGTGCATCTGTCACCTGGCCTCTAGGTGACCCGACAACAGGTACTGGACATTCTTACCATTAAGGTATTTACTGACAAGTAGTTGGAATCTCTGCTCAAATCCCAGTTTCCCATGGCAGTTTCTGCCAACTGTCCTATACTGGCTACAACCCTAGTCTGTGAAACAGTTACAGAATAGGATAGATATCTCAAAAAGAACTTTTCGCCACTGGGGTAGACCCCTTCCTAACTGAGCATGTGGAACAGATATCTCAAGCTTTAAGCTTCAGCTGTGATGGCTTATTACAAGTATTAGAATTTATATCCCATGTAAGTTTGATGTCCAGTCAGATGTTCAAAGCACTGTGGTTAAAATTCTAAGGCACTGACGCCACATACAAAGAGCATTCGACTTGTTTGGCCTTTTGAGGGACAACATCCCTTTAGCCCTGTAATTGACACTGTGATTAACAATTCCATGGAAAGCTCATAGTCATAAGACTGGCTATGCCCTTTGACATGAAGTTACATTGCCATTTCTAAGGGCATAATTGCAGGTCCTTGGCTAGTTTTCCCTACAGGCATTCAGATGTAGAGAGTTGCTTATTGTCAGGAAGGGCATGCCGGTAGACAAGATGCCTCCTGTGGAAAACTGCTTCTTCACAGGCTAATCTATGTTCCTTCTCATGAAAGTAGGAATTGGGCTCATGCGTGTACGTATATCTCATGGGCACTAGTGACAGAGGTTGGTGACAAACTGGCTTTTTAAAATATACCAGCGCTCAGGATCAGTGCTCCTTTATCTTTAGCCTTCTGTGTATCCTGAGACCTGTAATTCTGTATCCAGTTGATGACTCGGCTTGCCTGACTACTCACTGAACTCTGCCTGCATTGACCTCAGCATGTCCTCTGACCACTGCTTCTGCATGCTTCATTTGCTTCTGTTCCTTTGATCGGTTCCTGACCCAGCTTGTACCCTGACAACGCTCCTGCCTGTGCTTCTGCATATAATCTGCTCTGCCTCTGTAACCTTGCCTGCCTGACTCTGCTACTCTTCCAGTAACTGCCTACCATCCTAATGTGCCTGGTAATCTACAGTCGGCTACCAGCACATGCCTCACCCGCGCGCTGTTGCCAGTACCAGTCTGCTCACTACCAGGTGCCTGCCAGCTCACCTGCTTCGCTGAAGACCACTGACCGCTTCTCCTGCCTGGTGCGGACACCCGCTCTGCTACTAGCAAGGCTTACAGGCACTCGTGCCGCTGTGCGTGCGTGTGCCTCCTGTTCACAGTACCAGGGGCGCTGAGTCAGAGGTATAGGAGAGGCCTTCCTCGTCATATTAGGCTTTGCTACCAGGTACAGGATATTTGTTAAGCTCACAGACTGACTCCTGGCCCCTGGAGCTTCCCTGTGCCAGCGCATAGAATATTGCATATTGCTTTGATTGCTCCCCATCTGGTTAGAGAGATGCACCCTCAGAGCCGGTTAACACAGGGGAGACTCAGATCCGACTTCAGGTCGCCCCTAGTCGCCTCAGGTCTGACAACATGTAAAAATCAATGTAAGTGAATGAGAGCCGTCTTAATGCACACTACTGAAGTCGCTCCGACTTCAGAAAAGGTTCATGTACTACTTCAATCCGACTTGTAGGCAACTGGTACCCATTGCTTTCAATGGAGGTCGCCTCCAAGTCGGATCTCCGTCTATACGGAGGCGACTCTGACAGAATTATCAACTCTCAAGAGGGAACTCCACGCCAAATTTATTTAAAAAAATTGGTGCGGGTTCCCCCTCTGAGAGCATACCAGGCCCTTAGGTCTGGTATGGATTTTAAGGGGAACCCCCTACGCCGAAAAAAGGGCATGGGGGTCCCCCCAAGATCCATACCAGACCCTTATCCGGCCAGGAAAGGGGGTGGGGACGAGTGAGTGCTGCACGGCCCCCCCATCCCAAAGCACCTTGTCCCCATGTTGATGAGGACAAGGGCCTCTTCCCGACAACCCTGGCTGTTGGTTGTCGGGGTCTGCGGGCAAGGAGCTTATCGGAATCCGTGAGCCCCTTTTAATAAGGGGGCCCCCGGATCCCGCCCCCCCACCCTATGTGAATGAGTATGGTGTACAATGTACCCCTACCCATTCACCTGTGAAAAAAATGTAAAAAAAAAACAACACACAAGGGGTAAAATAGTTTATTGCACAGCTCTGGGGTCTTCTTCCGTCTTCAGGGGTTTTCTCGCCGGACTCCTCCGCTATCTTCTGCTAGCTCTTTTGCTAGCGGAGGAGCCCGGCATTCTTCTTCGCCACCGCCCTCTTCTTCCGACTTCGGGGGTCTTGTCCCACTCTTCGGTTCTTCTTGCCGGGCCACTGCGCCTTCTTCTAGCTTTTTCACAAGCGGTGGCCCAGTCTTTTGTCGCCGCTGCCGCCGTCTTCTATTCTTCTGCTCGCTCGTCCCCACCCCCTTTCCTGGCCGGCCGGGTAGCGTGCTCGGATAAGGGTCTGGTATGGATCTGGGGGGACCCCCAAGCCATTTTTTCGGCGTAGGGGGTTCCCCTTAAAATCCATACCAGACCTAAGGGCCTGGTATGCGCTCGAAGGGGGAACCCACGCCAAATTTTTTAAATAAATTTGGCGTGGAGTTCCCTCTTGAGAGCTGATAATTCTGTCAGAGTCGCCTCCGTATAGACGGAGATCCGACTTGGAGGCGACCTCCATTGAAATCAATGGGTACCAGTCGTCTACAAGTTGGATTGAAGTAGTACAGGAACCTTTTCTGAAGTCGGAGCGACTTCAGTAGTGTGCATTAAGACGGCTCTCATTCACTTACATTGATTTTTACATGTTGTCCGACCTGAGGCGACTAGGGAGCAACCTGAAGTCGGATCTGAGTCTCCCCTGTGTGAACCGGCTCTCAGTGTTGCTCATGCACACCTATTACCTCTCAGAGCATCAACTCCTATGTTTGGCTGAGTGCCTTGACCTGACATTGCCATGATAGGACACTCAGTCAACCTTAGGATGAGAGTAGGTGTATTGGATCCTGATCTACAGCCATCAGGAGAGATAGCAGGACAATGCTGTGGTGAGTCTCAGTCTTACTGGTACTGTATTCTTGGGGGAAATTCCCTAGAATCTGGTTCCTCCCTACCAATAACCTCTGGTTATGAAGGCGAGCCCCAATTGGTTATGCCTTTGGCCCTGTTTTGGAGGCCAGCAAAAAGAGGGCTCAATGTATCAATAGGCTGTTGATAGGCAGAACAGGGAATGTCTCTGCCAGTTCGAGGGATGTGTCCACTTGTGTTGGCTGAAACAGGTTTTATTTTAAGGGCCCATTGGAAGTTTTAGAGTAAAAAGAAAATGTAGCGCTAATTACTGCAAACAATATATCAAAGTACTCAGTGATGATATGATAAAATGGTGAATACTGCAAAGAAAATAATAATGAAGTGTCAATGTGCTCAGACAATGACAATGTGTAAATAGCAGCAGTATATCCACTTGCCGACCGCCGCACGATGATGTACGTCCTATTTTTGAAGAGGGATATCTCGGTAACGGCAGCAGCTGCTGCCACAACCGAGATATCCATCTCTTCAGGCGGCGGTCGGCTGTACGATAACGGTGGTCTCCGCGGCGGATTCGCCGCAAGATCACCGCTATCGGCGGCGGGAGAGGTGCCACCCCCCCTCCCGCCGCCCTCCCGCACCTTCCGCCGCTTACTGGAGCCGTCGGTAGCGGCGGAGGCGATCGGGTCCTTCCATCTGCTGGGCATAGAGACAAGTGAGGCTAAGATGGCCCCCACTCGTCTCTATACCATAGGAGGGCGGAAGCGACGTCAAAACGTCACTTCCGCCCATACCTCTTAAAGGTATTTTTTTTTTTTTATGTCAGATTTTCTTTTTTTTTTTTTTTTTGCATTTTAGCCCAAATATGAGATCTGAGGACTTTTTGACCCCAGATCTCATATTTAAGAGGACCTGTCATGCTTTTTTCTATTGCAAGGGATGTTTACATTCCTTGTAATAGGAATAAAAGTGATCCATTTTATTTATTTTTTTAAAACAGTGTAAAAATAAATAAAATCAATTAAAATAAATAAGAAAAAAAAATTTTTTTTTAAAAACACCCCGTTATGACGAGCTTGCGCACAGAAGCGAGCGCATACGTGAGTAGCGCCCGCATATGAAAACGGTGGTCAAACCACACATGTGAGGTATCGCTGCGATCGGTAGAGCGAGAGCAATAATTCTAGCCCTAGACCTCCTCTGTAACGCAAAAAATGCAACCTGTAAAATTTTTTAAATGTCGCTTATGGAGATTTTTGAGGCTAAAGTTTGACGCCATTCCACGAGCGGGCGCAATTTTGAAGCGTGACATGTTGGGTATCAATTTACTCGGCATACCATTATCTTTCACAGTATAAAAAAAATTGGGCTAATTTTACTGTTGTCTTATTTTTTTATTAAAAAAAGTGAATTTTTTCCAAAAAAAGTGCGCTTGTAAGACCGCTACGCAAATACGGTGTGAAAAAAAGTATTTCAATGACCGCCATTTTATTCTCTAGGGTGTTAGAAAAAAAACAATATAAAATGTTTGGGGGTTCTAAGTAATTTTCTAGCAAAAAAAACTGTTTTAAACATGGAAACACCAAGTCTGAAAAAGAGGCCTGGTCCTTAAGTGGTTAAGCAATGCTTATCTCAGGTCAGAAATCAGTGTATATAAACACATATACATGCATAAACTGTATAGGGGATAACCCACGGTGATATTAAAATAAAAAGTCCCACACAATGAATAGTCCAATCAAGTAATCTGTGATTCAATTGCCCAAAGTTGTTGTGATATAACAGAAAATCCCACACAATCAAGTGATCAGTAACTCAATCGCCCAAAATTGTAGTCAGAATGAGTCTTGAATCGATCTCGGTAGCTTCACAGGTGGAAATCAGATAAAACACTCTTACCAGATAAGTTGGATACAAGTACCATACAGCAATTTATCATACAGGCTTGAAGTGCTAGAACCGCTAGCACACAGGGAGGACGGAGCCAGGCGATTCAGGCTACAAGGTGGCCATCATGGAGAATAGCGCCTATCCGCACCAAACGTCTTGTGATGAAAATGTCTCAGCAAAGGCTCCAGAACAAGCTCAGAACAATCCCATGGTGTAAAAAACAAAAAGGCAAAGAACGCCAATAGTGCAGGTCAAAAATTATCTAAAACTTTATTCACATCTTAAAGTTAAACAGATGCGACATAAAATGTGATCACATAAAAAGATTAAAAACAATGTGGGAAGTGTAAGATAAGTGTAGCCCGACGTGTTTCGACACAATAGGTCATCGACTGGGGTATATCAGAACTTTGTGGACCGTTCACACCAAATTCGTGTGGCACAAATGGCCCACAATGCACTACAGCCAGCTTGGCGGCCTTGTGTAGTGTGTTCTGGCATGCAGGGAAAGAGCTAGAAAGGCAGGGACAGTGTTCTTTTCTCAGGCATCTGCAGGAGTTAAAGTGGGTGTTGTGTGCCTCCAGCACAGTATACACCTGAAGATACCCCTTATTGCCGGTGTTGTCTGTTGCATACCTTGCATATTAGCCTTTAATATTAGCACTTTTGATTTCGAACGTTCGAGTCCCATAGACTTTAAGAGGGTTCAAAAGTTCGTATAAATTTTTGGTCCGTTCGAAGGTTCTGGTGCGAACCGAACCGGGGGGTTGGGTTCGGCTCATCCCTACTTATGAGGATGAACACAGAGAAGACAATTTGAACAATTAATTTTTTTTCTTTTGGATGGAGATAATTTTTTGAATACAAGCAAATTTTTTTTTTAAAGCTCAATGCTTGGCCTTACCATACATAATACAATTGAAAGATATGTTTTAACTTTTTATTACAATATGGCTTGTGTGACAACCATATCTACAAATTCTTCTAAAATGTTTTGCCCGTAGACAGTCTAATGTAAGGTATGATATGTTTCCCATTTGCATGTTTTGCGTATAGTGTACTATGGGCAGCCTCCGTTCGGGGTCCTGGACTATACAGCCCCAGTACAATGTACTTATGGAATGGACTAACAAATGAGATGGCCAGCTTGGAGCTCAGTATAGGAAGGAAAAGGGACATAAAGAGATGACTGAGAGCAACAACATCCACTGGAAGGTGGGAGGTGTTTTATGGAGGGGGTAGTCCTTCACCCCCATCTCCTGCACAAACTGGGATGAATTCCTAAGCAACAGATCAGTAGACTTTACAAGAGTTTGATAAAAGACCTGCAAGCCACACTCTACTGCTGCTGAGCCACTAAATATACACAAATATATTTGGTAAATTGATGAGATGGGTGCAGAGGAATTACAATATACAGTACCTGGTTGATCAAAAGTGTAGTCATCATTTCAAGCGTAAAGTGGGGTGCCCCTTAAAAAAAAAAAAAAAAAAGTCAGCAGCTACAAATACTGCAGCTGCTGACTTTTAATAATCGGACACTGTGCACGGTTCACACAGGGGCGACTCGTCAGGCGACTTAGCCGCCTGACAAGTCGCGTCCCGTTCTGTGCAATGGAACCGTTCTCAAGCCGCTCTGACTTAGAAAAAGGTTCCTGTACGACTTTTGGGGCGACTTGCATTGACTTCTATACAGAAGTCATTTTGCAAGCCGCCGCTAAAGTCGGATCCCGGACACTTGAGGCAGTCGCGCTGCAAGTCGGGCTGCCTCAGTGTGAACCGGGTCTTACCTGTCCCAGGGTCCAGTGATGCGGGGGAACGAAGCCCCACTTGTTCCCCGCTCTGCTCAGCAGCGCCAGCATTCTTACTGTGGGCACCTGGCTGTGGGTTCACAGCCAGGCACCCACTGCGCATGCACGAGCGGCTCCGCGCGCCGTGATACGCCGCGCAGTCATCTGGGACATGTCACGTGCCCCAGATGACTGACTGCGCCGAGGGGAAGTGACGTCAGGTGCCCGGGCACTGAAGGAGGCAGACTACGAGGGACCCCCTAGCAACAGCCATTTAGAGGTGAGTTAAATTTTATTTTTTTTCCAAATTTCTTTTTCATTTTTTTAGGAATTTTAATCATATATTTTTTTTTTTGGGGGGGGGGGGAAACACCACTTTAACTCCTACCCAAATCTTTTGTAAGTTTACATAGAGTAGGGAAGGGTTAAAACCTCAGTGTCACTAAATCCACATCATAAAAAACTATCAATACATGGTGTATTCCATGCTGTGTACTCAGTCACTATGGGATTCCTTTTCTGTATTATGCAAAAAACCTGGTTAATCCTGTTACACTCTATCTCCCCCTTCTAAGTCCCCAATTCAGCTAGGGATTTTGCAGAGCAACGTTGTCAGCTATGCACATGCTCAGTTTTCAGTAAGTTTTTGTGCTGAGCATTTCCTCCCTATCACATGTGAGCGGCCCATGTGACTATAGAGACACACATGTGGATGTATACACAGTGGTAAATGACAGCCCACTCCCTCCTTCTTCCTCCGTGCCCACTAACCAGCTAAACACAATTGGGGTGGGAAATTACATGTAGATTGATGGAGACTTCACCCTCCTCTTATTCTAAGACACAGGCTGGAGGGGTGTGACACTCACACGTGTTACTGCCAAAAAATAATAGAGATTTGATTTAATATATATTTTTATGACACTTTATAACAGGTTATTGATATTATTTATTTTTACTTTTTTTCCCAAAGGCTTTTTATTTATTTTTTGAACATGTGACCAGCAGCAGAGGACTAAAAGATGCTCCTGCTTATGTTTCCCTGCAGACAGACTGGGGAAGAGCTGGGTCATGTGCTGTATATTAAGAAAAAGATACCTAGATGTTGTTTTTTTATTAAAATAATTACAGTGCCATCATCCCCATACAGAAAGAGAAGGGACAACAATGTACAATAAACAGTGTGTGTTTAGTAAAACATTAACATACATAAGGTTGCCTTTTAGCCCTTGTACACACGGACATTCCGACCACAAAATCCATCTGATTTTTTCCAACGGTTTTTGTCTGAAACTGGTGTTGCATACACACGGTCGGACAAAGTTGTCGGAAAATCTGATAGTTCGGAACGTGATGACGTTTGTTCCTTACGACGGGACTACATTGCGGCCAGTAGCCAATAGCTTTGGTCTTGTAATTTGATCTGAGCATGCGCGGCACTTTGTCCAATCGGAATTCTCTACAAACGATCGGACTTTGTCCGATCAGATCATGTCGGAAAATTTTATATCCAGCTCTCAAACTTTGTTGGTCAGACATTCCGACGGAAAAAGTCAGATGGAGCCCACACGCGGTCGGATTATCCGACAACGCGGTCCGATCGGACCTTTTCCATCTGAATTTCCGACCATATGTACAGGGGCTAAGGGGGATCCAGTCCTCCTAGCCTTAAGGCCCCTTTCACACTGGAGCGGTTTCACTCCCTTTTGGCCCCTTTCACTCCAGCGTGAAAGCCGGAGGGCAGTTTTAACCTTTTCGGCCACTAGCGGGGGTTAAAACTGCCCTGCTAGCGGCCGCATACCTCCGATAAAACAGCGGCTCTTTACCGCTGACAGCTGCACTGCCCCAGTGTGATAGGGGCTTAAATCAATAGGAAAATGTACAAAACAGAAACAAAAAGGGATCAAAATACTAGCATTGTTTCCATTTTGTTTCACATTTTTTTTTGGACAATACTACAAAAAAAAACAGAGGAAGATAACACTATTACATGTAAACCACCTATGGGGAGTCCATAAGAAATATGATTGTGAGGTATAAATGGAGGAGGGTGGTATGGTGAAATGGGGAGGTATGCAAACTCAAGGAGGTTGGTAAGCAATGCAAGTCTCAAGCATGCTCCAGACAGAAATAAAAAAAAGACACAAATATTGGCAAAGTTTTAAATGCAAGCAGTGTATGTACCTATGTGCAACTTAATTTTAGCCCTTTGCTAAAGCAGAGCTCAGACTGCAGGAGGCAGAAGCAGCACAAAAAACAGTAAGTTGCGCTGCAGTACTCATGTGCTGACAAGAGACATACTGATGGGAGGAAAGAGTGACAGATATGAGCTCATCAACCTGCTGCTTCTCTTTTTTGCTGTCTAGTTAAAGCCTGGCAGAGACTTCTACTTAACGGGCAGGGCTGAATAAATCTTGGGGCTAGGTGGATAGAAACACAAATACCCTGGAAAGTAAAACTGCCCTTATGCATGTATTTTGTCTGTGCAGTTGGGTGTTTGGCTGGAGTTCAAATGGCAAACTATACTGTAATAGGTTTGAGTCAATTTTCTATGTTCATAATATTTAATACTGTTTCTTTAATTTAATATCTATTTAAAATCTTTTTTTTTCTTTTACAATAATTACTTTAAACAGGGTGCACCCAGGACACTGGCATCATAGACTATTATGGGTTTTTCAGGAAGAGGACACCGCATAGGCTGTTTGTTTTCAGACTGTCTGAACCATTCTCAACTTTTTCAACGAGGAAACCTTAAAATTACTTTCAGGTCTCAAGGAACCCTTGGTAAAAATGACTATACAGCGAGAAAAATGTAAGTAAACTTTGTAAGTTTGCCTGCTTACAAAGAAATGAAGGGTCTCTTATTTTCATCATAGGTGTATTTTAAATGATAGAGACAGAATATCAACCAAAAATCCAAAAAACGCTTGATACAAATGTTATGTTGCAGTTCGGTGAGTAAAATAAGTATTTGATCCCCAAGCAAAAAATAACTTGGTGGAGAAACCCTTGTTGGCAAGCCCAGAGGTTAGACTTTTCTTGTAGTTGGTGATCAGGTTTGCACACATCTCAGGAGGGATTTGGGTCCACTCTTCTTTACAGATCTTCACCAAATCTAAAGTTTGGCAACTAGAAGCTTCAGCTCCCTGCATAAATCTTCTACGGGATTCACCACTTCAATACTGGGCAACCCCAAGCCCCCCCTGCCCAGACCAATTTTCAGCTTTCAGCGCTCTCACACTTTGAATGACAATTGTGCGCTCATGCAATGCTGTACCCGAATACATTTTTTTAGCATTTTGTTCACACAAATAGACCTTTCTTTTGGTGGTATTTGGTCACCTCTGGTATTTTTATTTTTTTGCTAAACAAATAAAAAAAAGACTGAAAATATTGAAAGAAATAAAAATACATTTCTTTGTTTTTGTTATAAAATTTTGTAAATGAGCAAATTCTCCTTCACTGATGATGCTGCACTGATGGGCACTAGTGAGGTGGCACTAATGAGAACTGATGATGGGGCACTAATATGCACTACTGCAGCGCTGATATGCAGCACCAATGGACACCCATAGGCACTTATGGGCAGCACTGATGAGGAGGCACTGCCAGGCTTTACTCGTGGGCATTGATTGGCACTACACTGGGAACTCATTGGCATTTTTAAACATCATACCTGGTGGTCCTGGGTGGCATCCCCGGTGGCTCTGGGTGGGTATCCATGGGTGGTATCCCTGGTGGTCCTGGGTGGGTATCCTCAGAGGGGCTGCAATTAAAATCAATCAGTGCAGACCCCCCCCCCCCCCGCCAGAAGAGCAGCGGATCGGCTCTTTTTTACTTGCGTCTGAGTAGAGGAAAAGCCGATAAACATATCTTCCTGTGTACACCGTGATCAGCTGTGATTGGCCACAGCTCATCATGTGGTAAAGAACCTTCATCAGAGGCTCTTTACCCAGATTGGAGATGCGGTGTGTCAGACTGACACACAACACCGCCGATCGCTGCACTGTGCGCCCACCCGGGGGCATGTGATCCCGGGTTATTATGTCATATGACGTCCGATTAGGTTAAAGCGGGGTTCCACCCTAAAGTGGAACTTCCGCTAATCGGAACCCTCCCCCCCTCTACACCCACTTCTGGGCATAGACTCCCACGGGAGTCTATGCCTCTTCCTGTCCCTGCGCGCTGTCTGCTGGGACACACACGGGTCCCAGAGACAGCGCGGACAATTCCTATTGCGCTGCGCGTCTTGCGCATGCGCAGTAGGGAACCGGGAAGTGAAGCCGCTTCGCTTCACTTCCTGATTCCCTCACCTAGAATGGTGCCGGCAGCAGCCGAGAGCCGAGCCATCGATCGGCCTCAGCTGCCGGCATCGCTGGACCCCGGGACAGGTGAGTGTCCATTTATTAAAAGTCAGCAGCTGCAGTATTTGTAGCTGCTGGCTTTTAATATTTTTTTCCACAGTGCAGTCCCGCTTTAACACAACCACTTCACGCATGTCATATTGCTGTATGGTGGGTGGAATGTGGTTGAGGTCTGGAGACTGGCTAGGCCACTCCATGACCTTAATGTGCTTCTTCTTGAGCCACTCTTGACGGTTTGTTTTTGGGTCATTGTCATGCTGGAAGACCCATCCACAACCTATCTTCAGTGTTCTGGCTGAGGAAAGAAGGTTCTCATCCAAAATTTTACAATACATGACCTCCTCACCCATTGGCCCCTCAATGCAACCCCCCGCGGCCTGTACCTTTAGCAGAGAAACAGCACCAAAGCATAATGTTTCCACTTCCGTGCTTGACTGTAGGAATCGTGTTCTTTAGGGGGTCATAGTCTGCATTTTTCTTCCTCCAAACACGGCAAGTCGAGTTAATGCCAAAGAGCTCAATTTTTGGTCTCATCTGAGCACAGCACTTTCTCCAAATCCTTCTCTGAATCATTTAGATGTTCACTGGCAAGCTTCAGATGGGCCTGTATATGTGTCTTCTTCAGGGCGGGAACCTTGCGAGCGCTGAAGGATTTCAGTCCATGGCTGTGTATTGTGTTACCAATGGTTTGTTTGGTGACTGTGGTCCCAACTGCCTTGAGATCATTCACAAGCTCCTCCCGTGTAGTTCTGGGCTGATCCCTCACTTTTCTTATGATCATCCTTATCCCATAAAGGCAAAACCTTGCATGGAGCTTTAGACCGAGGGCGATTGCTGTTTTTTCTGTATTTCCAGTTGTGAATAATCGCTCCAACAGTTGTCTCCTTCTCACCAAGCTTCTTGTAGCCCATTCCAGCCTTGTGCAGGTCTACAATCTTGTCCCTGATGTCCTTTGACAGCTCTTTGGTCTTTCCCATGATGCTGAGGTTTGAATGGAAGAAAGAGATTCTGTGGACAGGTGTCTTTGATACACATAACAAGTTGTTGTTAGGAGGACCTTCTTAATTTGACAGGGCTAATCCGTGTACCACATGAGCACATACTATAGCCAGAATTATTGTTGGTTGCTACCAAATACTTATTTTACTCACTGAGCTACAACTTAATTTATAACATTTGTATCGTGTTTTTTTCTGGATTTGTGGTTGATATTCTGTCTCTATCATATAAAATACACCTATGATCCTTCATTTCTTTGTAAGTGAGCAAACCTACAAAATCTGCAGGGGATCAAATCATTATTTCCCCCACTGTATCTACATCTCATGATACATTAGTGCAGCCTTTCTCAACCTTTTTAGCCCAGGGGAACCCGTAAAATTATTTTCAGGTCTTGGGGAACCCCTGATAAAACCCATTCATTGGGGGTCAGTGGAAACAATGCCCCTTAGCCCTTGTACACACGGTCGGACATTCCGACAACAAAATCCGTCGGATTTTGTCCAACGGATTTTGCCCGAAACTGGTGTTGCATACACACCGTCGGACAAAGTTGTTGGAAAATCCGATCGTTCAGAACTTGATGACGTAATTTCGTTACGACAGGACTACGTTCAGGCTAGTAGCCAATAGCTTTGGTCTCGTAATTTGATCTAAGCATGCGTGGCACTTTGTCCGATCGGAATTCTCTACAAATGATCGGACAAAGTCCCATCGGACCATGTTGTCAGAAAGTTTTATATCTAGCTCTAAAACTTTGTCGGTCGGATATTCCGATGGAAACAGTCCAATGGAGCCCACACACAGTCGAATTATCCGACAACACGGTCCGATCGGACATTTTCCGTCGGAATGTCCGACCGTGTGTACAAGGGCTTACTTTGTTAGTCAGTGTAAGAATAGCCCCCTTACAGAGAGCTATAAAGATCATTGGACTCATCCCACTGGCTACTCCAAGTGGCATTGGCTCAGAATTATACAGGCATCATCAAACAGGAGGTAAATCAGCCACAGCTCAAGGAACCCCTAGCCACCTCTGGAGGAACCTTAGGGTTCCACTGAACCCTGGTTGAGAATGGCTGCATTAGTGTGATGGTCAGTGGGAAGAATGCTCCTTACACTTGTGGTCATTAGGAAGGATTACCCCCACAGATAGCTAAAAAGATCAGTGGTGTCATTGTGATCTTATCCGAGAGGCAGACATTTCTCATTGCTCAAGGAACCCCTAGCAATCTCTGGAGGAACCCCAGGGTTCCATGGAAACCTGGTTGAGAAACCTTGGTCTAAACCAGTGATTCTCAACCAGGGTTCCGTGGGAACCCTAGGGCTCCTCCGAAGGTTGCTAGGGGTTGCGTGGAACCCTAGGCTCCCTTCAGAGGTTGCTAGGGGTTCCTTCAGCATTGGGCAATTTCTGCCTCTCAGATAAGTTCCCATTGACACCATTGATCTTTTTAGCTATCTGTAAGGAGGTAATTCTTCCCAATGACGACCACAATTCTAAGGACCATTCTTCCCACTGACCATCACACTAATGTATCATGAGTTGTAGATTTCTAATTTTTAGCAGGGTTTCCCTGAGACCGGAGAACTATTTCAAGGGTTCCTCTGTGTTCAAAAGCTTGAGAAAGGCTGGTCTAAACAAAGAGGCAGGGATGCAAGCAAGTGGGTTAAGTCAATGTTCTAACTCATTCAAAAGCATTTGTAATCTGAGCTTGGTCAACCATTTTTTTTTCAGCAGAGCAGCATAGTATTACCATGTAAAAAGTTCCACCTTGCAAGCTCCAAAGAAACTTTATACTGTACATTTCCTTCCAAGAAGTGCAGGAAAAAGTTGATGTCAGCAGTTCCATTGTCTTTATATAACAAACCTTTGTGCTATATAGAAGTATTACATTTCCAATCACCTTGTGTGAACTTTCTCGTGTTTGACAAGAGTTGACTTTTGAGTAAAACACCTTCCGCACTCCGTACATGAAAACGGCTTTTCACCAGTGTGAAGTCTCTCATGTCTCACAAGGGATGTCTTCTCCGTGAAACACTTTCCACATTCAGAACATGCAAACGGCTTCACTCCTGTGTGAGTTTTCTGATGGTTAGCGAGACGCGACCTATCTGTAAAGCATTTCCCGCACAGGGAACACAAATACGGTTTCTCACCCGTGTGAACCTTTTCATGTTTAATAAGAGTTGCTTTCTGGGCAAAACATTTCCCGCAACTAAAACAGGAATATGGCTTTACCCCCGTATGAGTCCTCTGGTGTGCGATGAGAGTGGTCCTCTCTGTGAAGCATTTTCCGCATTCAGAACAGGAAAACGGCTTTACCCCAGTATGGACTTTTTCATGTCTAATTAGAGTGGATTTCTGGGTAAAACACTCACCACATTCAGAACAGGAAAATGGCTTCTCCCCCGTGTGCGTCCTTTCATGCTTAGCAAGGTTTGTTCTTTCGGAAAAAGATCTCCCACACTCGGAACAGGAATACGGCTTGTCTCCTGTGTGAACTTTCTCATGCATTTTAAGAGATGACTTCTGGAGAAAAAATTTCCCACATTCGGAGCAAGAGTATGGCATTTCCCCCGTGTGAATTCTCTGATGGGAGATGAGTTTTGCCTTACAGACAAAGCATTTTCCACATATGGAACACGGGAACGTTTCACCCCCTGTACGAGCCACATGATGGGTAACAGGCTGGGATGGATTAGATGACGGATCTGCACTGTGAGGTGCTGGATGAAGATCTGGGTCAATGGCATTCTCTTCCAAAGAAGCTGATTTGACATCATCATCTACTTGACAATCTGCGGAGACAATGGGAAGTCCTTCTGTGTTGTACCTTCTGTATCGTCCATCTGGAGGAAATAAGTAAAACAAGAAATAATCAGGCTTAGAAAACTTCAGCCTAAAAAATCAACAGGACATTGGTTCTTTTGAAATCAGCACATATATTTAGGGCTTTACCATAATGCCATTTGCAGACCAGTGACTTGGGTGGCAGGGTTAAAAAACTTGGTGGCACAAAAAAAAAAAAACGTGGCAGCACTAAGCCTCAGCTTAAGCAAACTGTGAGCCCTTGTACACACGGTCGGACATTTCGACAACAAAATCCGTCGGATTTTGTCCGAAACTGGTGTTGCATACACACGGTCAGACAAAGTTGTCAGAAAATCCGATCGTTCAGAACGTGATGATGTTATTTAGTTACGACGGGACTACGTTCAGGCTAGTAGCCAATAGCTTTGGTCTAGGAATTTGATCTGAGCATGCGTGCCACTTTGTACGATCGGAATTCTCTACAAATGATCGAACAAAGTCCGATCGGATCATGTTGTCGGAAATTTTTTACAGCCCAGCTCTAAAACTTTGTCGGTCAGATATTCCGACGGAAACAGTCCGATGGAGCCCACAGACGGTCAGATTATCCAACAACATGGTCCGATCGGACATTTTCCATCGGAATGTCTGACCGTGTGTACAAGGGCTGATACATTTTTCCTTGTTTTCTTTCCCTCTTCTGTACAGTTCTGTGCTTTTATGGCTAAATTAAAGTGGTTGTAAACCCTTACAAACCACTTTGACCTACAGGTAAGCCTAGATTAAGGCTTGAAACTCCTACCGTGTGTACAGGGCATAACAGGTTTTCTTCTAAGATTGCCTGTATTTGCCTAGATCCAGCTTCCCTGTCACTGATGAAGAAAAGCATCCGCACAAAATGATGCTGCCACCACCATGTTTCACGGTGGGGATGGTGTGTTCAGGGCGATGTGCAGTGTTAGTTTTCTGCCACACATAGCGTTTTGCTTTTAGGCCAAAAAGTTACATTTTGGTCTCATCTGACCAGAGCACCTTCCTACACAGTTTGCCGTGTCTCCCACATGGCTTCTCGCAAACTGCAAGCAGGACTAGTTATGGCTTTCTTTCAACAATGGCTTTCTTCTTGCCACTCTTCCATAAAGGCCAAATTTGTGAAGTGTACAACTAATAGATGTCCTGTGGACAGATTCTCCCACCTGAGCTGTGGATCTCTGCAGCTCCTCCAGAGTTACCACTTGGCTGCTTCTCTGATGAATGCTCTCCTTGCCCGGCCTTTCAGTTTAGGTGGACGGCATGTCTTGGTAGGTTTACAGTTGTGCCATACTCCTTCCATTTTTGGATGATGGATTGAACAGAGCTCCATGAGATATTCAAAGCTTTGGATATTTTTTTTATAACCTAACCCTGCTTTAAAATTCTCCACAAATTTATCCCTGACCTGGTTGGTGTGTTCCTTCGCCATTATGATGCCGTTTGTTCACTAATTTTCACTAACAAATCTCTGAGGGCTTCATAGAACAGTTGCATTTATACTGAAATTAAATTATACACAGGTGGACTCTACTTACTAATTAGGTGACTTCTGAAGACAATTGGTTCCACTAGATTTCAGTTAAGGGTAACAGAGTAAATGGAGGCTAAATACAAATGCACGCCACACTTTTCAAATATTTATTTGTAAAAAAATGTTAAAAACCATTTATCATTTTCCTTCCACTTCACAATTATGTGCCACTTTGTGTTGGTCTATCATATAAAATCCCAATAAAATACATTTACATTTTTGGTTGTAACATGACAGAATGTAGACAATTTCAAGGGGTATGAATACTTTTTCAAGGCACTGTACATAATCTGAATAAACATATGTAGCACCCTGGGGTTTAGTCAGGGATGCTCCTCACAAATTACTTGCCAGAAGTAGCTATTTTGGTCAATTGTTAGAGATCCATTGATTTCTCACTAAGTTTGGCCTTGTTGTACTTTTCTCTTCTACCGCTAGGTGGCTGGGCACTTGGTGGTAGGGTATGTGGCGTGTCTCAGCCAATGAGCAGGGGTTTTCTTGGATTCCTTGGCCTGCTGGTAGAGCCTATATATTTGGGTGGAGTCAGGTGATCTATGTTGCGTGTCACCTGGATGACTGTCTGAGTGGATGGTCGTATGCCCTGGGCTGCTAAGCCGGAGATTGGGCCTATCCCGAGGGCAGTGCAGGGTTGGGATTGCGGGTTGCAGTCCAACCAGAAGTGACAGTTCTGCCACCAGAGAACTTGTCATGGTCGGGGGTAGACGGGAAGCTGTTGCCACTAAGGGACCAATCACCTTTACCAGGGACCACAGGGAGTAACTGAAGCAAGTACCGGAGCAGCATTCTCACCAAACGGGCACGGTGGAGAATCGGGAAACTTCAGGCAGCGATCAAGTCAGGGGTGACGCTTGCAGAACAGCCTTGTGAGTCAAGCCAGAGACCAAGCCAATTAGTAGGGGTAAAGCTTGAGAAGTATCTGGAGTGCGAAGCTAGGGACCCAGCAGGGAAGTGTGGGTGACGCTTGCGGGAGATACCACCGCAAACATTGGAGGAGCTCAAGGGATTCAGAGTGAGTGAATCTACTTCTCTCTGGAACCCTCAATGAATTAGTATGCATGAGAAAATGAGAAAATTAAATAGAGAATCCCATTTCACTAATAGATTGGGAAGGCATTTTCATTAATACATAAACTATCAGTAGCGGTTAAACATCAAGAAAGAAATTATAACATCATGATGAGGTGGTACTGGAGCCCAGTGAGCTTAAATAAAATAAATAAGGATAATACAGAGATATGTTGGAGATGTCTTATGGCTAGAAGAACAATGATACATATCTGGTATGGGTGTCATATGGTGAGGGATTTCTGGTATAAGATATTTGAGATATACCAGAAGGTGTCAGAAATTGAGATACAGCCAAATGTCAGTATGTCAATATTATCCAAAATACCAGGGTCAATTAAATTTATTAGGGCAAATGTTCTTCACCACATGATAACAGCTGCCAGGACAATAATAGCCCAAAACTGGTGAAAAGCAACAAGCCCTACAATAGCAGAGTGGGTTTGTGAAATGAATGAAATGCAACACATGGAGGAACAGATAAGGAGGGAAGAGAGAACATAAGAAATCAAATGCCAAAAATATGGCAACAATGGGAAGCGTTTCGATTCTCAACAAATATAATACAATATTTATGAAGGGTCACTGTCAGGGCTGGCTTAGTCCTTTCTTCTCTAGGCTGGCTGCTCAGCTGTCGGCTAATTGCCAGCTCTCATCTCTCTCCACAGTCACCCAGCTGTTCCTGATCCTACTCGTCTGATCCGCCTACTTAAAGCTGTCCAGCTCACTTCATCTCTGCCTTCACCTTGGTCACATCACAAGAAACCATCTCCTGTGGTTCTGTTTAAAGACTGGCTTGCTGACATCCCTTCTGGCTCTTTACCCTGCTTGCTGTTGCTCCACTTGGATCCTTGACTTCTGGCCTGGCTGATTACCCGATCTGGTTATTGAGCTCTGGCCTGGCTGACAACTCGATCCGGTTACTGGACTCTGGCTAAGCTAAGGTACTCTGGTTTCCTCCAACACTCCAAAGACATGCTGGTAGGTTAATTGGCTTCTGTCTAAATTGGCCCTAGTATATGTATGTGTGTGTAAGCTCCTTGCGGGTAGGGACTGATGTGAGTGTACAATGTATATGTAAAGCTTGGAGCACTAGGCACTTTCACTTTCTGACTGAAGGAGAAGAGCTCGGCACTCGTCGTTGGCTGCATTTCGTTATCATTACTAAATGTGAGTTTTTATGGGTATTATTTTAATAAATTGTTGCATACGGGATTATGCTATGAGCATTTTTTTCTCATATTCTAATACCGCTATCCATTGAGTTTCCATTATGCAATATTTATTTTATTTTTTTTCGTTTTATATGAAGTGCTACACTGTTATTCATTGAAGGCATTGAAGGTCCAGTAATGCGAACCTTGGCACTCCAGATGTTTTGAAACTACATTTCCCATGATGCTCCACTAAATTGCAGAGTGCAAGAGCATCATGGGAAATGTAGTTCCAAAACATCTGGGGTGCCAAGGTTCTCCATCAATGCTATAGTAGAAGCCAGGTGGACCTTTGACCTTGATCCTTTAAGTAAGGGATATGCAATTAACGGACCTCAAGCTGTTGCAAAACTACAAGTCCCATCATGCCTCTGCCCCTGGGTGTCATGCTTATGGCTTGTTATGCCTCATGGGACTTGTAGTTCTGCAACAGATGGAGGTCCGCTAATTTCATATCCCTGCTTTAAGTACTAGGTGAGGGCTCTCCAGAAGCGAGACCCCCAAAGTCAGGGAAAGTAAAAAGGCCACAGATCCTCTCCTTGACATCAGAACAGGCCCTGAAAAAACCTTCATCCTCGGTCTCTGTGAGGTTAAAAAAAACAAAAAAACATGCAGTGTAAGTGCCCGTGATAAATACGTGTTGAAACACTTTGTGCTCTGTTGTTACAATGCCCAGTAAAATGTAATAAAAATGTATTACTGTGAAAAATGACATCATTTATATTGTAAAAAGGAAGTTTCCTGTGACAGAGGAGAAATTTTGCATTGGCAAATTGTACCGTTTGACGGACATTTTCCAAATATAGTTTTTATTCCTCACCTGTGCTGATCTCCATTGGAATTTCCTCCACTTTAATCCTCACAGTTCTATCTTCCTCCTCCTCAGCTTTGGCGTCTCTCTGAGTCCCTCTGGTGTCTCCGGGGTCTGTGAATAAAGATGAGAGTGAAGCCCCCTGTACTGAGATGTATGAGAGACCCCAGAGAGTGTGTGTGGGGGGAGACTGGTCACGTCTCTTTTTTCGGTAAGCAACAGAATAATAACAGATTATTTACACAGCATAGAGCAGCAGTCTCCAAACTGTGGCCCTTTGCTTGTCTTTATCTGGCCCTTGGGGTACTATTCTATCCTCTGACACCAACAATTGATGATAATTTCTGTTGCTGACACCAACAATGGGTCATTATTCCTCCTACTGATACCATCAAAAGGGCACGATATTTCTCAATGATACCAATGATGGGCCACTATTCCTCAGACTGACACCAATGATGGGGCACAAATTCTTTCAGTGACACCAAGAAAAGGGAACAATTCCTCCCGCTGACTCCAGCGATGGGGCAGAAATTATTTCCATTGACACTAACAATGGGGCACTATTCATTCACTGGCACCAAAGATAGAACATTGTTTACTCCCACTGGACGCCGGGACTTTTTCTCCCCCCATCAACCACAGTTCAGCCCTCTAAAGTCTTCAGGACAGTAAACTGGCCCTTTGTTAAGAAAGTTTGGAGACCCCTGGTATAGAGCACCACATTGAACATACACAGCTATAAGGTATCTCATTCATAAGAGAATTAAGACCAGGCACGGACCGACCATTGGGGCACTTGGGCACTGCCCGAGGGCCCCATGCCACTAGGGGGCCCCATCAGGGTTGCCAGCCTCAATAAAACCAGGGACAGTATGTAAAAATCTGTGTTTTTAAAAAAATACCAAGATTATATCTGCCCCACCTCTCCAGTACCTTTTCAGTGTGTGTATGTGTATTCTGTGTGTATACTGTGTGTCTGTGTGTGTATACTGTATGTGTGTGTATACTGTGTGGCCCCAAAATCTCCTATTGCCCGGGGGCCCCATAATCTTCTATTGACTGGAGGCCCCATAATCTTCTATTGCCCGGGGGCCCCATGAGTTGTCAGTCCGCCCCTGTTTGAGACTAAAGTCTAAAGCCACACTAAAAAAACATTTTTTTTATATTGCAAGAATGAAATAAGAAAAAAATAATAGAAAGAAAGGGAAGAAAATAAAAAAAGGAGGGCGATAGGAAAGAGGAAGGGGAAAAAAGGGAAAGGGGCTTCTATCCTGCTGCCAGTGGGGATTTTTCATTAAGAGGACATAATAAATTTAAATTGGGGGGGCGTGTCCGGCGCGTGACCAAGATGGCCGCTTGAATACAGGGCTCTCCACACTGACGGCACAAATCGGCGGCTTACAGCACTTCCCGGGAATTATTTTTTCACCGACTGGCCGGCGCTTTTACCACAAAGCAGAGGAGAGATGTCCCTCAAAAGAAAGGAGGACAGGATCCCTCGGAAACTGACGGCATTCATGTATCAGCCGTCCACACGGCGCAACCAAAATGGCGCCGAGGCTCCGTCCCGCTGCGGGCTGAGGATGGCAGCTGCTTCTCCTCATCACGGAGAGAACATCCCCGCGCATCACACCGCACTGGTAAGTGCTACCACGGGGGAAAACTCCTACACATCGCCTCCAGGAACGCCGCTGACGAATAGTCCGGCGAAATCTAAGATGCGACTGGATAATGGTTTACCTCAGGATAGTGTCCAGGCCGCCACCATGCCCTATGTCTTCCCTCAGCAAAGCCCACAACCAGACGCCATTGCCTCCTTTCCCACAGCAGGTCAGGCAGTCATGGACACTACTCTCAAAGAGATGCTGATGTCCCTTAGAAGTTCTTTGCAGTCTGACATGATGTCCCTTATGCAGAACTTTGGTAGTAGCATTAATGCATTAGAAGACAGAGCCACGCAACTTGAGGCAAATATGGGGGATGTCACTATTACTATTAATGACATGATTGATGCCCAGGAAGCACAGGCCCAAGAAACATGCTGGATTAAAGATAAAATCGCAGATTTAGAGGACAGGGCCAGACGCAACAACTTTAAAATCCGTGGAATTCCTGAATCAGTTCAGAACACTGAGCTGCCTTTATTTGCTAAAAACCTTCTTAAAGCTATACTCCCTGATGCAAAAGGCATTGAACTAGTTATTGATCGTATACACAGGCTACCTAAACCCTCTTTCCTCCCTGATGCTGTACCTAGGGATGTTATCCTTAGGGTGCACTTCTATCATATTAAGGAGCAATTTATGCACACAGTAAGAGGGCTGCCCTCTCTCCCTGACCCTTATGGCCACCTGCAGGTATATGCTGATCTGTCTCAACATACCCTAAGCAGACGCAGACAACTCAATACTATCACCAAGGCGCTGCGCAACAATCAAATCCAGTATCAATGGATTGCACCATCCAAAATCTCTATCCAATACGAGGGATCGAAACACCTAGTCCATTCGCTGCAACAAGGCCTGAGACTCCTGCGAAACTGGAACATTGTTCCTTCTCATAGTGAAGCGACCCCCATGGATCAAAGCAACACAGGTGCCATGTCTCCTCAATCTCTCCCGCCAAGATCCCGCAGAAATCAACTCCCTACCTAGGGTCCCGGTTTTGTGATCACTGCATGCCGATTCGGTGTGTCCTATGCTCATATTCACGCTCGGTACAAAAACTCTTTACCCCCACTTAGTGTTTCCTGGCACTGGTGTGCTCAGGTCTGTTCTATTGGAAACACTTTTGCATTGGTTTATTTTTTTTATTTTTTTATTTTGTTTTTTCTCTTACTGCCACTGTAAGCGACTACAGCACGGTTCTCTGGCTGATCAACGGGCAGTATCTCTTCGCATCTAGAGGCTTAGACACTTGCTTTTTATGCTTTGATTCATCCAACTTTGTCTTTTTTTTTGTGCGCTTTGTTTTTCTCTTCCTCCTACCCTCTCCCAGCAGGTCTACATAAGTATCTGTTTTTCCTGGAAAAGACGTCTACATCCTCACCCACACATCGTTTTGATCAACTATCAACGCTTTCTCCGGCAGCATCCCTTGAAATTGCACATAATCTCCTCTTGGACCCGCTTCTCTCTCCTGCAGTACTTCAGGTAACTTTCCAGCTACTACAGTTCCTCCCGTCCTAACCTGCAAACATGACCATCAAAATTGTCTCCATCAATGCCAAAGGATTAAACCATCCTGCTAAGAGGACCTCTCTATGGTCACTTGCCAAGCAAACCCAATGTGATATCCTGTGTGCACAAGAGACACACTTCTTGGGTAGCCACCCTCCTTCTTGTACAAACAAGAACTTCAGTACAGTTTATATGGCCAATGCTACCTCCAAAAAGAAAGGAGTTCTTATTGTCATTCGCAATTCCCTCGCATTCCAACTCACCCAGGTTATCCTGGACCCCGATGGTCGATACATCATTTTAACTTGCACGATCAATACTACCCCTTACACTATTATTAACTCCTACGCTCCTAATGCGCACCAAACACGATTCCTACGTAAGCTCCATAAGAAAATAGCTACAGCTCAGCAAGGAGCAGTGATATGGTGTGGAGACTTTAACTGCACCCCTGACCCTGCCCTGGACTCCTCGATCCGCACCAAGAGACCTAGACCAGCTTTAAATCCCCTTCTTTCTCGCTTTCGTCTATACGATGTTTGGAGATGCCTGCATGTTGATGAAAAGGACTTTACTTTTTCTCCTCCTGCCACAATTCTTACTCGCGCATTGACCTCTTTCTCACAGATCCTTGGACCCTTCAAAAAATCTCTTCCTCCACTATTCACTCCACGACGTGGTCTGACCACTCTCCATAACTATTGAAGACTCTGCATAACTCAATAGCATAACTCAATAGCATAACTATTGAAGACTCTGCTAAAACCCCTCCGGCCTACTTGTGGAGACTTAACACTAGGATTCTGCAAACGGACCCGTATACAGACCTGTTATCTGAAAACTTATTAGCTTTCTTCTTGCAAAACAAAGACTCAGTTACAGACCCTCATGTGTTATGGGCGTCTCATAAAGCGTACATGAGGGGCTTGTTTATTCAATACGGAGCTAGAGATAGGAGACGTAGGAGGCAGCGTTTAGATGACATCCTTGCTAAAATACAAAACACTGATTCCATGAACAAACAGAACCCTACTCTGGCTCTCAAATCCCAACTGACTTCCCTCAGACTCGAACTCAGAACTTTACTGTTAGAAACCCATGACAAACTACAAAAACGCTTTAGAATGAAATTTTTTGCTGAGGGTAATAAACCCGGCAAACTACTTTCACATCAGATCAAAGGCCATGTATCCAAATCGCCTATACCCTTTTTGCTCCACCCTACCACCAACTCTAAGTTGACTAATCCACAAGCTATTGCTAATGCTTTTAGCGAATATTACAGTGGTCTGTACAACCTCGCTGATGATATTACACTTCATCAGCCTCAACCCTCCCAAATTCAGGCCTTCTTACACTCAGTCAATCTTCCCCAACTGACCCCTCAGCAGTTGGAACAACTAAATACCCCATTCACACAAGATGAACTTAGAAAAGCCATCCAAACTTTACCCAACAACAAAGCCCCCGGTCCGGATGGCTTTGTAGGTGAATATTATAAACAATTCGCCCATGTACTTGTTGAACACTTGACTCCTGTTTTCAATTCTGCTGCCTCCTCCGCCTCCTTTCCTCAGGAAATGCTTAAAGCTTTGATTGTTACCATACCGAAGCCAGGGAAGGAGCCAAACCTACCACAGAATTTTCGTCCTATTTCTCTTCTCAATCATGATGTAAAACTGTATGCGAAAGTGATCTCCTCTAGACTACTTGACATATTGCCATTATTAATACACCCTGACCAATCTGGCTTTGTCAAAGGTCGCCAGACTTCTGATGCCACACGGCGTATGATCAACATCATTCATTATGCAGCGACCCATCGAGTGCCTTCTCTGCTCCTTTCTTTGGATGCGGAGAAGGCATTCGATCTGGTTCACTGGCAATATCTAAAACTTACCCTGGAAAAATTTGGATTTCAAGGTTTTATCCTCACTGCAATTCTCGCTTTATACTCTACCCCCTCAGCCCAAGTCTATTGTTTATCTATGCTTTCTACGCCATTTCCCATCACGAACGGCACGAGACAAGGCTGCCCCCTCTCGCCCCTGATATTTGATCTCATGATAGAACCCCTCGCAACTAAAATTAGATCCCACACTGCCATCTCTGGTTTTCTCATTGGAAACACTGATCACAGAATCAGCCTTTTTGCGGACGACATTATTTTTGCATTAACTAACCCCGTCACTTCCCTGGCTTCGGTACAAGTTGTACTTGATGATTTCAGCTGTGTTTCATATTATAAAGTTAACGCTACTAAGTCCTATATCCTGCCAATAGCAATGTCTCCACATCAGCAAACATTTTTGCAGACTAGATATCAATATGCCTGGTCCACAAATACTCTCACATACTTAGGTATAAAACTCACTGCACACACCACAGCATTATACCAAACCAATTACCTGCCCTTTTTGCATACACTACCTATAGAATTGAATAAAATCTCCAAATTGTCACTTTCTAGCGCAGGTAGATTAGCTGCCTTCAAGATGGTCTTGCTCCCACGACTTCTCTATCTCTTTAGATCACTGCCCATTCCGATACCCATGTCTTTCTTCACACAGACACGATCCCTTCTCAGAAACTTTGTATGGCAATGTAAAAGTACGAGGGTAAACCATGCAGCCCTCGTTAGACATAAATTAGCTGGCGGTATGGGATACATTGATGTGCAGGACTACTACATGGCGGCTGTCTTAGCACAATTGAGAGAATGGTTCTCCCCCAACCCTCTTAACCAATGGAGCTCCATTGAAGCTTCTCAAATCCCCAGTGGCAACTTGAAAATTTGGCTCCTGAGCTTTCCCTCCTTATGTAAAATGGACAAGCATATATCTCCGACTGTTCGTGCATCAGTAAAGGCATTTTCCTATCTCCTCACGAACTTACCTACCCTAGCCACCCAGTGTAAGGTACCCATACCGATCGAAGTCCTTAACTTGCTCATACCCGACATGCAGATAGCTCCTTGGAAAAAAAAAAGGTATAACACATATTGGAGACTTATACTCTTCTGAATTTCTCCACCCGTTCCCTACACTACAACAAAGTTTTTCGCTCACCTCAAGGGACTATTACACATACATTCAAGTCTCGCATTGCTTACTCAGACACCCGCATGCACATCTTACCTTGCCCACGAAAATATTGCAGTATTTTACTAGCACTGTAGCCCCAGTCAAAGGCATTTCGCTTTTTTATGCTTCACTTAAAGGTAAAAACTCCATCGATATCCTTCCTCCCATGCTTAAATGGGAAAAGGATATCGGTGTTTCCCTATCTCCGCAACAATGGCAATGTGCACTACGCTCCATCTACAAAACAACTAAATCTGCTAACCTTTGGGAACTCACTTATAAATTTACCCTCAGGTGGTATCTCACCCCTGCGCGTGTGCGATTGTATAATGAGTCCCTAGACGCACATTGTTGGAGACAGTGTGGTACACCTGGCACCCTCTTTCATATACTTTGGGATTGCCCCCACATCAAATCATTGTGGATAGATATATTCCGCCTAATTGCTGAAGTAACCAGTATCCCCATTGAACCATCCCGGCCTTGGCGATTTTGTCTATAGGCATAGAGCTTTATCCACACGCACTCCAATATATTATTACACAGATTCTATTAGCTACTAGACTGGTGATAGCCGTAACTGGAAATCCCCCGCTTCAATCTCCCATACGGAAATTGTATGCTTAGTACATACACATTATGCTTATGAACGCATGTATGCTGTGGCAGAAGGTTACTTAACTAAAATAACAGCGTGTTGGAAATTATGGGATGCATGGTTCGTCAAATCACGTCCCTTATTCATCTGAATTACCACTCTTACATTATAGACTCCCTCTTTCAATATACCGCACTGAGCCTGCTCCCCTCCCCCCTATCCCCTTCTTCTGCCCCCCCCTTCCCTTTTTTTTTTTTTTGCTCTATCATACTGCATCTGGCGATCTCTATTGGGTCGACCAACATGTCCACGCACTCTAGATGCTTTTTTCTCTACCCATTTGTTTATATTAACTAGTTGTAGTTTAACCACTGTTCAAGTTATAACATGTTATTTTTTCAGCATCCTGATCTACGGATGGTACTTTCACCTATACGGCGTACCCTGTTCCTATTGTCATCTTCCCTGCTGATTTTCATATTATAGTAACTGGGTTGTCTGCCCCTCTGGACACAGCAAGATCCCGTTTGGGGTGTCTAGAGGGGAGATATTCCCCCATCATACTCTCTTTCTGCTCTGTTGATGTGACTACAGTATCCGCAATGTGAATAGGGTATATGTTCTCAACCCTAGAACTTCTCCCGTTTATGTAATATTCTCCCATTGAATACTGTAACTGTGGTTATTGTTATTCTGTTCTTGTTTTTTCTCTCTTTGTGCTCCTAAAATTTAATAAAAACTTATTGAATTAAATTTAAATTGGAGCCAATGGAACCACGTCTTAGGGAAGTGCTCTTCCTGGTGGCACAACGACTGTCTACTGACAGAGGAGGGGGGAGAAGAAGAGATTGTTGTAATGACTAAACAAGGAGAATCTGGGACTTGTCTCTGGATTGGTACTACATTCACACCTGAGGGACGAAACATGTTTGGCACTCAAGTATCTTATGTACCTTTTTTGGAACTGAGCCAAGCACGCTTTTGCAGGTTTTTTTTATTTAGGGTGTTAAAAAATAAGAGATTATTGTAGTGACTGAACAAGGAGAATCTGGGACTCCTCTTTGGATTTAGTGTTTATTACTCACCTGTGCTGATCTCTGGAGGGATTTCCTCCTCCTTACATGGATCATCACTCTCCTCAAACATTTCTTCATCTTCAACTTTAACAACAATCAGGCCTTCACCCTGGAGAAGACACAATATAGCATCTATTCACCAGGTTTTCATTTTTGATTTCACGAAACATGCAAATATCAGGCTATTTAAAAACTTTAGTTCCACCCACCTGATCCTCCTGAGGGATCTCCTGATGTTCCTGTGTGGAGTCCCGGGGGTACAGAGGACGGGGACATCTCTCTGGGGAATTTCTGTTACTGGATCCATCTGTAGGAAACACACACACTGATTGAATACATTGGGGAACATTTATCATAACTGGAGCAGACAGAATCTGGAGCAGTAACCCCTCATCTTCCATCTTTTGCATCGTTAAAATGGGCGCTGAGTCAGTGAACGTGTCATTTTCTCTCTGCATCCCTAGCCAGGAGCTGCTGCGCGATAGCAACCCATTCAAGTCTATTAGGACGCAGCGGCTGTGGAATAATGTAACAGCCATGCGGGTAAGTGGCTCTGAGTGCACATTATCGGTGTTCTGAGATGCTCATCTGTACCTGCACGCTTGTCACATTAGAAGGAGCTGGTCTATGCAGCTACTACATCCTAATAGCAGAACTAAACCCATGGATTTAAAGTGGAACTAAAGATCCACTGTCAAAAGCAGCAAGCAGGCAGAATCTTTATTGCAGAAGAGATCCACAATAAAATACACCTACCTGCCTGCTCACTGGCTTCTCAGGCATGTAAACTGAGCTGGGCATGTGCAGCTCAGCTTTCACTACTGGCACAGTCCCTGCGCGCTGGGATGACTGACTCCTGCGCATGCGCAGGAGTGACATCATCCCGCGCCGTCCAATGAAAACAGCTGAAGACTGGCACCTGGCAGAAGATGCTGTTGCTGGCAAGCAGTGGCAGCCCATCCATTAGGGGCCCAGGGGTACCGCCCTCCTAATCCATGCGTCCAGCCCCTAATTTACATGCAGGGCACCGGACGCATGGATTCATATGTTTGCTTTTTGTTTTAAGCACATGATTAGAGCCTGAGGCTGTAATTGGCTTCAAAAAACACTGCAACCTGAGCCCACCCAGTTATGTGACAATAGCAAATTAATATTCTCTATTGTCATCTTGATTCTCCTCCCAGGAAATTTAAGAAGCCGGTCCTGAGACCTGATTGGCCGAGAGGAGAAGCGACTGCATTCCTGGGGGAGGATGTATTGGGAAATCTGGGAGATGGCCACCGCTGTCCTCATTGGAGTGATCTCTCTGTATCGCCGCCGCCGCTACAGAGAATGTATGGGGAGATCCGGGAGATGGCCGCCACCGTCTTCATCAAAAGTGAGCTCTCTGCATCACCGCCAACGCCCCCCCCCCCCCCGCACTTTTTCGGTGTGATGTGGTGCGATTTGAGCCCTTTCAAAAAATGGAATTTGTGGTTTGGTTCCTGTGCAATTCACATGCGAATATTTGTGTGAACCAGGGCTTAATGCTTGAAGCATCTGAAATAACATAACAACATAACGAATGAATCTTCCAAAATAACTTCCGAAAATACTAATCGATTCTGAACAATGACTATACAAAATGAATCCGAATATACAAAGTGACTTTGGAAAACGAATCATTCTAACATAGTAAATATGATGAAACAAAGTGATTAAAGTGGAGCTCCACCCAAAATGGAAAGCTCCGCTTGTTTGCCCCCCCCCCCCGCCACCTTTTGGGGGGAGTAAATACCTGTTTTTGACAGATGCCCATCCCCAATTCTAGGTGAAGTTCCCCGAAAGCTCGCCCCCCTCTTTCCCTCACTGCCAGATCATTCCCAAAGCGCAGCAAGCTGCGTGCATGCGCAGTAGGGAACCGGCTATGAAGCCACAAGGCTTCACTGTCAGTTTCCCTTTCAAGGAATGGCCGCGGCAGCACCCGAGAGCACCCTGAGAAATCGTCTGGGGTGCTGACATTGCGGGGTCCCTGGACAGGTAAGTGAAGTGTCCTAATATTAAAAATCAGCTGCAGTAATTTTTAGTGGGGGGGGGGGGGGGGTTATTGCTCCTCTTTAACTTAAAGCATAGCTCCAGGCTTCTTTGGAAAAAGTTTAAAGTCAGCAGCTATAAATACTGCAGCTGCTGACTTTTAATATTAGGACACTTACCTGTCCAGGAATCCAGCGATGTCTTCACCCCAGCCGTTTTTTTTAATATGGGCTCTCAGGTGCTGCCGCCGCCATCTCGGGTGAGGGGAACCTTGCGGCTTCACAATGGGTTCCCTACTGCGCATGCGCAAAGTGTGCTGCGATTTGTGAATCACCCGGCGGCGGGGGGAAGGAGGAGGGGGGCTGAAATTCCGTAAGAGTTTGCTGCAGCGAAGTCAGCCAGAAATGGGAGCGGGTACCTGTCAAAACCAAGTACCCGCTCCCCCCCCGAAAGGTGCCAAATGTGGCAGTGGAGGGGGTGGGGGGGATAAGCGGAGTTTGCCCTTTTGGGTGGAGCTCTGCTTTAACCTTTGAAAATGAAAGGTAGAAGCTGATTGGTTGTCATGTACAATGGCTCCAGACTGAGTAAATCTCTTGCATTGTTTCTATGTCTTTATATCAGAGGATGTGTGTATCTAGGTGGATCCTCAATACTCTTCTCTCCTTTACAAGAAATGAAAGTCTCCTCTTACCCAGTGATGTGAGGGGCGGCTGATCCTGCATCATGACGTCCTTCTATATACTTCCACTCCTCTGTGTGTCCGTCGCTGCTATAAAAGAATATAATCAAATATGATACAAGTGTGAGATATATATATATATATATATATATATATATATATATATATATATATATAGCTCAGTGAAGGCAAGGGTCTACCTCTGTGTGGCAGGAAGATCAGAGGATCCATATAAAATAACTCTCCTGCCACAAGCATTTGCTTTTCTGATGTACTAAGACTGTCTACAGAATAAACCCCAGCACCATCATCCCCAGAGCACAGCCCCCATCTCATGTTCTACACATCAGAGGAATTGCAGGAAGATGATGATGTGTGGAGGAGACATGATCCCCCCATCCAGTCCACACACACAGTGCTGAGACCCCCTTCTCTCATAATAAGAAGACATTATTACCTCCTCTTCACTGGACACACATTCTGCAAACCTCACACCCCCTCCAGGAGGATTTTTTTTTTTTTTTTTAGCTAAACTCCACCCCTCCTTTCTCGTACTATGGTCTACAAAAAAATGGCCGCCCACCCTCTGGCACTGAGGACAATTTCTCCTGACAGACGTTCGCCCTCTAGTGGCGACTCTGCTTCTCCATTAAAACAAACGGACGGCTGACTGTGGGAGATGGTCCAGTCGATCGACTAGGACGTTGTCACTATGGTAACCAGGAAGCAGCTGTGGAACGCACAGAGCGGATATGCTGGAGCCACCGAGCGGAAGTGGCAGAGAATGGTTATGTCTTTTTATAATGATTGGACGCCGGGCAAACCCTTTCTCGCCCCAAATCAGTTTATGCAGCAGATCAGGCAGTGATTGGATACCAGAGGTTACAGCATATTATTACCACTCGCTGATTAGTTGCTCGAGGTTACAGCACATCATGTAGAGTTGCCACCTCATCCCTTTAAACCCAATTTATCCCCTCCTGTCATCCTGCCCCCTCCTGTCACTCTGCCCCCTCCTGTCATCCTGCCCCCTCCTGTCACTCTGACCCCTCCTGTCATCCTGCCCCCTCCTGTCACTCTGACCCCTCCTGTCATCCTGCCCCCTCCTGTCACTCTGCCCCCTCCTGTCATCCTGCCCCCTCCTGTCACTCTGACCCCTCCTGTCATCCTGCCCCCTCCTGTCACTCTGCCCCCTCCTGTCACTCTGACCCCTCCTGTCATCCTGCTCCCTCCTGTCACTCTGACCCCTCCTGTCACCCTGACCCCTCCTGTCACTCTGCCCCCTCCTTTCATCCTGCCCCCTCCTTTCACTCTGACCCCTCCTGTCATCCTGCCCCTCCTGTCACTCTGCCCCCTCCTGTCATCCTGCCCCCTCCTGTCATCCTGCCCCCTCCTGTCACTCTGCCCCCTCCTTTCATCCTGCCCCCTCCTTTCACTCTGACCCCTCCTGTCATCCTGCCCCTCCTGTCACTCTGCCCCCTCCTGTCATCCTGCCCCCTCCTGTCATCCTGCCCCCTCCTGTCATCCTGCCCCCTCCTGTCACTCTGCCCCTTCCTGATACTCTGTCCCCTCCCTTCACACTGCCCCCTTCTGTCATCTGCCTGCACCCTCCTTTCACACTGCCTGCTCCCTCCTGTCACTCTGCTTGCCCCCCTCCTGTCACGGTGCCCTCTGAAGAACAATACACATTTGTATTGCTCTTCAGAGGGCATTTGACAGGCAGGGATGAGGTGTTATATCACCTCCTTACCACCTGTTTAAACCCCACAGTATCGCTCCGTCATTTAATGCATTGCACATGGATGCGTGGAGCCCCCCTTCACTTGAATGGGCCACATTCGGCAGTCAATACTGGTCGCTGAACCCAACAGTGCAGACATGCTTTGTCTCATTGTGATGCAAAACATTTTGGCTGTGGCAGGTATACATCCCCCTCTGCTGCCTTTTCAGCTTGAGGGGAATAGTTGGGTAGCAGTTAAAACACAGCTCAACCTCTAATTTTTACTGTCCCCCCCAACCACAAGTGTAAACGGAGTCGCAGGGCACTCTGAAGAGTGATCCAAATTGGATCATGCTTTGAAGGTATTTGACAGATGGTGACGAAGCGTTATGTTGCCTCCTCACCACCTGTTTTTAACCCCTAAAAACCCATGCCACTGTGCTGTAGCCATGTGCATTGCACACGGTTGCAGCGTAGCCCCATTCCGGTGAATGGGTTGAGTTAAGCGCGCAGTGTCATGGGTTTGGCTTGAAGAAAAGGTGGCAACCCTACTTGGGGTAGAATGTGATCGATGGTGATTGGGGGGGGAGTCTGGTAAATGGAATAAGTGGCAGTGCTGGATGGGGATAGGATCAATGACACTCTCTTGCAGTAATCTATCGATGTCCACACAATCCCCACTGTATGGGGGGTAGGGGGTTGAGAGTGGAAGGATGAGAGAGACCCCTAGCTTTGTCTGCAGTCTCTCCTGTGCCTCCCTGTCTGCTGGTAGGTGTGTGTGTGATGCCCGGTACCTGGCATGCCAGCAGGGGGCAGGGTCTGTTCTCATTCTGGGTGATCTGCTCCTGCCTCTGCGGTCCCTGACTGTCTGCACTCCATCTGTCCTGGTTAGGGATGAGCTGAACACCCCCCACACCAGAACTTTCAAACTGACCTAAAATTCGTGCAAGCTTTAGAACCCCATTGAAGTCTATGGGACTCGAACGTTCGAAATAAAAAGTGCTAATTTTAATGGCTAATATGCAAGATATTGTCCTAAAAAGGGTTTAGGGACCTGGCTCCTGCCCCAGGGGACATGGGTCAATGCCTAAAATGTTTTTAAAAATGGCAGTTTTGGCGGGAGCACTGATTTTAATGACGATTAAAGTGAAAAAAAAAAGTGAAATAATCCTTTAAATATGGTGCCTGGGGGGTGTCTGTAGTATGCCTGTGAAGTGCCACGTGTTTCCTGTGTTTAGAACAGTCCCTGCACAAAATGACATTAAACGGAAATTACATCATTGAAAACTGCTTGCGGTTTTAATGTTATATCTGGTTCCTGCAATATGGTTGAAAATCATTGAGAAAAATGGCATGGGTAGCCCTCCCTGCCCATTACCAGCCCCTTTGGGTCTTGTACGGATATTAAGGGGAACCCCGTACCCATATTAAAAAAAGGAAAGGCGTGGGGCCCACAGGCCCTATATACTCAGAACAGCAGTATACAGGAGATGCAAACAAGACAGGGACTGAGTGGGTTTGTTGTGTTAAGTAGAATCTGTTTGTAATTTTGAACTGGTACATTATTAACCACTTGAGACCCGCGCTATAGCCGAATAATGGCTACAGCGCGGATCTCCTTTGCCGGGACGACGTCTATTGATGTCGTCCCGTGCACGAGCGGCCTGCGCGCCCCCTGAGGGGCGCGTACGGCGCGCTCTGTGATCAGCGAGTCTATGAGACTCGCCTGATCACTAATCCGAGCAAGGGGTCGATCCCGACCCCTTATCACGTGATCAGCTGTCAGCCAATAACAGCTGATCATGTGATATAACGGAGCCGGTAATCGGCTATTATTCCTCCTCGCGCTGACAGCGCGAGGAGAAAAAAAAAGAGCCGTTCACCAGCGCCCATGATCGGGACATCAGTCCCGATCACGGCCAGCCCTGCCAGTGCCCACCTGCCCCCTCATCACTAAACATCATTAAAAGAAAAAGTGCCCCCCGTCAGTGCCACCCAGCAGTACCCACAGTGCCACCCAGCAGTGCCACCCAGCAGTGCCCACAGTGCCACCCAGCAGTGCCCACAATCTGCCTCAACAAAGGTGCTGCACCCCAGTGCCACATATCCGTGCCCATCAGTGTCATCTACCAGTGCCCATCAGTGCCGCTCATCAGTGCCCAGCAGTGCCACCTATCAGAGCCACCTATCAGTGCCACCTATCAGTGCCCATCAGTCCCATCTATCAGTGGTACCTATCAGTGCCCCTTAGTGCCACCCATCCGTGCCACCCATCTGTGCCACCCATCCGTGCCATCTTTGCCCATCAGTGCCGCCTTATCTGTGCCCATCGGTGCCGCCTTATCTGTGCCTATTAGTGCCGCCTTAACTATGCCTATCAGTGCCCACCAGTGCAGCCTATCAGTGCCCACCAATGCAGCCTATCAGTGCCCACCAGTGCAGCCTATCAGTGCCGCCTCATCAGCACACTTCAATGAAGGAGAAAAATGACCTGTTTGGAAAATTTTATAACAAACTATTAAACATGATTTTTTTTTTTTGCATCTTTTTTTGTTTGTTTAGCAAAAAATAAAACTCCCAGCTGTAATTAAATACCACCAAAAGAAAGCTCTATTTGTGGCAAAAAAATTATACAAATTTAATTTGGGTACAGTGTTGTATGCCCGCGCAATTGTCATTCAAAGTGCATCAGCGCTGAAAGCTGAAAATTGGTCTGGGACTGAGGGGGGTTTAAGTGCCCAGTAAGCAAGTGGTTAAAGTGTAGCTCCAGTTAAAAAAATCTATTTTTAAGCTTTTTGGAAAACATAGGGAAGGGTTATCACCCCTGTATAATTTGTTTTGCTGTCTGTCTTTTTTCATCTCACTTCCTGTTGTCTCTCTCCGTTTGCAAGTAGGAGACATTTGTAAGTTGGATGTTTGAAAGTAGGGGCCTGCTCTATATGCTCTTCAGAAATTTGCGTCTAAGGTGTTGGTGTTGCCACAACACTGTAAGCCCTCAAAGTGACTCTTGGTGGGCGCTGGTAAGAAAATAAAAATTAAAATCACGTGATCATGGGCTCCAAAAATATAAACATTAAGTCAAGAAAGTAACATGATAATATGGTTCAATAGAATCTGAGTAATTTATTATACATGTTAATAACATATTTCATAACAAAAAATATTAAATAATAACACAGAATGGTAGTTATCTTAAAATAAAATAATAATGTAGTAATAATTCATGAACAACATGATGAAGTTGATAATGGTAAAATATAAAACCAATCTATGGGTAATAGAAACATTGGTACACGGTAATGTGATTATATTAATTCATAAACAACAATCATGTAATAAGTAAAAAAGGTATATAAATAAAGTAAATAAAAATAAAAAGTGATAAAATTAATATCACTAATTGCAGTCTCAAGATCACATGATGTTGGAGATGTAGCATAATGCTAAGGCATTTCGTGGGGACTCTCACTCATCAGGAGCAGTAAACAAGTGCAACGATCTATGATAAAAGGTAGAAAAAATTACAAGGTGAACATTTGCTGGACAAAAACGAAAGAAAGGCAAGAGTGTCAGGGCTGGCTTAGCCCTTCCTCCTCTGGGCTGGCTGCTCAGATGTCGGCTAATTGCCAGCTCTCTTCTCTTTCCACAGTTACCAGCTGTTCCCAATGATGCTCGTCTGTCCTGCCTATTTAAAGCCTTCCAGCTCACTTTTTCCTTTGCCTTTGTGTTGGTCACATCACAAGAAACCATCTCCTGCTGTTTGTTCAAGACTAGCTTGCTGACATCCCTCCTGGCTTCTTATCCTGCTTGCAGTTGCTCTCCTTGGATCCCTGACTTCTGGCCTGGCTGATTACCCGATCTGGCTTATGAACTTTGGACTGGCTGACTACCCGATCTGGCTACTGGACTATGCTTGACTACGCTTTTTTCTATTCACCTTTTTATTTTTATTAATAAACAAGTCTCAGTCTGTTTCATGGTTTTTGACTAAGAGTATACTAAACGCTCTTACCTATAGTTACATAAAAGTAAAAGGATAATATAATTCAAAGTAGAGGACGCCATGAGGGAAACAGAGCCTCCCCCAGAGCTGAGGCTACACAGATGGGGCCACATCGAGGCACAGGGCAGCAGCAGGAGGAACACCAATAGTGAATGTTTGATGATGGAGTGTGTGGATACCAATAACTGTGAATATTCTGTGGAGAGAGTGATTATGATAAGTGTATACAACCTATCCATGTGTCAAGACTCAAAAAAAAAAAAAAAAGTGAAAAACTGATAACCGAAAAATAAATGAATAAATAATTTCCTGAAAAAATGTGTTATGTACCTTACCATCTCAAGAACAAGGAAAGATAGTATGATGTGTGCTCTGTCAGCACGCTGTCCTGAAGCCAAGAAACAGACACAGTGTGCCGCCAACACCATGCAGCGTTATGAAACAGAGGGAGGAGCAGCAAAGCCAACCCCTGGACATCTGGTGTCACTAGGTAGTTGGCGCTCCATGTTCTCCCTTGTGTCAAACGCAGTTTGAAAAACAAAGCACAGCAATGCGCATGTGCCCAACAATGCCCCACAATTGGTGTGCGGTGTCACGTAGTGCTGCACATAGCGTGCATGTGACGTGGTGTCAATGCTTGGGTAGTGACGCCCACCACCTCAAACTCATGAGAGGAAGGCGGGGGGGGGGGGGGGTCAAAGCACGCAATGCAACTCCTGGGGATGCAGTCCCAGGCATCCGTAACCACCATGCAGTATCAGTGTCACAACCAGTAGTAGCATTTTGGAGACGTGGTGGCGGAACAACCTCCAACACTACTGCACCTTGTCCTGCGTCCTTCCCAGCTGCCAGAAGAGTGACCCAATGGGCCGTGAAAGACAGGTAACGTCCCTGTCCATGCCTGCTGGACCATGAGTCAGTGGTAATATGCACCTTACCGCTGACCACCCTGTCCAGCGAGGCAAGGACATTGCCTTTCACATACCAGTAGAGAGCCGGAATCGCCTTCCGTGAGAAAAAGTGGCGTTTGGAGACCTGCCACTGAGGAACCGCACATTGTACAAACTCACAGAAGGGGGCCGAGTCTACCAACTGAAAAGGCAGCAGTTGAAGTGCTAGCAATTTAGCCAAGCTAGCATTCAAACGCTGGGCATGTGGATGGCTGGGAGTGAACTTCTTTCTACGGTCCAGCAGCTGGGGAAGGGAAATTTGCCTGCTACAATTGGATGTGAGTGTACTGCTAGCAGAGTGCCCGCAAGCACTTGGCTGTGACACACCTAATTCTACACCTTCATTCCTCTCAGCGCAGGTTTCAGAGAGGACTGAAGGTCTAGTGGGGTTGGAGATCCCAGCCCATGAGGAGCAAGGAGACGTCTCCTTTGTTCTTTGGTGTGGGTCTTTGAGGTACGCTTGCCAACGAGCTGCATTGCAGGTCAACATATGTCTGGTCAAGCATGTGGTGCCCAAGCGGCTGATGTTTTGGCTACGTGAGATACGCTTGAGACATATGTTGCAAATAGCAGAGGTGTGATCTGATGCACTCGTCTCAAAAAAGGCCCACACAAAAGAGCTTTTAGAATAACGTGCAGAGGCAGCGCCCTGCACAGGCGGAGCTCTGCGGTGTGATTCAGTCGGTGTGCTGCCCCTGAGCTGGCCCCCGGAGGGTATGCTGCCTCATTGGAGATGTGCCTCCTCCTCCTCCTCTCTCCTACCAGGCACACACGTGAAGTCAGTGCCCTCATCATCCCCTACCTCTTCACCACTGGAGCAAACCTGGCAGTATGCTGCAGCTTGTGGAACATGACTGCTAGATTGCTGTCCTTCTTGAGCATCCCCTCTCTCTGCGCTCACGCTACTGCCTTCCTCTAGCTGAGTATCATCATCAGAGCCTACAAAACACTGGGCATCCTCCTGGAGCATGTACCCAACACTGTGCTCAAAGAGTTCAGGAGACTCCTCAGGAGGACGTGGTGGGTCTAGGGAAGGAGTCACTGATGATGACATTGAGATGAGGGAAGAGGATGCGTTGGCAGCTGCTTTGCTAGTACCCTGAGCCTGGGTAAGAAAGCATGAGGAGTAGGGATTAGCTTCGAGTTTGAGTCGAACTCATGTTCGACTTGAACATTGCGTGTTCACCTGTTCAGCGAACAGTGAACAATTTGGGCTGTTCATAGCAAATTCGAAAAGCCGGAACACCCTGTACATGTCTATGGGAGAAATCTAAAGTGCTAATTTTAAAGGCTAATATGCAAGTTACTGACATAAAAAGTGTTTGGGGACCTGGCTCCTGCCCCAGGGGACATGGATCAATGCAAAAAAAAAGTTTTAAAAATGGCAGTTTTTTCAGGAGCAGTGATTTTAATAATGATTAAAGTGAAACAATAAAAGTGTAATATTCCTTTAAATTTCGTACCTGGGGGATATATATAGTATGCCTGTGAAGGGACACCTTTTTCCCGAGCTTAGAACTGTCCCTGCACAAAGTGTCAGTTCTGCTGGAAAAAAAGTCTTTTAAAATCACTCGCAGCTATGATGAATTGTCGGCTCTGTAATACAGAGAACACTCAATGAGTGGTCTCTGTATTACGGGGGCCGACAATTCATTCATTGATAAAAAAAAAAAGCGTGGGGTTCCTCTAAATTCAATTACCAGGCCCTTCAGGTCTGGTATGGATATTAAGAGGAACACCGCGTCAAATAAAAAAAAAATGACATAGGGGTCCCCCTAAAAGTCCATACCAGACCCTTTATCTGAGCACGCAACCTGGCAGGCCGCAGGAAAAGAGGGGGGGACAAGAGAGCGCCCCCCCTCCTTAACAGTACCAGGCCACATGCCCCCAACATTGGGAGAATGCTTTGGGGGTCTGTGACCCCTCAAAGCACCATGTCCCCATGTTGATAGGGACAAGGGCCTCATCCCCACAACCCTGGCCGGTGGTTGTGGGGGTCAGCAGGCGGGGGGCTTATCAGAATCTGGAAGCCCCCTTTAACAAGGGGACCCCCAGATCCCGCCCCCCTATTTGAAATGGTAAGGGGGGACAAAAGTACCCCTACCATTTCACAAAGAAAGTGTAAAAAATGGTTAAATAAGACAAACGCACTTTTGAAAAATTCCTTTATTAAAAATAAAAAAAAACAAAAAAAAGATTCCAGCGGTGGTAACCCACTCTTGCTATCCAGCGACGGATGATCATCTCTCCGGGGTCAAGTGATGGCTGATCTGATCCAGTGACGGGTGATTTCTCAGTCCAGTGCTGTCCATGCATGCATCCATCTTCTGTCTCCACTGAGGAGACACTGCGGGGATCCCAGCGCCTGACGTTTCTTATATTAGGAGGGCGGGGCCACCCATCACCTGACCCCGCCCCCTCTGACGCTAGTGAGGTAAGCCAGGGGTTCCCCAATGACGTATGGGTGACCCCGCCCCCTCTGATGTAACGCATGTTTTCCTCTCCCACTGATTCTGCATTATGGTGAGTTGAATGATTTAATTTTATATTACAATGTAATAATAGAAATAACGCGCTTCAATCATCCTGACACCATAACAACCATGATGCTGGGCTGATTGAAGTGCTAACACCAGTTATTTGGCGTATCTTTATCTGCTGATTGTTAAACTTTCTAGAATACACATTTATATTGTTGTGTAGGATCTGGGCCTTCTGGGAGAGGGACAGAGGGATGGAGGGCATCCCTCTCTCTCTCTCTCCCTCCATCCCTCGTTCATCTCAGATGCTAACCACACTACCTTAGAGCCACGCCCACTATTTTGCTCAAACCACACCTGTTTTTACCAAGTGGGAGGGGTCAAAAAGGAAGGACGGGGTCTGGGGCCCCCATCCTAAAACTTCACCAGCCGCCACTGCTCTCAAGGGAAATCCTGTATCACCCCGAAAGACAAAGCAGCCCAATTTGAGACTTACTACTGTAACCTATATAACCTCCCCAAAAATACAACCAACCATAGCGGATCTGAGACTTGATACCACCTTAATCATGTCCTTCCTCAACAAATACCCCCTCAAACCCTTAGACAAAGAGGATGCACTTCTGCTAGAAAACCCTATCTCGGAAGAAGAACTCAAATCGCCAATCAAACAGCTTAAAGGGGTGCTCCAGCACAAAAAAATACATGTTTAAAAGTCAGCAGCTACAAACACTGTAGCTGCTGACTTTTAATAAGGACACTTACCTGTCCAGGGTACCTGCAATATAGCCCCTCGCACCCCCTGAGGCCTTCACTCATCTAATGTGAAGATGATTGTAGTGGGAGATGTGAAAAGATTGTTTTCTGATGAGAATGTGTGTAGAAAAGCAGGTAGAAGGAAGAATGGGAATATCATCAATGCTTTATGTACAGTCCGGAATGAATGGAAATGGAATCTGAAGATTATTGAATAATATAAAACATTTCCATATGTTCTTTATTATTCCAAGTCCTCAGAATCCCCCCCCCCCACCGCTACATACAGAACATGATAGTGAGATGACTTCTCTCATAGATCTCTAGCTTTCTATATCATGGCAAATATAGTATTACACATTTCATCATCAGATCTGTATAGGATCATGGAACTGGCCGATAATTAATGTTCCCTCTTTGGGACATGTAGCAATTATGGATTCACCCCATATTAAAACTACAATATATATATATATATTTTTTTAGGAACTGGTAGACATAAGTAGTGATCATAACACTGCCAGATACATATGTACTATGGATCAATAAAACAAATGTTTCATTTCAGATCAGTCTTCTCTAGAAACATTGTTAACAATTTGCTGATTTCCAGTTACAAAGTAAAATAAGTTATCTGCAGACTATTGGATAGCTGTGACTCCGCCCCTTTCTATCAGGCTTCTCTCAGGTCGGCTTTGTCTTAGAAACAGGAAAGTGGGACTTTATGTGTCTTTAGTAACCATTTATAAACATGAAATTGTTAATAACAGTGGTAACTGGTGATTGTGTTCTCTGTTCTGATGTGACAGATGAATGTTTTCAGTGTAATCTCGGAATTATATAAAGAAAACTGTGATAACGTAAGAATACATCTGTCTTCTAAAGATTCATTTCTGTTTTAATGTGTCTGTTCTGTTATATATCTGAAAATTGTAGACTCTAAAAAGCCTTATAAATGCAACAATTCTATATTGTTTTCTCAGTGAATGGGGGATGAGTCCTGAATAAAAATGGATCCAGAAGATTATTGAATAATCTAAAATATTTGCATATGTTCTCTTTTGTTCCAAGTCCTCGGAATGTTGAGCTTCCGATGAATCACATCCGTTTCCATTTAGCAAAATATTGAAAAGCTTCTAAATAAATGAAATTCTCTGCAGTGTAATAAATGACAAGACTCCGCCCCTTCTCCTTGTGTCTCCCATCAGGTCCGCCCAGCCTTACACACAGGAAGAAGAGATGTCGGAAGCAATGTGTTTCTTTGTTTCCTTTTCAATATAATGTTTTATAAATATGAAATGACTATGAATAATTGAAACTGCTGTTTGTTTTTCTGTTATGAAGTATTAAAGATTCATATTCTCCGTGTAATCTACAGGTATAAATAGAAAATAAATAATTGAGAAGAAGGAATAAATGAATCTTCTGGACATGTAATTGCTGTTGCATTAATGTATCTGACTACAGGAATTACATTCTCTATTATTTTGTAATGGATGGGTGTGACTCCGCCTCTTTCCCCGGAAGGTTTCAATCAGGTCCGCCCAGGCTGTATATAAGGAGGGCAGGCAGACAGCGGAGCTCAGTTTCTGTTTGAGCAGAAAATCCTTCGTCATGTCTGGTCGCGGTAAAGGAGGGAAGGGTCTGGGGAAAGGAGGCGCCAAGCGGCACAGGAAGGTGCTCCGGGACAACATCCAGGGCATCACCAAACCCGCCATCCGACGTTTGGCCCGCAGAGGGGGTGTCAAGCGCATCTCCGGACTCATCTATGAGGAGACCCGCGGAGTGCTGAAGGTTTTCCTGGAGAATGTCATCCGCGATGCCGTCACCTACACCGAGCACGCCAAGAGGAAGACCGTCACCGCCATGGATGTCGTCTATGCTCTCAAACGCCAGGGGCGCACTCTCTACGGATTCGGAGGCTAAACCCTCATAGACACCTACCTACTTCATCTACACAAAGGCCCTTCTCAGGGCCACCCACCTTCTCATACAAAGAACTACATACCGCATCCATCTCCACAAATCACTACATCATCCTGAGTGCTGATTGTACAATCTCTTTATAAATCCATGTTCTACCCAGTAGGTTAAAACTTTGAATCATTTAGTTGTGTTCTTACATTTCTTTAGTAAAGCAGAGAGTGGTCAGTTTAGACAATATTCTTGGAGATTACACACAGAAGATGAATGCTTAACACTCATAACAAACGCCTGTTTCAATTTAATGTTTATTAACATTATTTTGAAAAGGAAAGAAATGTACTTGTTTGCCGACCTCTTTGCTTTCTGGTTGTAAAGCTGGGCGGACCTGATGGGAGACATGAGGGGGCGGGATCTAGTTATTTATAGCACTGCAGATAATTTAATTTATTTAGAAGTTTTTCAATATATTTCTGAAGGCAAACGGATGAGAAGCACAATATTTTCTTTCTTGATTCATAGTACATGCCGGTATTTCTGTCATGACTATATATATATATATATATATATAATTTTTTCAATTTAGTTACATAATCCTATGCAGATCTGATAATGTAATGCATTTTATTGATTCATTGTACATACTTGTTTGTGTTTGGCAGTGTCATGATTTCTACCAGTCCTTTCACATTTATTATTATAGTTGTAATTAGTGATGGACGAACTTCCGACGGGACGTTTCGCGAAAGCGAAATGCGAACGGACCCAAACGTTCGCGAAACCGAACGTTCGCCGCGGGCCCCATTGACTTCAATGGGAGGCGAACTTTGCAAACCTTCATGTCGAATTTGCGGCCACGTGGTAATTATTAGGGGGTAAAACGTAGTCCCACCATCTGGACAATGACATAATACATGTATGAGGTGAATTTGGGATCGATAACTACAAGCATTTTTATTTTATTTGGGAAATTGTTCTAACAATTCAGGACTATGGAGCTAATGAAGGCAATGGAGGAGAGGGAAGGTCAGGGACCAGGGTAGGCAAAGAAGAGGGTGCAGGAGATGATCACCAGCAGCGTGACATACCGGAATGACACATGCACCGTGATAGAGGCATCTGACAGCAGCACCGTAATACAGAGCACTGACAGCAGCACCGTGACATACAGCGCTGACAGCAGCACCGTGACATACAGCGCTGACAGCAGCACCGTGACATACAGCGCTGACAGCAGCACCGTGACATACAGCGCTGACAGCAGCACCGTGACATACAGCGCTGACAGCAGCACCGTGACATACAGCGCTGACAGCAGCACCGTGACATACAGCGCTGACAGCAGCACCGTGACATACAGCGCTGACAGCAGCACCGTGACATACAGCGCTGACAGCAGCACCGTGACATACAGCGCTGACAGCAGCACCGTGACATACAGCGCTGACAGCAGCACCGTGACATACAGCGCTGACAGCAGCACCGTGACATACAGCACTGACAGCAGCACCGTAAGCAGCCCCAGGAGGAAGTCAGCACAGCACAGGGATGGTGTGATCCCCTCATAATAAGAACCCCCAGGAGGAAGTCAGCACAGCACAGGGATAGTGTGATCCCTTCATAATAAGAACCCCCAGGAGGAAGTCAGCACAGCACAGGGATATCATAAGCAGCCCCAGTAGAAATATGACACCGCTCAACCTCTTCAAAGAGGAGGGTAGGGGCATATAGTACGGTGTGCTTTTTTGGGTCAAGGAAGTGAGCCAAATGAATTAAGAAGGTCTGTGTGCTTGATTAAAAAAATAGTTTATAGACATATACATGGTCTACTGGTCACATGTGTTGAATTCCTCCGAGATCCATGCCTCATTCATTTTTAGAAATGTGAGGTAGTTAACACTGTGGTGAGCTAGGCGAGTACGCTTATCGGTCACAATCCCCCCTGCTGCGCTGAACGTCCTTTCGGACAGGACACTGGATGAGGGGCAAGCCAACAGTTCGATTGCAAATTGGGCAAGCTCTGGCCAGAGGTCAAGCCTGCCCACCCAGTAGTCTAGGGGTTCATCACTCCTCAGAGCGTCCACATCGGCCGTTAACCCAATGTAGTCGGACACCTGACGGTCTAGGCGTTCCCTGATGCTGGATCCGGATGACACCTGTCGATGGGTCGGCTGAAAGAATGACCTCATATCCGAAGTCACCAACACATCTTCAAACCGGCCTCTTCTTGCAGGCGCTGTTGGATTGGTACCCGCAAATCCTTCTCTGGGAGTGGGAATTGCTCCTCTGCCAGCGCACGCAAAAGCAGAATGCAGCATTTCTCGAAGCAAGGCCTGGAAGTGCTGCATTCTGACAGCCCTCTGCGACGGCGGTAACATTTCCGCCATTTTGTGTTTGTACCGGGGGTCTAAGTACGTTGCCACCCAGTACTGGTCCTTGACCCTCATGCTTTTTATACGGGGGTCCCTATTAAAACACTGGAGCATGAAGGCCCCCATTTGCACTAAAGTGGAAGCGGTGTGGTGGCCTGGCTCCTGCTCATCATCCAGGATAATGTCGTCCTCTTCATTCTCCTCTCCCCATCCTCGCACAACAGGGATCCCAGAAAGGTTTAAAGCATGCTCTTCTTGCTCCTGCTCATCCGCCCCGGCACCATCCTCCTCTGACTCCTCATCAGACTCCTGTTGTTGACTTGTCTCAGATAGAGTAGCCCCCCCTGGGAATTCATCCAGCATTGCGACTTCCTCATCTTCCCGCTCCTGCTCCTCCACAGCCTGATCAATGACACGACGCAATGCACGCTCCAGAAAGAAGGCATAAGGTACCATGTCACTGATGGCGCCATGGCTGCGACTGACCAGTTTGGTGATCTCCTCAAATGGCCGCAGAAGTCTGCATGTGTCGCGCATGAGCAGCCACTGGCGCGGTGAAAAAAAACCCAGCTCCCCAGAACCGTTTCTTTCGCAGAGTTCATACAGGTAGACGTTAACTGCACGTTTCTGCTGGAGCAGCCTATCAAGCATATAGAAGGTTGAGTTCCATCGCGTCGGGCAATCGCAAATAAGACGTCTGACCGGCAGATGGTGTCGCCGCTGAATGTCAGCAAGGCGAGCCATGGCCGTGTAAGATCTTCTGAAATGGGCCGAGATTTTCCTTGCCTGCCGCAAGATGTCCTGGACCCCAGGGTATTTGACAAGGAATCGCTGCACGACCAAGTTTAAGACGTGTGCCATGCACGGCACGTGCGTGATTTTGCCCTGTTTCAATGCGCTAAGCAGATTGGCACCGTTGTCACACACCACTTTACCAACTGTCAAATTGAGCGGTGTTAGCCACTCATCTGCCTGTGAACGCAAAGCTGAAAGGAGTGCCGGGCCAGTGTGGCTCTTTGCTTCCAGGCACAACAGACGCAGCACGGCATGGCAACGTCTCACCTGGCATGTGGAATAGGTTCTGGGGAGCTTGGGCGGTGCAGTGGAAGAGACGCTAGCAGCGGAAAAGGAGGAGGCAGCTGAGGAGGAGAGGGAGGAGGATGGAGTAGGAGGAGGAGAAGAAGAGTCAGGCCTGCATGCAATCCGTGGCGGTAAAACCAAATCTACACGGGTGCCACGGGTTACATGCTTGACGGCCGTCAGAAGGTTCACCCAGTGGGCAGTAAAACTGATATACCTTCCCTGCCCGTGTTTGCTAGACCACGTGTCTGTGGTCAGATGTATCTTGGCACCGACACTGTGTGCCAGAGATACATTCACTTGCCGCTGAACATGGCCATATAGCTCTGGGATGCCCTTCTCTGAGAAATACTTCCTTCCTGGGACCTTCCATTGTGGTGTTCCAATGGCCACAAATTTGCGAAAGGCCTCCGAGTCCACCAGTTTATATGGCAGTAGTTGGCGGGCTATGAGTTCTGACAAGCCAGCCGCCAACCGTTGGGCAAGAGGGTTATCCGGCGTCATCATTTTTTTACGCTCAAACATTAGGCCCACGGAAGCCTGCCTTTTTGCAGAAAAATGTGAGCTTGGCGTGATGGAAGGTGGAGTGGAGGACAATTGTGAGGAGAGAGGAGAAGGAGAAGTAGAAGACGAGGCTGGACGGTGAGAGCCTGCAGTGTGGCTTTGTGTGTTCCGTTGCTCCCACTGGGCTCGGTGATGGCTGCTCATGTGCCTTCTTAAGGCGGTCGTCCCTAGGTGAGTATTGGGCTTACCGCGACTAACGCGTTGACTGCAAAGATTGCAGATGGCAACGCTATTGTCAGCAGCGGACACGTTAAAAAAAGCCCACACTGCGGAGCCATGTGCCGGTGTCCTGGGAGCGCCAGATGTGACCGTACATGGTCGATGACTCGCTCCTGATACATTTGCAGTCTGCTTTGTCCCTGCTGTGCAATGTAAGTCATTGCTGCTTCTCCTCCCTATCTGCTGGTCCATATCTCCCTCTGAACTCCCCTCCTCTTCCTCTCTTGTGGGCACCCACGTGACATCACTAGACACGTCATCATCAACGTCACCTTCCCCACCGCTATAAGTAGAGATCTCGGAGTAGGCAGCAACACCGGGGACCAACCTCCTCCTTGGGCTGATCTGGGTACTGGCGTCAGACTGCTGAGTAGCGCTTGTTGCTACCTCCTCTTCCTGATCCAATACCAAGAGTGGCTGCGCATCAGAAATGTCCTCTTGATATGGATCGGAAAATAATTCCAGTGACTCAAGCGGAAGGTATGTGGTGGTGGTGGTGGTGGTCGTGTTGTTGGTGGTAGTGTCTTTGGGGGTGCACATAGCAGAGAGTGAAGAAGAGGGTGCAGATCGAGAGGATGAGGAGGGTGCAGAAGAGTAAGGCTGAGCGAGCCACTCAACCAAGTCTGGTGCATCCTTTAAAGTAATTGAACGCACCTTCTGCAACTTCCCACTTTGGCTCAAGCCTGTTGCTCCTGCCCTACCCCTACCACCCCTGCGGAAGGGCCTGCCTCTTCCTCTGCCTGTCATTTTTTAAATGACCCTGTGACAAAACTCTTAGTCCCTATACCGATGAAGGACTGCTGCAGTATAGGGCAGCGGTCAGCAGTGGTGCACGTCAACCCTATCTATTGTGGACCGATAGCGGTCCTTACAGAACAGCAGACTGTACCGCACTCAAGCCTATGTACCGTAGCACCCTATACCAAGTTACCAGTCCTTATAAGAACTTTTGTGGACCAAGCAGGTTGTGTATTAGTGTTTAGCAGACTGTACGTCAGTCCCTATACCGCTGAAGGACTGCTGCAGTATAGGGCAGCGGTCAGCAGTGGTGCACGTCAACCCTATCTATTGTGGACCTATAGCGGTCCTTACAGAACAGCAGACTGTACCGCACTCAAGCCTATGTACCGTAGCACCCTATACCAAGTTACCAGTCCTTATAAGAACTTTTGTGGACCAAGCAGGTTGTGTATTAGTGTTTAGCAGACTGTACGTCAGTCCCTATACCGCTGAAGGACTGCTGCAGTATAGGGCAGCGGTCAGCAGTGGTGCACGTCAACCCTATCTATTGTGGACCGATAGCGGTCCTTACAGAACAGCAGACTGTACCGCACTCAAGCCTATGTACCGTAGCACCCTATACCAAGTTACCAGTCCTTATAAGAACTTTTGTGGACCAAGCAGGTTGTGTATTAGTGTTTAGCAGACTGTACGTCAGTCCCTATACCGCTGAAGGACTGCTGCAGTATAGGGCAGCGGTCAGCAGTGGTGCACGTCAACCCTATCTATTGTGGACCGATAGCGGTCCTTACAGAACAGCAGACTGTACCGCACTCAAGCCTATGTACCGTAGCACCCTATACCAAGTTACCAGTCCTTATAAGAACTTTTGTGGAACAAGCAGGTTGTGTGTTAGTGATTAGCAGACTGTACGTCAGTCCCTATACCGCTGAAGGACTGCTGCAGTATAGGTGAGCGGTCAGCAGTGGTGCACGTCAACCCTATCTATTGTGGACCTATAGCGGTCCTTACAGAACAGCAGACTGTACCGCACTCAAGCCTATGTACCGTAGCACCCTATACCAAGTTACCAGTCCTTATAAGAACTTTTGTGGACCAAGCAGGTTGTGTATTAGTGTTTAGCAGACTGTACGTCAGTCCCTATACCGCTGAAGGACTGCTGCAGTATAGGTGAGCGGTCAGCAGTGGTGCACGTCAACCCTATCTATTGTGGACCGATAGCGGTCCTTACAGAACAGCAGACTGTACCGCACTCAAGCCTATGTACCGTAGCACCCTATACCAAGTTACCAGTCCTTATAAGAACTTTTGTGGACCAAGCAGGTTGTGTATTAGTGTTTAGCAGACTGTACGTCAGTCCCTATACCGCTGAAGGACTGCTGCAGTATAGGGCAGCGGTCAGCAGTGGTGCACGTCAACCCTATCTATTGTGGACCGATAGCGGTCCTTACAGAACAGCAGACTGTACCGCACTCAAGCCTATGTACCGTAGCACCCTATACCAAGTTACCAGTCCTTATAAGAACTTTTGTGGACCAAGCAGGTTGTGTATTAGTGTTTAGCAGACTGTACGTCAGTCCCTATACCGCTGAAGGACTGCTGCAGTATAGGGCAGCGGTCAGCAGTGGTGCACGTCAACCCTATCTATTGTGGACCGATAGCGGTCCTTACAGAACAGCAGACTGTACCGCACTCAAGCCTATGTACCGTAGCACCCTATACCAAGTTACCAGTCCTTATAAGAACTTTTGTGGAACAAGCAGGTTGTGTGTTAGTGATTAGCAGACTGTACGTCAGTCCCTATACCGCTGAAGGACTGCTGCAGTATAGGTGAGCGGTCAGCAGTGGTGCACGTCAACCCTATCTATTGTGGACCGATAGCGGTCCTTACAGAACAGCAGACTGTACCGCACTCAAGCCTATGTACCGTAGCACCCTATACCAAGTTACCAGTCCTTATAAGAACTTTTGTGGACCAAGCAGGTTGTGTATTAGTGTTTAGCAGACTGTACGTCAGTCCCTATACCGCTGAAGGACTGCTGCAGTATAGGGCAGCGGTCAGCAGTGGTGCACGTCAACCCTATCTATTGTGGACCGATAGCGGTCCTTACAGAACAGCAGACTGTACCGCACTCAAGCCTATGTACCGTAGCACCCTATACCAAGTTACCAGTCCTTATAAGAACTTTTGTGGAACAAGCAGGTTGTGTGTTAGTGATTAGCAGACTGTACGTCAGTCCCTATACCGCTGAAGGACTGCTGCAGTATAGGTGAGCGGTCAGCAGTGGTGCACGTCAACCCTATCTATTGTGGACCTATAGCGGTCCTTACAGAACAGCAGACTGTACCGCACTCAAGCCTATGTACCGTAGCACCCTATACCAAGTTACCAGTCCTTATAAGAACTTTTGTGGACCAAGCAGGTTGTGTATTAGTGTTTAGCAGACTGTACGTCAGTCCCTATACCGCTGAAGGACTGCTGCAGTATAGGGCAGCGGTCAGCAGTGGTGCACGTCAACCCTATCTATTGTGGACCGATAGCGGTCCTTACAGAACAGCAGACTGTACCGCACTCAAGCCTATGTACCGTAGCACCCTATACCAAGTTACCAGTCCTTATAAGAACTTTTGTGGAACAAGTGAGTTGTGAATGTTTAGCAGACTGCAGCAGAAGGGCAGCAGTCAAGTATAATATCCTTTCTATATTTGGAAGAAAGAATATTATACATGTACAAGCCTATTACTGTACCACTGATACCAGTCCTGAAAAGAACCTTTGTGGAACTAATAATAACAGCAAGTCTTTAAAATTACCCTCACTGCCTGACAACACTGCTTCCTTCCTGTCCCTATACAAATTGGCAAAAAAAGAGAACGATTAGTGGTTACTGGAACAGCTCTTTTGTGGACCTTGATAGTAACAGCTAATGATGATGATGATGATGATGATGATGAAAGACTAATCTGGCTGTCCCTGTAGCATACACCGTCCTTTCCCTTTCTCTAAACTAACAAAAGACACTCAGGCTGCTGCAAGAATCAGCAGCACAGCAAACCTATCAACACCTAACACCTATACCAGTCCTGAAAAGAACTTTTGTGTACCAAATAGCTAGTGGTTTATCTCTCCCTACTCCACACAGGAACCTGTCCCTATCGTAACAGAAGAAAGAATGTAAAATGGCCACCGGATCGGGTGTATTTATAGGTTAGGGGGAATGTACAAGTGTCCATGTGCTGTCATGTCTCAATTGGCTGTCCTGTATCACATGATAAACGTGTCACCAAAGGTTAAAGTTCTTGTATACATTAAACACGTAAGTCCGCCGCGGCGAACGACGGAAAAAGGCGTTCGAACGTGCGGACCGCGAATGTCGGAAATTCGCCGCGAAACGACCGCCGGGCGAAACGTTCGTCCATCACTAGTTGTAATATCGGGGAATCCATAACTAATACAGATCTGATGATGTTCTGTATGTGGGGGGGGGGAGGGGGTTCTGCATTCTGAGGACTTGTAGTAAAAGAGAATATATGGGAATGTTTTACATTATTCAGTAGTCTTCGGACTGATCGCGCATTCATTAAAACCAACATAGAATGGTATGCATTTTCTATGTTTTTTAGAGTCTGCAATTTTCAGGTACGTCAAGAAAACAAAATCTTCAGAAGACATTTATTCTTCCTTTACTACGGTTTCTATTTCTTTTCCCGGTAATTACACAATTACTATTGTTAACTAGTGATGGACGAACTTCCGACGGGACGTTTCGCGAACGCGAAACGCGAACGGACACAAACGTTCGCGAAAACGACCGTTCGCCGCGGGCTCCATTGACTTCAATGGGAGGCGAATTTCGCAAACCTTTAGGTCGAATTTGCGGCCACGGGGTAATTATTAGGGGGTAGCACGTAGTCCCACCACCTGGACAATAGCATAATACATGTATGAGGTGAATTTGGGATCGATAACTACAAGCATTTTTTTTTTATTTGGGAAATTGTTCTGACAATTCAGGACTATGGAGCTAATGAAGGCAATGGAGGAGAGGGAAGGTCAGGGACCAGGGTAGGCAAACAAGAGGGTGCAGGAGATACAGAGCACTGACAGCAGCACCGTAATACAGAGCACTGACATCAGCACCGTGACATACAGCGCTGACAGCAGCTCCGTGACATACAGCGCTGACAGCAGCTCCGTGACATACAGCGCTGACAGCAGCTCCGTGACATACAGCGCTGACAGCAGCTCCGTGACATACAGCGCTGACAGCAGCTCCGTGACATACAGCGCTGACAGCAGCACCGTGACATACAGCGCTGACAGCAGCTCCGTGACATACAGCGCTGACAGCAGCTCCGTGACATACAGCGCTGACAGCAGCTCCGTGACATACAGCACTGACAGCAGCTCCGTGACATACAGCGCTGACAGCAGCTCCGTGACATACAGCGCTGACAGCAGCACCGTGACATACAGCGCTGACAGCAGCTCCGTGACATACAGCGCTGACAGCAGCTCCGTGACATACAGCGCTGACAGCAGCTCCGTGACATACAGCGCTGACAGCAGCTCCGTGACATACAGCGCTGACAGCAGCTCCGTGACATACAGCGCTGACAGCAGCACCGTGACATACAGCGCTGACAGCAGCTCCGTGACATACAGCGCTGACAGCAGCTCCGTGACATACAGCGCTGACAGCAGCTCCGTGACATACAGCACTGACAGCAGCTCCGTGACATACAGCGCTGACAGCAGCTCCGTGACATACAGCGCTGACAGCAGCACCGTGACATACAGCGCTGACAGCAGCTCCGTGACATACAGCGCTGACAGCAGCTCCGTGACATACAGCGCTGACAGCAGCTCCGTGACATACAGCGCTGACAGCAGCTCCGTGACATACAGCGCTGACAGCAGCTCCGTGACATACAGCGCTGACAGCAGCTCCGTGACATACAGCGCTGACAGCAGCTCCGTGACATACAGCGCTGACAGCAGCTCCGTGACATACAGCGCTGACAGCAGCTCCGTGACATACAGCGCTGACAGCAGCTCCGTGACATACAGCGCTGACAGCAGCTCCGTGACATACAGCGCTGACAGCAGCTCCGTGACATACAGCGCTGACAGCAGCACCGTAAGCAGCCCCAGGAGGAAGTCAGCACAGCACAGGGATGGTGTGATCCCCTCATAATAAGAACCCCCAGGAGGAAGTCAGCACAGCACAGGGATGGTGGGAGCCCCTCATAATAAGAACACCCAGGAGGAAGTCAGCACAGCACAGGGATGGTGGGAACCCCTCATAATAAGCAGCCCCAGTAGAAATATGACACCGCTCAACCTCTTCAAAGAGGAGGGTAGGGGCATATAGTACGGTGTGCTTTTTTGGGTCAGGGAAGTGAGCCAAATGAATTAAGAAGGTCTGTGTGCTTGATTCCAAAAATTGTTTATAGACATATACATGGTCTACTGATCACATGTGTTGAATTCCTCCGAGATCCATGCCTCATTCATTTTTAGAAATGTGAGGTAGTTAACACTGTGGTGAGCTAGGCGAGTACGCTTATCGGTCACAATCCCCCCTGCTGCGCTGAACGTCCTTTCGGACAGGACACTGGATGAGGGGCAAGCCAACAGTTCGATTGCAAATTGGGCAAGCTCTGGCCAGAGGTCAAGCCTGCCCACCCAGTAGTCTAGGGGTTCATCACTCCTCAGAGCGTCCACATCGGCCGTTAACCCAATGTAGTCGGACACCTGACGGTCTAGGCGTTCCCTGATGCTGGATCCGGATGACACCTGTCGATGGGTCGGCTGAAAGAATGACCTCATATCCGAAGTCACCAACACATCTTCAAACCGGCCTCTTCTTGCAGGCGCTGTTGGATTGGTACCCGCAAATCCTTCTCTGGGAGTGGGAATTGCTCCTCTGCCAGCGCACGCAAAAGCAGAATGCAGCATTTCTCGAAGCAAGGCCTGGAAGTGCTGCATTCTGACAGCCCTCTGCGACGGCGGTAACATTTCCGCCATTTTGTGTTTGTACCGGGGGTCTAAGTACGTTGCCACCCAGTACTGGTCCTTGACCCTCATGCTTTTTATACGGGGGTCCCTATTAAAACACTGGAGCATGAAGGCCCCCATTTGCACTAAAGTGGAAGCGGTGTGGTGGCCTGGCTCCTGCTCATCATCCAGGATAATGTCGTCCTCTTCATTCTCCTCTCCCCATCCTCGCACAACAGGGATCCCAGAAAGGTTTAAAGCATGCTCTTCTTGCTCCTGCTCATCCGCCCCGGCACCATCCTCCTCTGACTCCTCATCAGACTCCTGTTGTTGACTTGTCTCAGATAGAGTAGCCCCCCCTGGGAATTCATCCAGCATTGCGACTTCCTCATCTTCCCGCTCCTGCTCCTCCACAGCCTGATCAATGACACGACGCAATGCACGCTCCAGAAAGAAGGCATAAGGTACCATGTCACTGATGGCGCCATGGCTGCGACTGACCAGTTTGGTGATCTCCTCAAATGGCCGCAGAAGTCTGCATGTGTCGCGCATGAGCAGCCACTGGCGCGGTGAAAAAAAACCCAGCTCCCCAGAACCGTTTCTTTCGCAGAGTTCATACAGGTAGACGTTAACTGCACGTTTCTGCTGGAGCAGCCTATCAAGCATATAGAAGGTTGAGTTCCATCGCGTCGGGCAATCGCAAATAAGACGTCTGACCGGCAGATGGTGTCGCCGCTGAATGTCAGCAAGGCGAGCCATGGCCGTGTAAGATCTTCTGAAATGGGCCGAGATTTTCCTTGCCTGCCGCAAGATGTCCTGGACCCCAGGGTATTTGACAAGGAATCGCTGCACGACCAAGTTTAAGACGTGTGCCATGCACGGCACGTGCGTGATTTTGCCCTGTTTCAATGCGCTAAGCAGATTGGCACCGTTGTCACACACCACTTTACCAACTGTCAAATTGAGCGGTGTTAGCCACTCATCTGCCTGTGAACGCAAAGCTGAAAGGAGTGCCGGGCCAGTGTGGCTCTTTGCTTCCAGGCACAACAGACGCAGCACGGCATGGCAACGTCTCACCTGGCATGTGGAATAGGTTCTGGGGAGCTTGGGCGGTGCAGTGGAAGAGACGCTAGCAGCGGAAAAGGAGGAGGCAGCTGAGGAGGAGAGGGAGGAGGATGGAGTAGGAGGAGGAGAAGAAGAGTCAGGCCTGCATGCAATCCGTGGCGGTAAAACCAAATCTACACGGGTGCCACGGGTTACATGCTTGACGGCCGTCAGAAGGTTCACCCAGTGGGCAGTAAAACTGATATACCTTCCCTGCCCGTGTTTGCTAGACCACGTGTCTGTGGTCAGATGTATCTTGGCACCGACACTGTGTGCCAGAGATACATTCACTTGCCGCTGAACATGGCCATATAGCTCTGGGATGCCCTTCTCTGAGAAATACTTCCTTCCTGGGACCTTCCATTGTGGTGTTCCAATGGCCACAAATTTGCGAAAGGCCTCCGAGTCCACCAGTTTATATGGCAGTAGTTGGCGGGCTATGAGTTCTGACAAGCCAGCCGCCAACCGTTGGGCAAGAGGGTTATCCGGCGTCATCATTTTTTTACGCTCAAACATTAGGCCCACGGAAGCCTGCCTTTTTGCAGAAAAATGTGAGCTTGGCGTGATGGAAGGTGGAGTGGAGGACAATTGTGAGGAGAGAGGAGAAGGAGAAGTAGAAGACGAGGCTGGACGGTGAGAGCCTGCAGTGTGGCTTTGTGTGTTCCGTTGCTCCCACTGGGCTCGGTGATGGCTGCTCATGTGCCTTCTTAAGGCGGTCGTCCCTAGGTGAGTATTGGGCTTACCGCGACTAACGCGTTGACTGCAAAGATTGCAGATGGCAACGCTATTGTCAGCAGCGGACACGTTAAAAAAAGCCCACACTGCGGAGCCATGTGCCGGTGTCCTGGGAGCGCCAGATGTGACCGTACATGGTCGATGACTCGCTCCTGATACATTTGCAGTCTGCTTTGTCCCTGCTGTGCAATGTAAGTCATTGCTGCTTCTCCTCCCTATCTGCTGGTCCATATCTCCCTCTGAACTCCCCTCCTCTTCCTCTCTTGTGGGCACCCACGTGACATCACTAGACACGTCATCATCAACGTCACCTTCCCCACCGCTATAAGTAGAGTAGGCAGCAACACCGGGGACCAACCTCCTCCTTGGGCTGATCTGGGTACTGGCGTCAGACTGCTGAGTAGCGCTTGTTGCTACCTCCTCTTCCTGATCCAATACCAAGAGTGGCTGCGCATCAGAAATGTCCTCTTGATATGGATCGGAAAATAATTCCAGTGACTCAAGCGGAAGGTATGTGGTGGTGGTGGTGGTGGTCGTGTTGTTGGTGGTAGTGTCTTTGGGGGTGCACATAGCAGAGAGTGAAGAAGAGGGTGCAGATCGAGAGGATGAGGAGGGTGCAGAAGAGTAAGGCTGAGCGAGCCACTCAACCAAGTCTGGTGCATCCTTTAAAGTAATTGAACGCACCTTCTGCAACTTCCCACTTTGGCTCAAGCCTGTTGCTCCTGCCCTACCCCTACCACCCCTGCGGAAGGGCCTGCCTCTTCCTCTGCATGTCATTTTTTAAATGACCCTGTGACAAAACTCTTAGTCCCTATACCGCTGAAGGACTGCTGCAGTATAGGTGAGCGGTCAGCAGTGGTGCACGTCAACCCTATCTATTGTGGACCTATAGCGGTCCTTACAGAACAGCAGACTGTACCGCACTCAAGCCTATGTACCGTAGCACCCTATACCAAGTTACCAGTCCTTATAAGAACTTTTGTGGACCAAGCAGGTTGTGTATTAGTGTTTAGCAGACTGTACGTCAGTCCCTATACCGCTGAAGGACTGCTGCAGTATAGGGCAGCGGTCAGCAGTGGTGCACGTCAACCCTATCTATTGTGGACCTATAGCGGTCCTTACAGAACAGCAGACTGTACCGCACTCAAGCCTATGTACCGTAGCACCCTATACCAAGTTACCAGTCCTTATAAGAACTTTTGTGGACCAAGCAGGTTGTGTATTAGTGTTTAGCAGACTGTACGTCAGTCCCTATACCGCTGAAGGACTGCTGCAGTATAGGGCAGCGGTCAGCAGTGGTGCACGTCAACCCTATCTATTGTGGACCGATAGCGGTCCTTACAGAACAGCAGACTGTACCGCACTCAAGCCTATGTACCGTAGCACCCTATACCAAGTTACCAGTCCTTATAAGAACTTTTGTGGAACAAGCAGGTTGTGTGTTAGTGATTAGCAGACTGTACGTCAGTCCCTATACCAATGAAGGACTGCTGCAGTATAGGGCAGCGGTCAGCAGTAGTGCACGGCAACCCTATGTATTGTGGACCGATAGCGGTCCTTACAGAACAGCAGACTGTAACGCACTCAGGCCTATGTACCGTAGCACCCTATACCAAGTTACCAGTCCTTATAAGAACTTTTGTGGAACAAGCAGGTTGTGTGTTAGTGATTAGCAGACTGTACGTCAGTCCCTATACCAATGAAGGACTGCTGCAGTATAGGGCAGCGGTCAGCAGTAGTGCACGGCAACCCTATGTATTGTGGACCGATAGCGGTCCTTACAGAACAGCAGACTGTAACGCACTCAGGCCTATGTACCGTAGCACCCTATACCAAGTTACCAGTCCTTATAAGAACTTTTGTGGACCAAGCAGGTTGTGTGTTAGTGATTAGCAGACTGTACGTCAGTCCCTATACCAATGAAGGACTGCTGCAGTATAGGGCAGCGGTCAGCAGTAGTGCACGGCAACCCTATGTATTGTGGACCGATAGCGGTCCTTACAGAACAGCAGACTGTAACGCACTCAGGCCTATGTACCGTAGCACCCTATACCAAGTTACCAGTCCTTATAAGAACTTTTGTGGACCAAGCAGGTTGTGTGTTAGTGATTAGCAGACTGTACGTCAGTCCCTATACCGCTGAAGGACTGCTGCAGTATAGGGCAGCGGTCAGCAGTGGTGCACGGCAACCCTATGTATTGTGGACCGATAGCGGTCCTTACAGAACAGCAGACTGTAACGCACTCAGGCCTATGTACCGTAGCACCCTATACCAAGTTACCAGTCCTTATAAGAACTTTTGTGGACCAAGCAGGTTGTGTGTTAGTGATTAGCAGACTGTACGTCAGTCCCTATACCGCTGAAGGACTGCTGCAGTATAGGGCAGCGGTCAGCAGTGGTGCACGTCAACCCTATCTATTGTGGACCGATAGCGGTCCTTACAGAACAGCAGACTGTACCGCACTCAAGCCTATGTACCGTAGCACCCTATACCAAGTTACCAGTCCTTATAAGAACTTTTGTGGACCAAGCAGGTTGTGTATTAGTGTTTAGCAGACTGTACGTCAGTCCCTATACCGCTGAAGGACTGCTGCAGTATAGGGCAGCGGTCAGCAGTGGTGCACGTCAACCCTATCTATTGTGGACCGATAGCGGTCCTTACAGAACAGCAGACTGTACCGCACTCAAGCCTATGTACCGTAGCACCCTATACCAAGTTACCAGTCCTTATAAGAACTTTTGTGGACCAAGCAGGTTGTGTATTAGTGTTTAGCAGACTGTACGTCAGTCCCTATACCGCTGAAGGACTGCTGCAGTATAGGGCAGCGGTCAGCAGTGGTGCACGTCAACCCTATGTATTGTGGACCGATAGCGGTCCTTACAGAACAGCAGACTGTAACGCACTCAGGCCTATGTACCGTAGCACCCTATACCAAGTTACCAGTCCTTATAAGAACTTTTGTGGACCAAGCAGGTTGTGTGTTAGTGATTAGCAGACTGTACGTCAGTCCCTATACCAATGAAGGACTGCTGCAGTATAGGGCAGCGGTCAGCAGTAGTGCACGGCAACCCTATGTATTGTGGACCGATAGCGGTCCTTACAGAACAGCAGACTGTACTGCACTCAGGCCTATGTACCGTAGCACCCTATACCAAGTTACCAGTCCTTATAAAAACTTTTGTGGACCAAGCAGGTTGTGTGTTAGTGTTTAGCAGACTGTGCGTCAGTCCCTATACCGCTGAAGGACTGCTGCAGTATAGGGCAGCGGTCAGCAGTAGTGCACGGCAACCCTATGTATTGTGGACCGATAGCGGTCCTTACAGAACAGCAGACTGTAACGCACTCAGGCCTATGTACCGTAGCACCCTATACCAAGTTACCAGTCCTTATAAGAACTTTTGTGGACCAAGCAGGTTGTGTGTTAGTGATTAGCAGACTGTACGTCAGTCCCTATACCAATGAAGGACTGCTGCAGTATAGGGCAGCGGTCAGCAGTAGTGCACGGCAACCCTATGTATTGTGGACCGATAGCGGTCCTTACAGAACAGCAGACTGTACCGCACCCAAGCCTATGTACCGTAGCACCCTAGACAGACCAAGTTACCAGTCCTGATAAAGAGCTTTGTGGAACAAGTGAGTTGTGAATGATTAGCAGACTGCAGCAGAAGGGCAGCAGTCAAGTATAATATTCTTTCTATATTTGGAAGAAAGAATATTATACGTGTACAAGCCTATTACCGTACCACTGATACCAGTCCTGAAAAGAACCTTTGTGGAACTAATAGTAACAGCAAGTCTTTAAAATTATCCTCACTGCCTGACACACTGCTTCCTGCCTGTCCCTATACAAATTGGCAAAAAAGAGTAGGCTGGAACGATTAGCTGGAACAGCTCTTTTGTGGACCTGATAGTAACAGCTAATGATGATGATGATGATGATGATGAAGAAAGACTAATCTGGCTGAGCTGTCCCTAAAATAGCAGCATACAGCGCTCTGTCCCTTTATCTAAACTGACAAAAGAAACTCAGGCTGCTGACCTAACACCTATACCAGTCCTGAAAAGAACTTTTGTGTACCAAATAGCTAGCGTTTTCTCTGTCCCTACTCCACACAGGATCCTTTCCCTACAGTGACAGAAGAAAGAATGTAAAATGGCCACCGGATCGGGTGTATTTATAGGTTAGGGGGAATGTCCAAGTGTCCATGAGCTGTCATGTCTCAATTGGTTGTCCTGTAACACATGATAAACGTGTCACGAAAGGTTAAAGTTCTTGTATACATTAAACACGTAAGTCCGCCGGGGCGAACGACGGAAAAAGGCGTTCGAACCCGCGGACGGCGAAAGTCGGAAATTCGCCGCGAAACGACCGCCGGGCGAACCGTTCGGCCATCACTATTGTTAACAATTTTTTGTGTATAAGGGATTACTAAAGAAGGGGGGGGGGGGGGGGTAGGCACGTGTTCCATTTCTGCTTCCATCCAATACTCTGCAGATAATGTTTCTGATTAAATTAACATTTTGCTGATCTCTACCAGTCCTTACTAGATTTTTATAAAAAAAAAAAAAAGTGAAACAGAGAACACATGGACATGTTTTACATTATTCAAAAATCGTCTGAATCCATTACTATATATATGGCGGTATAATAGGGCTCATTATTCGTCTGTAACGTTCTTCGGGCGGCAAATATAAAAGTAGCAATTTGAAATCTGAGCCAATAATATATGTGATGAAGAAACAAAAAAAAAAATGTATTGAGATCTTTCTGTTTTCAGCCCAGAAAATAATTGTTCTGTAGACTTTCCATTGAACTCTATAGAGAATGTTTTCTAGGATTCTGTAGTACAAACCCCTTGATATAATACTTTGGTGCGTTTATTAACTGCCTGGAACGTTCCCCGGAAGAATGGAAATGTATCATCCAGTGTTAGTGTCAGATTAGCAGATCTGAGATGATTGTCTTAATTTTTAATGGAAATTACAATCTATTCCGAATTCCCCCCCATAATACGAGAATTCAGAGATCTGTGTTCCTGACTAGTTTGGGTGGGGATTCTTGTTTTGGCACTTAGCGCCCAGAGGCGATTCAGTTCGCATTGTGCGCTATATAAGTATTTCATTCATTCACTTAAGTTCTGATATTTTTTTAAATAAATTCGGCAGAACCAATGTTTTACCATCAGGGACGATCAGTCCCTGTAAAATGACCGGATCCCCCAATAATGATTTCCAGGCTCTTTATATGTAGTCATTGTCCTCCCTGTACAGATCTCCTGTACTAGAAGTGTGAATAAATAAGAATGTATTTCCCGTGTAAAGCTATGCAGACAATTGAGGGCTGATTGCATGCGATGTGGTAGACACAATGAGGGGTGTGTGGGGGGCTCTTTGTAGAGAGATGTGGGGGGCTCTGAGAAGAGCCTTTGTGTTGTAGAAATGAAAGGATTTGGGAGTAGAAAGGAGTTGTCGGGATTACTTGGATTTGGCGGCGGCCTTGTGGCTCTCGGTCTTCTTGGGCAGCAGCACGGCCTGGATGTTGGGCAGGACTCCTCCCTGGGCGATGGTGACGCCGCCCAGCAGCTTGTTGAGCTCCTCGTCGTTGCGGACGGCCAGCTGGAGGTGTCGGGGGATGATGCGGGTCTTCTTGTTGTCGCGGGCGGCGTTGCCGGCCAGCTCGAGGATCTCAGCCGTGAGATACTCGAGGACGGCGGCCAGATAGACGGGAGCTCCGGCCCCGACCCGCTCCGCATAGTTGCCCTTCCTGAGCAGACGGTGAACACGGCCGACTGGGAACTGCAGACCAGCCCGGGATGATCGGGTCTTGGCCTTAGCCCGAACCTTGCCTCCTTGCTTTCCACGGCCAGACATTTTGAGATTCCTGTGTCGTTACACTGACAAAGATAACCACCTTCTAGGGTCTCCTTATATTTATACAGTCAATGCTGTGACATCAAACACTTTGATTGGCTACTTTTCAAGCTAGCCAATAGTGTTCTGAATTGTTTCTACACCAATCAGTAAACGAAGAAGGAAAGCAAAACACTCCTCCCCATCACATGACTGAATCCTCCAATAGAAGAGTGAGGAGGGGAGGAGACTCATTTGCATAGGACGCCTATAAAAGCAGCACATGAGGGCGGCTCCAGCACACATTTGCTTCAAACAGCAGAGATCACATTAACCCTTATCATGCCTGAACCAGCCAAGTCCGCCCCGGCGCCCAAGAAGGGCTCCAAGAAAGCCGTGACCAAGAGCCAGAAGAAGGACGGCAAGAAGCGGAGGAAGAGCAGGAAGGAGAGTTATGCCATCTACGTGTACAAGGTGCTCAAGCAGGTCCACCCCGACACCGGCATCTCGTCCAAGGCCATGGGCATCATGAACTCCTTCGTCAATGACATCTTCGAGCGCATCGCCGGCGAAGCTTCCCGCCTGGCTCATTACAACAAGCGCCGCACCATCACCTCCCGGGAGATCCAGACCGCCGTCCGCCTCCTCCTGCCCGGAGAGCTGGCCAAGCACGCCGTCTCCGAGGGCACCAAGGCCGTCACCAAGTACACCAGCGCCAAGTAATCCCCCATCCCCCCCCATCATCATCATCCCAACACAAGACACAAAGGCTCTTCTAAGAGCCACCCACCATTTCCATCAATGAGCTCTCATCACATTTTGTCGCAATTAGAGATTCTAAATACATTCAATGAAGAATTAACTGATTATAACAATTGTACAATCTGATGAAGTTGGACATGTGAAGCTGTATTATAGTAAGAAATCCCTCCCAATACAAGCTGGTGTTGCAGATTCCCTTTATTTCGAATTTCCTGACATTTTATTTCCATCCAATCACATTGTATATCTTTCCAAATCTCCGTATAGAAGACCTGGATTTCATAACCACTAGGTGTCAGTGTTGCTCCACCTTAGAGAACACATGGGACCTTATTTTCCCGTAAATTGAAAGCGGATATTTATGTATATAAGGATAACACTTCTATAATATAGTATATATCGTTTTCACCTACACGTTTACTTTCTGCTTTATGGCTTATGTAAGACTAATGTCTGCAGAGACACATATACAAGGGGATTCTTAATTTTACTAAATCGTTTAGGGATCATCTGCTTAGAAATATTACTTACACATCACATTGTGTTTGATTCAAATGTGTCATATAGCATCTATTTTCTTCATGGGAATCCAACTATTATACATAATCATCTACTCACCTTAGATGGGGGATTTAGATCATCAGCTGGGCACACGTTGGCTTTCCTGGTCTGTATCCCTCTATATATAAGTGTGTGTGTCTTTTCTCTAATTAAAAACAAAACAATATATATATATTTGGTAAATATCAGATGCCTCCGATTGCAATACATAGATTGGAAAGTGGGGGTTACAACGAACATTTAACCCTCTGCCATCTAATTTGCTGAGATATGGGAAACATCATCCAATCTCAATGTTTCTAATTCTTACACTGAGAAGGAGGATTTCTAATCCTTCATTATAAAAACATTTCTTTGCATTGTAAACTCCATTAGCAGGGTCCTCATATTGCTTGTGTATTGAAATGTATTGTGATTGTACTGTCGCCATTTTTATTGTAAAGAGTTGTGTAAACGGCACAATATATATATTCTGTATTTTATTAATGTTATAATAATTAGTATCAAAGTCGAACACGCCAGCGCCAAGTAAATCCCCGACACCCCTTATCATCCCAGCAGGACACAAAGGCTCTTGTAGAAGCCACTCACATACACCATATCAGAGCTGCGATTTCATTGTAAAGTAAACATGATGAAGATATCGTGAGAAATATGGTTCAAATAATGTTTTTAGTGAATTTTCTGACAAAACCTTAATGTAAATTCATCAGATTAATTATGCAATCTAGAAGTCGCCCTGTGTTCATTCCCAAAGATTACGTTGTAATCACCTATTTTTCTTAGAAATTAGATTCGGAAAGAAAACAATGAAATCTGATTGTAGCACGTCCTAGATCCCCGCACAGAAGTCATTTCTCTTGTCACCAGCAGATGTCAGTGTTGCTCCTCCATAGAGGATACATTGTAGCAGTTTAGTTGAATTGTATCCACATGGATCTGATAGAAACCAATGAGAACACCGACCGATCCCAGATGTGGCCGGAGCAGGGAGGACAATGCTGGCTGGCTGGGACACGATTCATTGTCTGCTCAGCGATCTGTCCCTCCATGTTAGTACAGAATTGTGCTGGATGGAACAAGCTGTACAAGTCACCTTTCTACTTGTTATTCACTAAGAACGGAATAATCCGATCAGTGAGATCGGAGGAGGATTTTCTGTCATCTCATTTATTATGGAGACAAGCAGTCCAATGTGAGAGCTCCTAATCCTTACACATTGTGTGATGTGGAGGAACTCCCCTCCCCCACCCCACAAAGAAGAGAACTCTACTAACACAGAGAACGGGCAGATCTTGGCGGGCATTTTAAAAATGCCGCTTTTTTAAGCAAACCAATCATGAAAAGGGGTGTGTTTTAGCTGTCCAATCAGAAGGCAGTGATGTGTATAAATAGACGCCGCACAGCCCGAGTTCTCACACTTGTATTCCTTGTGGAGATTGGAAGCATTGATCAGCCATGGCAAGAACCAAGCAGACCGCTCGTAAGTCCACCGGAGGGAAAGCTCCCCGCAAGCAGCTGGCCACCAAAGCCGCCCGCAAGAGCGCCCCGGCCACCGGCGGAGTGAAGAAGCCTCACCGCTACAGGCCCGGCACCGTGGCTCTCCGAGAGATCCGCCGCTACCAGAAATCCACCGAGCTGCTCATCCGCAAGCTGCCCTTCCAGCGCCTCGTCCGAGAGATCGCCCAGGACTTCAAGACCGACCTGCGCTTCCAGAGCTCCGCCGTCATGGCTCTGCAGGAAGCCTCCGAGGCTTATCTCGTAGGACTCTTCGAGGACACCAACCTCTGCGCCATCCATGCCAAGAGGGTCACCATCATGCCCAAAGACATCCAGCTGGCACGCCGCATCCGCGGAGAGAGGGCCTAAGAAACCCCCCACCGACCTCCTCATCGCCACCCCCCACAACAACAAAGGCTCTTCTCAGAGCCACCACATCCTCCTCAGAGAGCTCCATACTATCTCATCTCCACTACATCATACAAATCCTTCCCACCACATCACTTCTTTCTTCTCATCCTTCTCTGCACTCGGAAGCTCCGTCTGTAAGCAAATCTGATCTGTAACATTATTTCCAATACAATCCCAGAGTAACAACACCTGCTCTATGTACCCAACACAATACAATGGGACGTTATAGAGTAAAATGAACATTCCTGTCAACAGATTTTACAATCTTTGTCTATTTGGACTCTTCACATTCTCTCACACAAGACACATCATTGCATTTTCTAGAAACCCGACAATTTCTTATTCCAGGCAACAAGAGTATTTTTGTCAAGTCTTTAGAGATCTGAAGATAAATCCGATTAGAACATATAATGGGAGGGGGTAAACCTTACACAGCCCACGTGGAGATGTCACTATGGGGGGGTCAGGGGTGTCCTCTACTACCTCATCCCATACTACAACCCTCATCATCGGAGATCAAACATCTCTGCTGGGGCGGCACACATTACAGGGAGGAATACATCCGCAATGGAGATCAGAAAAACAAATCTGGAAATTCATTCTTCATTCATTATCGCCCACCTGGGGATTTACTGTTGCTGCAAATATGTTATGTTGGCGGCCAATTTATAAATCCAAATGAGCCGCTTTATCGAAGAGCCTTTAGAGGATCACACTATGGCCTCATGCACACGGACGTTTTTACAGCCGCGTTTTTGAGCTTTTTTTGCAGCTTAAAAAGGCCTGTCCATGTTAGTCTATGGCTTCATGCCCACCTAGGCGTTTTTGAGCTGCAAATGGCATAGGCGTTTTTAAGCTGTAAAAAAAACCCAGGACCAGTGCGTTCCCTGGCTGCAGAGCTAGAGCTGTAAAAACGCGAATCACGGGAAAACGCGCACAAACGCGCAACATATTTTCTTTGTTTTCTGAGTGCCTATAGCCAAGAGATGTGTTTCTTTAAAAACGCTACTTAACGCAATGCTAAAAAACGCGCAAAAACGCCAATGCAAAACGCGGTAAAAATCGCGTTTTTTAACGCCGATTTTTCCAGGCGTCGGAGCTAGCTTTGCAGCCAGTTTTTTAAAACGTCCGTGTGCATGAGGCCTATTAGTTACTGAGCCGTTAATACAGGTTTATTTTTATACACATATGATGAATGTAACTTATGTTTAGAAAACACTCCATTCTCCTCATAACACAGGAGTCTTGTTGCCGATCATTCTAACATGAGCGGAGGATGATGTGTCTCCCGATCATTAGAATGATTCTCCGCATAAATGTCATTATAGAATGAAATATTAATCAGCCGTTCTGCAGCCAATCAGCGCTCATATGTGATTTGTGTCTCCTCTATTGGAGATGACATGCGGAGCACTGTGTGTGCTATTAGCGATGTGGGTGTAGGTAGGTATGTGTAGGTAGATAGGTGTAGCTCGGATAGGAGGAGGTGGGTGGCTCTGAGAAGAGCCTTTGGGGGGTGGAGATGAGGGAGGTATTCTTATTTCTTCTTCGGAGCGGCCTTCTTGGGCTTGGCTGCTGTCTTGGCTTTAGCCGCCTTCTTAGCCGGACTCTTGGCGGCTTTTTTCGGCTTGGCTGCAGCTTTGGGCTTCTTGGGGCTCTTTGTCGCCTTCTTGGCGGGAGCAGCTGCAGCCTTTGCCGGTTTCTTGGCGGCCTTCTTGGGGCTCTTGGCTGCTTTGCTGGGGGCTTTCTTCTTGGGGGACTTGGCTGGCTTCTTGGCGGCCGCAGGTTTCTTGGGCTTGGCCGCAGCCGATGGCTTCTTCTTGATGGTGACTTTCTTGGCCTTGTCGCCCTCTTGCTGCTTCTTGTTGATCTTGAAGGATCCGGAGGCTCCATGTCCTTTGACCTGGACGAGGCTCCCCTTAGTCACCAGCGCCCTGATGGCGATCTTCAGGCGGCTGTTGTTCTTGTCCACATCGTATCCTCCGGCGGCCAGGAGCTTCTTGAGGGCGGCCAGGGAGACCCCGCTGCGCTCCTTGGAAGCGGCCACGGCTGTGACGATGAGGTTGGACACGCTGGGACCGGACGGCTTCTTGCTGCCTTTCTTGGCTCCTCCGGCTGCCGCCTTCTTAGTCGCCTTCTTCTTGGCGGCGGGCTCTGCACTTCTATTGGTTGATATAGAACTTGCCTTCTGCACTGCTATTGGTTACACGCTAGACACGCCCACTCACTGTCACTCCAGTGTTGGGGAATCTTCTCTCTCTTGTTGTGTTTCCCTAGCAGAGAGAAAAACGATTATAATAAGAAATAGAAGGATGTCCAATCTTTATCGGGGACCCGATCTGCTCACTGGACTGTCACTTACCGATCTGTCACTTACCGCTCTCATGATCTGCTCAGGAGGCTGAACACAGAGGCTGCAAACACATCCATCCTCCTGAGCGTGTGTCCCATTCTTCCTTCTACCTGCTTTTCTACACACATTCTCATCAGAAAACAATCTTCTCACATCTCCCACTACAATCATCTTCACATTAGATGAGTGAAGAGTGAAGATCAGGGAAACATTCCCCTCTAATACAGAACTCTGCTCATCTATAGCTGAGTAGAAGGAGCCGGGAACAAAAACATCAGCCGGTGCCATGAGATCCTTGTGTGATGTGATGGGGGAGATTGTGAAGCCTCATATAACACTCTATCAGATTTTCTGCTGATTTTTTGTCTTCAGCATTACAAAAACAATGTAGTACAAGGGCCTGCCTGATTGTATACTAATTGAAACCCCTAAGGTTTGGCCTCCTATTATATGGTTTTGGTAAATCTCAAGGAAAAAAAACAGTAGAAAATCTGATAGTGTGTATGGGGTTTTAGAGATACAAAGGTGTCAGCTGATGAGAACATGTCATATTTCATGTACTATGTATCATTCTTTGCTCATTATGACAACTGTAAGATTGTAGCCACTGCACACAGCAGACTAGTAAGTAGTTTATTCTGGTGGTAATGTATCATTATTTGCTCATCAATCATCATGATAAATATATTGTCATTCAAATATGCCAAGTAAGTTTATTGCCTTATTTTACTACACAGCTATATAGCCTACTTAGAAAATATACTGTATAAAGAAGAGAGAGAAAAAAATAAATAAATAAATAAATAAATTATTAATATAAATAAGGTACTAATGCGCACAACCCCAACTAATCAAACCTAAACTAAACTAAACTAATAAAAAAAAAAAAAATATATATATATATATATATATATATATATATATATATATATATATTTAAAAAAAAAATATTATTAAGGGAAGCTGCTAACATAAATAATGCTCTCCACGCTATCTAATAAGATGTAAAAAAAAAAGGTATGTACCACTGGCTTTTAAAATAGACCACCTATTAAGTGACACAAATCAATAACTCTACATATATATGTACATAAATGTGCAAATATAAAAACACTCAAACCCCCCCTTTTTTTTTTCTTCTCCCCCCTCCTCTTTCCCCTTTTCTCTCTCACTCCCCATCCCCTCGCCCCCCCCCCCCCCCTCTCCCTTCTAATCATTCCCCATCCTGACCCCATCCCCCACTCTGTAGACTCACTCTATACAATTAAATATCAGCAGTACAGAACCCCGGAAACACAATCCACTGATGTGGTCCACCGACTTTCAACATGGGCCCCCCAAAACAAAAACGGCCTGGTAGGCACGATCTCATGAACAAGCCTACAGAGGCTGCAGGCGCTCACCCAGGCTCAAATAGCCTTATCCTCAAATGAACCCCGCACATCTTCACCCCCAGACCGAATTGGCTTTAAGTTTGAGGACAGAGATCTTTTACAACCCCACAACATACCAATTTGTTTTGATCTTCTTTTTCTTTCTTTTCTGTTTTCGGCTCCCTCGCCTTCTACCTTGTGAGAGCTACTCCGAAATCACTTATCTCTGATAAGTTGTGACCCAAGGTAGTCATGCTACCCTACGACAGTTTGTATGTTCAAATGCTCAGTGCTTGATTTTGTTTCTGCCATGAACTCTGATTGTGTTTAGGTAATGTTTTTTTTTCCAGCATGGTGTAATTTTCTGTACATCTATGCATTTTCCTCAATAAAAACTATCTTAAAAAAAAAAAAAAAAGTGCAAATATCGCAGAAAATATGTGGCTACATCACAATGCAAACATAGCTAAAAAAAAAAAAAAAGGTCCATGTGCAATACAAGTGTTCAAAAAAGTTCCAGTGCTATTCAGTAGCTCAATATCCAAAAGTGACAGTTTATCTAATGGTCATGCAGTGTTGTCACATATGCAGACATGCTTCACAAAAAGATAGACGCTCCACCTTCAGTGCTCCACCAGTGCACCCCCTGTTTCCCCCAGCCTCTCACCTCAATACGAGACCCCTCAGGGTCAAACACACTTGTGGGGGAAATTGCTGGCTTAGCTTCTTATAGATGATTCGTTCAGCCTCACATTCAAATCACAATACCACCGATCATGGGGGAAAGAAAGGGGACTCTCATGTGTAGAATTGTAAATAGTGATGGACGAACTTCCGACGTGACATTTCGCAAACGCGAAACGCGAACGCGGCCGATAGTTTGCGGATCATAACGTTCACGGCGGGCCCCATTGACATCAATGGGAGGTGAACTTTCCAAACCTACAGGTCATATTTGCAGCCACAAAATAATTACTAGCTAGTAGCTGTGCACACATAGTCCCACCACATGGCCAATGACATAGCACATGTATGAATGAATCTGGGATCGACAACTACAAGCTTTCTTTTTTTATATGTGAAATTCTGACAATTCAGGACTCATGAGACAATGGAGGTAAGGAAAGGTCAGGGTAGACAAAGACGAGGGTGCAGGAGATGACCCCCAGCACCGTGATATAGAGCACTGACACCTGCACCGTGATAGAGAGCACTGACATCAGCAGCGTGACATAAAGCACTGACATCAGCACCATGATATACAGCACTGACACCAGCACCGTGATATACAGCACTGACACCTGCACCGTAAGCAGCCCCAGGAGGAAGTCAGCACAGCACAGGGATGGTGGGAGCCCCTCATAATATGCACAGCAGAGGTAAAGCCCCAGGAGGAAGTCAGCACAGCACAGGGATGGTGGGAGCCCCTCATAATAAGCAGCCCCAGGAGGAAGTCAGCATAGCACAGGAATGGTGGGAGCTCCTCATAATAAGCAGCCCCAAGAGGAAGTCAGCACAGCACAGGGATGGTGGGAGCCCCTCATAATAAGCAGCCCCAGGAGGAAGTCAGCACAGCACAGGGATGGCAAACTTTACAAACCTACAGGTCATATTTGCAGCCACAAAATAATTACTAGCTGTGCACACATAGTCCCACCACATGGCCAATGACATAACACATGTATGAGGTGAATCTGGGATCGACAACTACAAGCATTCTTTTTTTATATGTGAGAAAATTGAGTACTGTCCGTGATACTTTTTTTATTTGCACTAACATACAATTTTTCAGGACAAGCTTTCGGGTATGTCCCCTTCTTCAAGGTCCAAGCAGTACTCCTTGGACCTTGAAGAAGGGGACATACCCGAAAGCTTGTCCTGAAAAATTGTATGTTAGTGCAAATAAAAAAAGTATCACGGACAGTACTCAATTTTCTCTGTCACAATTGCACTAATACGGCTACAATCACATTAAGTATTTTTTTATATGTGAAATTCTGAAAATTCAGGACTCATGAGGCAATGGAGGCGAGGGAAGGTCAGGGTAGGCAAAGAAAAGGGTGCAGGAGATGATCACCAGCACCGTGATATAGAACACTGACACCTGCACCGTGATAGAGTGATCTGACACCAGCACCGTGATAGAGAGCACTGACATCAGCAGCGTGACATAAAGCACTGACACCAGCACCGTGATATACAGCACTGACACCTGCACCGTAAGCAGCCCCAGGAGGAAGTCAGCACAGCACAGGGATGGTGGGAGCCCCTCATAATGAGCATAGCACAGGGATGGTGGGAGCCCCTCATTATAAGCAGCCCCAGGAGGATGTCAGCATAGCACAGGGATGGTGGGAGCCCCTCATCATAAGCAGCCCCAGGAGGAAGTCAGCACAGCACAGGGATGGCAAACTTTACAAACCTACAGGTCATATTTGCAGCCACAAAATAATTACTAGCTGTGCACACATAGTCCCACCACATGGCCAATGACATAACACATGTATGAGGTGAATCTGGGATCGACAACTACAAGCATTCTTTTTTATATGTGAAATTCTGACAATTCAGGACTCATGAGGCAATGGAGGCGAGGGAAGGTCAGGGTAGGCAAAGAAAAGGGCGCAGGAGATGATCACCAGCACCGTGATATAGAACACTGACACCTGCACCGTGATAGAGTGATCTGACACCAGCACCGTGATAGAGAGCACTGACATCAGCAGCGTGACATAAAGCACTGACACCAGCACTGTGATATACAGCACTGACACCTGCACCGTAAGCAGCCCCAGGAGGAAGTCAGCACAGCGCAGGGATGGTGGGAGCCCCTCATAATGAGCATAGCACAGGGATGGTGGGAGCCCCTCATAATAAGCAGCCCCAGGAGGATGTCAGCATAGCACAGGGATGGTGGGAGCCCCTCATAATAAGCAGCCCCAGGAGGATGTCAGCATAACACAGGGATGGTGGGAGCCCCTCATCATAAGCAGCCCCAGAAGGAAGTCAGGTCAGCACAGGGATGGCAAACTTTACAAACCTACAGGTCATATTTGCAGCCACAAAATAATTACTAGCTGTGCACACATAGTCCCACCACATGGCCAATGACATAACACATGTATGAGGTGAATCTGGGATCGACAACTACAAGCATTCTTTTTTATATGTGAAATTTTGACAATTCAGGACTCATGAGGCAATGGAGGCGAGGGAAGGTCAGGGTAGGCAAAGAAAAGGGTGCAGGAGATCATCACCAGCACCGTGATATAGAACACTGACACCTGCACCGTGATAGAGTGATCTGACACCAGCACCATGATAGAGAGCACTGACATCAGCAGCGTGACATAAAGCACTGACACCAGCAGCGTGACATAAAGCACTGACACCAGCACCGTGATATACAGCACTGACACCTGCACCGTAAGCAGCCCCAGGAGGAAGTCAGCACAGCACAGGGATGGTGGGAGCCCCTCATAATAAGCAGCCCCAGGAGGAAGTCAGCACAGCACAGGGATGGTGGGAGGCCCTCATAATATGCAGCCCCAGGAGGAAGTCAGCACAGCACAGGGATGTTGGGAGCCCCTCATAATAAGCAGCCCCTAGAGGAAGTCAGGACAGCACAAGGATGGTGGGAGCCCCTCATAATGAGCATAGCACAGGGATGGTGGGAGCCCCTCATAATATGCACAGCAGAGGTACAGCCCCAGGAGAATCTGAGGTGAATCTGAGATCGACAACTACAAGTAGGGATCAGCCGAACACCCCCCGGTTCGGTTTGCCCCAGAACTTTCGAACGGACCCCAAATTCATACGAACTTTAGAACCCCATTGAAGTCTATGGGACTCGAACGTTCGAAATTAAAAGTGCTAATTTTAACGGCTAATATGCAAGATACTGTCCTAAAAAGGGTTTGGGGACCTGGCTCCTGCCCCAGGGGACATGGGTCAATGCCTAAAATGTTTTTAAAAATGTCCGTTTTGGCGGGAGCACTGATTTTAATGACGATTAAAGTGAAAAAAAAAAAAGTGAAATATTCCTTTAAATATGGTGCCTGGGGGGTGTCTGTAGTATGCCTGTGAAGTGCCACGTGTTTCCCGTGTTTAGAACAGTCCCTGCACAAAATGACATTAAACGGAAATAACATCATTGAAAACTGCTTGCGGTTTTAATGTTATATCTGGTTCCTGCAATATGGTTGAAAATTATTGAGAAAAATGGCATGGGTATCCCTCCCTGCCCATTACCAGCCCCTTTGGGTCTTGTACGCATATTAAGGGGAACCCCGTACCCATATTAAAAAAAGGAAATGCGTGTGGCCCCCAGGCCCTATATACTCAGAACAGCAGTATATAGGCGGTGAAAACAAGACAGGGACTGTGTAGGTTTGTTGTGTTAAGTTGAATCTGTTTGTAATTTTCAACTGGTACATTTTTAAAGTGTAGCTCCAGTCAAAAAAACTATTTTTAAGCTTTTTGGAAAACATAGGGAAGGGTTATCACCCCTGTATAATTTGTTTTGTTGTCCATCTTTTTTCATCTCACTTGCTGTTGTCTCCTTCCGTTTGCAAGTAGGAGATGTTTGTAAGTTGGATGTTTGAAAGTAGGGGCCTGCCCTATATGCTCTGCAGAAATGGCGGAACAAGGTGTTGGTTTTGCCACAACATTGTAAGCCCTCAAAGTGACTCTTGGTGGGCACTGGAGCGCCCTGCTGTGGACAGTTATATCAAGAATTGTAATTACATGCCATTGTTGAACAGTGGTAGAAAAATTTACCTTTGGTGGTTGTGGTGCTGGTGCCACAACACTATAAGTCCTCACAGTTACTCTGGGTGGGCACAGGAACGGGCCCTCCTGTGAAATATTATATCAAGAATTGTAATTACATGTCCCTGTTAAACAGGGGCAGAAAAATGCAACCTCTCCCATATACTTTAGTTTTATTGCAGGAATTCGCCCTGCTGCAAAGCATTGCATCAAAAATTGTAATTAAACGCCCCTGTTAAACAGGGGCAGAACAATTGGGCTTTAGGCACTGGTGCTGGTGCCACCACACTGCAACCTCTCCCATATACTCTAGTTTTATTGCAGGAATTAGCCCTGCTGCAAAGCATTGCATCAAAAATTGTAATTAAACGCCCCTGTTAAACAGGGGCAGAAAAATTGGGCTGATGGCATCACCCAGAACCAGTGCACACAGACTTTCCTGGCCTGCTTCAGGACATCCTGTAAGCTGGGGTACCTGCCCAAGAACCGCTGCACCACCAGGTTAAGGATGTGAGCTACACAGGGCACATGGGCCAGTTGTCCCTGTCGGAGGGCGGAGAGGAGGTTGGTGCCATTGTCACAAACCACCATGACTGGCTTAAGCTGGCGTGGCGTCAACCACCTCTCGGCCTGCCCCTGCAGAGCTGACAAAACATCCGCCCCAGTGTGGCTTCTGTCCCCCAAACAAACCAGTGCAAGCACGACATGGCATTGTTTTGCCTGTGTACTTGCGTAGCCCCTGGAACGCCTACGGAGCACCGCTGGTTCTGAGGACAGAGCACTGGAAGAGGCCATGGAGGAAGAAGAAGAGGAGGGGGTGGAGGAGAGAGGTGTGTCACAACCAATAGTAGCATTTTGGAGGTGTGGTGGCGGAACAACCTCCAACACTACTACACCTTGTCCTGCATCCTTCCCAGCTGCCAGAAGAGTGACCCAATGGGCCGTGAAAGACAGGTAACGTCCCTGTCCATGCCTGCTGGACCATGAGTCAGCGGTAATATGCACCTTACCGCTGACCGCCCTGTCCAGCGAGGCAAGGACATTGCCTTCCACATGCCGGTAGAGAGCCGGAATCGCCTTCCGTGAGAAAAAGTGGCGTTTGGGGACCTGCCACTGAGGAACCGCACATTGTACAAACTCACGGAAGGGGGCCGAGTCTACCAACTGAAAAGGCAGCAGTTGAAGTGCTAGCAATTTAGCCAAGCTAGCATTCAACCGCTGGGCATGTGGATGGCTGGGAGTGAACTTCTTTCGCCGGTCCAGCAGCTGGGGCAGGGACATTTGCCTGCTATAATCGGACGTAAGTGTACTGCTAGCAGAGTGCCCGGAAACACTTGGCTGTGACACACCTAATTCTACACCTTCATTCCTCTCAGAGCAGGTTTCAGAGAGGACTGAAGGTCTAGTGGGGTTGGAGATGCCAGCTGATGAGGAGCAAGGAGAGGTCCGCTTTGTTCTTTGGTGTGGGTCTTTGAGCTATGCTTGCCAACAAGCTGCATGGCAGGTCAACATATGTCTGGTCAAGCATGTGGTGCCCAAGCGGCTTATGTTTTGGCCACGCAAGATACGCTTGAGACATATGTTGCAAATAGCAGCGGTGCGATCTGATGCACTCGTCTCAAAAAAGGCCCACACCAAAGAACTTTTAGAATAACGCGCAGAGACAGCGCCCTGCACAGGCGGAGCTCTGCGGTGTGATTCAGTCGGTGTGCTGCCCCTAAGCTGGCCCCCGGAGGGCATCCTGCCTCTTTAGACATGTGCCTCCTCCTCCTCCTCCTCCTCTCTCCTACCAGGCACCCACGTGGAGTCAGTGCCCTCATCATCCCCTCCCTCTTCAGCGCTGTAGCAAACCTGGCAGTATGCTGCAGCTTGTGGAACATGACTGCCAGATTGCTGTCCTTCTTGAGCATCCCCTCTCTCTGCGCTCGCGCTACTGCCTTCCTCTAGCTGAGTGTCATCGTCAGAGCCTACAAAACACTGGGCATCCTCCTGGAGCATGTACCCAACACTGTGCTCAAAGAGTTCAGGAGACTCCTCAGGAGGACGTGGTGGGTCTAGGGAAGGAGTCACTGATGATGACATTGAGAGGAGGGAAGACAATGTGTTGGCAGCTGCTTGGCTAGTACCCTGAGACTGGGTGAGAGAGGATGAGGAGGATGAAGAGGGCTTGGTCATCCACTCTACCAAGTCGTTGGCATGTTGCGGTTCAACATGTCCAGCTGCCGAAAAGAAGGACAAGCGTGTCCCATGGCCACGTGCTGATGACAATGCACCGCGTCCACGACCAGCACTGTTGTCTCTAGACACAGAGCCTGCTTGCCCTCTTTCATCGGCTCGCGCCTGTCTGCCTCTCCTTGCTGGCCTTCCAGACATGGTAATGGCCTGAAGGGAGTTGGGTAAAACAGCAGTTGGGTAGTGTATATTGTGCTGGAGGCACACAACACCCACTAACTCCTGCAGATGCCTTTATTATAGAACACCAGAGATAAAGGGGTATACTGTAATGGAGTCACAAAACACCCACTAAGCCCTGCAGATGGCTCTATTAGAGAACAGCAATAAACGGTAGATACAGGTGTATATTGTGCTGGAGGCACACAACACCCACCAACTCCTGCAGATGCCTTTAATATAGAACACCAGAGATAAAGGGGTATACTGTAATGGAGTCATACAACACCCACTAAGCCCTGCAGATGGCTCTATTAGAGAACAGCAATAGAGGGTAGATACAGGTGTATATTGTGCTGGAGGCACAAAAAACCCACTAACTCCTGCAGATGCCTTTTTTATAGAACACCAGAGATAAAGGGTTATATACAGATGTATACTGTGCTGTGCTGGAGGCACACACAACTTCCAATAACTCCTGCAGATGGCAAGTGGGTTCAAATAGAGAAGAGCTATGTAGGTGGATATAGTGGTGTGTACTGGGTACAGAGCACACAGACAGCACGCACAAGCTCCTAACACTACTGACTGCAAGCTCTATATTGGCCGCCGCGGCCCAGCAACACGCCTCGGGGAGAGAGACTCACCCAGAGCTACGGCAGATAATCCCTCCAGCCTCTCTCACCTATACCCCACCTCATCAAAGTGGATGTGTACAACACCACACTCCATCTCCAGCCTCCACTGAATCTCTGCTCGGCAGAAACTTTAGTGATCCTCTATACTCCCCAGCAGGTCCAAACCTTAACCCATCACCAGGGGGATCCTCTCCATCTTTCTCCCTCTCTGAATCTGGCACCCATACAGATGACCTCTTGAAGATGTCAGCTCTCTTGGAAAGGGGCTTAGCATCTACTGCAGCTAAAATAACAGGGGACATAAAAACAGATTTCCAAAACCTGGATGCCAGGATGGAAGCTATAGAACACAAACTCGACATGACAGTCTCCGTAACAATCAAAATTCAGAACACATCCAGACTTGGATACCGCCAAGTGGATACCGCCATACTCAGAATTGATGAACTTGAAAACAGATCCAGACGCTATAATTTCCGGATTAGAGGACTACCAGAATCTATTTCTGATGTGTCACAAGCTACCCAAGACATCAATAAATCCTTGATCCCAAACATACCACAATATCACTTGGAACTAGATAGGGTCCACGGGGACCTAGGACCCCCTAGAAAAGACGGATCCCCCAGAGACATCATTGCCAAGCCACACTTTTACCTGGTCAAGGAGGAGATCATGAAACAGTCCAGAGTGACGAAACAACTCTCTTATCAAGGCCATCCTATCCAGGTCTTGGCTGACCTCTCTCCCTCCACGATTCAAAGAAGAAGAGCCCTAAAACCCCTTCTGCTGGTGCTCGCACAAAAAGAAATAAAATACTGGTGGACATTCCCTTTTGCCGTCAAATTCCAACATAAGGGCAAACTTTATTCCTTCTCCAGTTTCCAAGATGGAGAAAAGATCCTTCTATCCCTGAGGCTCATCACAACGGAAGCGGACATGGACACATCAAACCCGAATTACAACCCAGCTAAGCGTCCACCCCCAACTAGCCCGCTTACACCCCTGTGGAACAAGCAACTGTCAAAGAGAACAAAGGACCACACCCAGACCTGAGGCTCAGTCCCTCCTACGTTTTCTTGCCACTCTAACCCAACTTCTACTCCAGGATGGAGTGTAACCGGGGAGCTCCCCCCCACCTGATGGGAGCTCTGGCTCCACTGACCTTCCTTGAAGGTTCTTTCCACGGACTGTGTGATCCATCTCTAGTCCCCCCTCTGGCTAACCTACTCACCCGATGGACATTTCATGCCTATAGGCAGGGGGCACGGACTGGACTTCACCAAGTTCCTGGTCTTCACAAGGTTTTTGTTTTCACCAGGCCGCACAGAACCTTTCCACAAGCCACATCTGTTCCACGATGGATTTTTTTTTCTATTACAGCTGCCTGATCTCCAGCCCCCCCCCCCCCACCAGATTGCTGTTCCTCCCTCCCCTCCCCCCACCTTTTTTTTTTTTTTTGGGGGGAAGGAAACTCATCAAAGCCTTTCCTAAGCAGATCTGTAACAATCCATGATCTACCTAGAGGTCAGCAGTGGGGCACTGGTCTCTCTAAAGTTTTTTTTATTTTTTTTAAATGTTTTTCCACAGTCTTGTTCTTTTTTTAATTTTTGTTTATTCAGCTTAGAAGAGTGTTAGACTCTATAATTCGCTTCAACTGTATCCTTAATGCGCTTGGTGCTTGTTATATAAATGTAATTTGTTTTACAGAAGTGCCAGAGCGCTGAATTCGGTACATGCGCCTCCACCTATCCCACGGACCTCCAATGTTCAGTGGGCTAGGATGTCTGCCCTTAGAGGAGCAGGCGTTTCAAGTAGGGGTAACTTCCGGGGGACGGTATGGTCTCCGGGAAATTCCCCCGAAACACCCGAGGATGTCTTCTAAGGCCTCCTCCACTTCTTCTGTCTCTTCTTTCTTCCTTTCCTCAACCTTTAATCTTTTCACTATCCCTCTTGCTCTAACTCAAAGGTTCTCAGTGGTCACTCTCTATTTTCTCTCCCCCCAGGTCCACAAAGTTGTTTCTTCTAGCACAATGTTCCCGCTTGACGGCTCCCATCACAGGACGACAGGCCCCTGGGACTCTCTAGAGGTATGTGAAGCGGGTCTGGAAAGCATCCCCTCTCTTTGTTATCATGGCTGACCACCCAGGCTCCACACTAAGAATAGCTTTGCATAACGCTCAAGGCCCAAACTCAACAAAAGGAGAAAGCTTTTTATCAGTTACAAATCCCTAAAATTGGACGTGGTCCTGATTCAAGAAACCCACTTTCCTAATCGGTACAGCCCTAATTTCTTGCATCACCACAAACCCAGACATTAAAGGGGTACTCTGTGGGCCTCAGGAACACAAATGCGGATTGTTCGCTGACGATTTGATACTCTTTATCACCTCCCCCCTTATTTCCCTACCAAATTTATGTAATACCCTGACCTCATTTGCAAAAGTTTCTGACCTGGAAGTCAATTTCTCCAAATCCCAAGCCCTCAACGTCTCCCTTCCACCAGCACTGGTGGACCTACTCAAATTAAATTTCAGTTTCGATTGGAACGATCATGCCATTAAATACCTAGGCATAAACCTCACTCCCAAATTCGATACTCTTTATGAGATCTCTCAGGGGTACTGATCGAGCTCTACCAACAATCTCTCATAGTCGATCTTGGATAATATGGGGGGGTGACCGGGAGCTTCCGCTCTATGTGCAGGGGGCCCGCTCCCTGTGCAGTGTGATCCCAAGAGGGGCGCAGGGATAGGAGCTCCTCCTGTAGACGGCCTAGGTTGGGCCCAACCTGGGAATTTGAGACTCTACAGCTATGTTAAAGTGCATTTACACCTCAGTCTTGGCGGATTTTCCGGGTCACACCCCCCTCCTTATGATGAAGGGATGCTAGCTCATTTCCTTTAGAGCTGTTTCATTTCACATTTTTTTTTTTTTTTTTTTTTTACAAGTTCTCTTCGCACTCCAGGTGACAAGAAGGTTGACATTACTTCTACCATGACTTTTACCATCATATTGTTATTACTCAAGTACTACTTGTCAAGCATGTTGTTTCGGTTTCTCTGTATTCTGTTTCATGAAAATAAAATACTTTGAAAGAATACCTAGGGGCAAGGTTAGACTTGGACACCTTTCCCACCGAAAATCCTCTGGCTTTCTGGGTCTTTAGGATGGATCACCGGCCAGAGCTTGCACAGTATGCAATTGAGCTACTGGCCTGTCCTGCATCCAGCATTCTTTCGGAACGCACCTTAAGTGCTGCTGGTGGCTTTTTAACCGATCATAGGGTGTGCCTGTCCACCGACTTGGTTGATCGACTGACCTTCATAAAGATGAATCAGTCTTGGATCACCACCAGCTACCAAGCACCGGAAGCTGACTGCCCTGTTATGTTGACTGTCTATCCTCTTCCTCCTCCGCTGATATCTTGGAAGAACATTTTTGGTTCTGGGTGATGCCACCAGCCCAATTGTTCAGCCCATGTTTGACAGGGGCGTGTAATTACAGTGCAATGCTTTGCAGCAGGGCTCATTCCTGCACTCCAACTAGAGTATATGGGAGAGGTTGCAGTGTCGTGGCACCAGCAAGCAGTGCCTAATGCCCAATTTTCAGCCCCTGTTTAACAGGGGCATGTAATTATAATCCTTGATATAATTTTTCACAGCAGGGCCCATTCCTGCACCTACCGAGAGTAACTGTGAGGACGTATAGTGTTGTGGCACCAGCACCACCACCACAACCACCAAAGGCCCATTTTTTCTACCACTGTTCAACAATGGCATATAATTACAATTCTTTTTTTTTTTTTTTTTTCTTTTAAGTATGTATTGAGAAATAAAAAAAAAAAAAAAAATACAATTGCAATAGATACAGGCACGATATCGTAGGACCATCATCACAGATGAGGTACATAGAAGAAGAGATCGTACAAATACAATAAGCAGGAATTGATTATACCAAAACAGGGTAAGCTGAATGTTCAAGTTGGATAGACAGCAGTACCGTTGACAGAAAGAAAACAGTGTGATGTGCACAACGGAGTAATATTCTAAAAAATTACTAACTGGGTGGATCATGTAATAGGAGTTAGTTGCAATAGCAATATTTACATGGATATCAATATTTCCCAGGATTTATTGGATAACATATTATTAGATAGCAATAGCTGAAGGTGAAAAAAGGGAGGGGGGGGGGGTGAGTCCTTAGAAAACAGTCCCTGAGAGAGGAAGGTCCAAGAAGGCGGTCCTTATAACCAGTAGGTTGCTGGTGGCAGGTCAGTCCATAGATGGGGTGTTGGAGGCCCCTAGGTCCGATTGGTGCGCACCGTAGTATAGGAAGGTGAAATGACCAATATGGGTTATGTCTTCCGGAGGAAGAGTGGAAGACATGAAGGGAAGCCACATCGCATAAAAGCGAGATTTCGATCTTTCGTCACAAAAGTTTGCGTTGCAGCGGTCCTTGTATAAGAGAGATAGGAGCTCTCTTTGAATTTGGGCGACAGTGGGGCAAAGAGATGAAGTCCAATTCTTTAGGATGGTTCTCCTGGCAATAAGTAAGCAATAGCAAAGACCATTCCGAGTGTGTAGGTCGGGCTTTCGGGTAGTTAGTGGGCACGGGGCTCGTGTTATGGGACCACGGAAGCAGTAGAGGGTCCCGATATCCAAAAATAAGGAGGAGGGGGTCCTTTGGTAGTTTTAGCAAAGTTATTTTGAAAATGTAGGATAGGAAATGGTCCCAAAATGTGGAGATATAGGAGCATGACCAAAAACGGTGGGTCAAGGAGGGTCTGTGTTGGAGACAATGGGGGCATTTGGCACTGTCATGATCGGTGTTGGATGGTTGGAAGGGTAGATATGCCCTGTGGGCGATATTCAATTGCGTTTCTCTCCATACCTCATTTGGGGTTAGGCGTTGCACCTTGTTGAGACCTTGCAGAATCTTGTCAACTATGTCCGCATCAGGAAAGTCTTTACCCCAGTTAGCGACTGATGAGGATGTTAGTGGGGAGGAGGTTTTTTGGAGCAGAGGCTTGTAAATGTCCGAAATTTTGTATGAGTCATCCTTGAGTAGTTGATCTAGGAAGTTTGGAGTGAAGTGTTTATGTTCATCTCTACAGATGTCCCTTAAGTAGCTGATGCATTGTCTGTGATGGAAAGCGTGTGCTGGCGGAAGGGAGAACCTTTCTGCTATGATTGGGAAGGGCTGCAGGTGGCCTGATTCCAGATCGCAGATTGTGGCAAAATTTGTAATTCCTTTCCCTTTCCAGACAGAGCATGGCTTGTGGAGTAGGCCAGGAGGAAAGTTGGGGTTTCCTTGAATCGGGAGGTGTCTGGAGATGAAAGGGCGAAGCTTAAGGCATTTCCTAGTTTCCCTCCATGCGATGGCAGTATTCCTCAGTAGGAGGTTGTGTTGGTACAGAGGCGGGGTCGATTTCCATCTACAGTGGAGGAGTGCTACCAGTGATAGCGGGGAAACCATGGCGGCTTCCATAGAGTAGTTTGAGTATGTTGAGGATTGGGAAATCCAGTCTAGGCTGGTTCTCAATAAACATGACAGGTTATAGATTCTAACATTAGGGAGACTGATACCCCCCTCGCGTCTGGGAAGATATTATTTCTTCAAGGCTATACGTGGGCGTTTGCCCTGCCATAGGAAGGATGAGTTGGCGGATTCCAGAATTTTAACATCCTTATGATGAAGGAGCAAGGGGATGGTTTGTAGGGGGTATAATAATCTGGCAAAGCTAACCATTTTCACCAAGTGGCATCTTCCCAGGAGCGAGAGGGGCAGATCCATCCAGTTTACGTGGCCAATGTGGATGCCATGTAAAGGGGCTTTTTGGATTAGATATCTGGAAAGGGGTTCTAGGGCGATGTTGAAGAGAAGCGGGGAAAGTGGGCAGCCCTGGCGGGTACCTTTATGTAAGCGAAAGTCTTCTGAGAGAAGGCCTGCTGCTACTAATTTAGCTTCCGGGGATGTGTACATAGCGTTGATAAGATGACAGAAGTGCCCCGAGAAAACCCATTTTGGACATAGTCATGGAAAGCCACTCGAAGCTGACATTATCAAAGGCTTTCTCCGCGTCTAATGTTATGATGGCAAAATCACCCTCCGGGTTGTTTTTAGCATGTTCCAAAGCAAGCATGACCTTGCGGATATTCAAGGTGGCAGTTCTGCCTTTCACAAAGCCAGATTGGGCAGGGTGAATTAGGGAGGGGATAATAGCAGCTAGCCTTGTGGCAATGATTTTAGACAAAATTTTGACGTCCAGGTTGAGCAGGAAAATGGGTCTATAGGAGCCTGGGTCAAGAGGGTCTTTCCCTTTCTTGTAAAGTAGCTTTATAATGGCCTGGTTGCCGGAAGGCAGATATGGGCCACCAGACCAGATGCCATTATATACCTTGTGGAGAGTGGGTTTTGTGACGGAAGAGAGGGTTTTGTAAAATTCGCTTGTGAAACCGTCTGGGCCTGGGGCTTTGGGCGGGGTTAATTTGCGTATGGTGGTGGAGACTTAAATAAGAGAAATGGGAGCATTGAGGGCTTCTAATTGTTCGGGGGTGACTCTAGGCCTGACCACGTCAGCTAGAAATGAATGGGCAGATGTGTTATCTATGTATGGGGTCCGGGGCATAAAGTGCTGTATAGTATTTAAGCATAACCTTGTTAATCGCTTGCGGGGTGTTATGCATTTTACCTTCCGTGTTCCTGAGGGAAGGGACCTTTGCAGAGTCTTGCTAAAAGTTTGCCCGCCTTATTTCCAAACTTGTGAAGCGTTGCGTCAAAGTGGGATCTTTTAGTTAGTTCAAGTGTGTCCGCCCACGTGTCAAATGCTTTCATTATCAGAGAGGGATCTTTGGGCTAGATGTAGCCGTGCACTGGCCCGTTTATAATGTGACAAGGCGTTTCTTTTAAAAGAGGTGGCATAGGAGATGATTTGTCCTCTGTGGAACACTTTTCCAGTATCCCAGAAGAGGTTTGGGGAATCAGAGTGGGGGGAATTTGCCTCAGAGTATTCTAGCCAGGATTCTCCCATAAAGTGTTGGAAGTCAGGGTTATTGTGGAGGTATGAAGGGAAGCTCCACAGTTTAGGGTGAGGGGGGGGGGGGGTTAGGTCAAGATTGTCAAGTCGTAATGATATCGGGACGTAGTCGGAAATGGCTATGTCTAGTATGTCTGCTTCAGACATCATGGGAATGAGGTTGTCAGAGCCAAAAAAGTTGTTGATTCTCAAAAACACATTGTGGGGATAAGAGTAAAAAGTGAATTCCCTGTCCGCAGGGTGTGTAAGGTGCCAGAGATCGTGGAGGTGGAGAGTATCCATGGTGGAGGCAAAGTGGGTGGGAGCGAGGGGAACACATCCTGACCTGTTGCACCGTGTGGAAGATCTGTCGTCTGTGGGGTGTAGGATGTCATTGAAATCACCGCCAACTAAACCTGAAACAAGAACAGGAACATAAACAATCGAGCGAACTTCACTTTTTTCCCCATGGAGTCACTGTGTAGGCCAGCCCCCAGTACACGACCCTGTGATAAGATACATAGGCGCCCGGGTGGGAAGTATCAATATGGGTTCGCCTGAGTGGATCATGTGCCAGGGTATAGCTACAGTTGTACACAGTGAGTCTAGGGGAGCAGAATAAAGTCAGATATGCAATATAATAACACAGGCAGATGTACAATGAAAACATTAAAAAAGAGACCCATTGAAGTAGAACATTTAACATAGCCGGAATATGGTGAGTTGCTCCTAGCCGAGGCCAGGGGGCAGAGCAGGGGAATGGGAATAAACAAAAACAATAATGTGTCTGCCGGGAGGAGCAGACTAGGAGTTCGACCGAGGCAAGGAATGCCTGGGTGATCAACAAATATAACCGAAAATAATCAACATATAGTAAAACTCACAGATCAGTGCCAGACTTGCAGCCCTGGTAGGAGAGGAGTGCGGTGGGCCCTTTCAACTGTGCAGGGACCTGGGAGGCCCAGAGCTTCTGGGATACGCACAGCACATAAGTCAGTCAACGCGGAGGTTTGTAGCGATTCGGGGATACGCAGGTTGCTCCGTCTGGCTCTATTTTCCAAATCGTTGAGTTTCTGTAAGATGTACTGATTTGTCCTATCTTGAGATTGCTCCGTGGCTCGAGCCTGATAGAGCTCTTCTTCCATATCTGATAAGCGGTGCTCCGAGTCATTCAGTCGGGTAGTATGTTCCCCTATTTGGGCCTTAAGTTGTTTCATGCCTGCATTCACAGCATTTTCCACAGATGCAGTTATCATGGGTGACAAGAGAGCAGCCACAGCCTGTGCTATACGTTCCGTAGTGTTGTCCCCAGCTGGCTGTGTGGAGGCAGTGATCTGAGTTGATGAGGCATTGTGTGAGGCTAAGGGTTGTGGAGGGAGAGGGGAGGCAGAGTCACTGCTTACCTCAATGGCCGCCGCATTCGGTTCTGAGAAGGGAGCCGAGTAGGCCGAAGCCGGGGCCTCAATTTGCGGCTGGGCCGCGGACGGAGCCGTGTGCGTATGAGCTCCGGTTTTCTCCACAAACCGGTCCATGGCCAGGGCGGATGTCTCCCAGAGGAGTTTGTTCAGTGGCCCAGCCGCTCAGCGGGATTTATAAGCCAATATGTGGTTGTGCTGCTGGAGCTGAAGTGCGGAGCAGTCACTCCATGCGGCACCAGAACCGGAAGTGTAATTACAATTCTTCATATAATCGTTCACAGCAGTGCGCTCCAGCAAGAGTCACTTTCAGGGCTTACAGTGTTGTGGCAACATCAACACCTTAGGCCCCCATTTCTGCAGAGCATATAAGGCAGGCCCATACTTTCAAACTTCCAACTTGCAAATGTCTCCTACTTGCAAACGGAGAGAGACAACAGGAAGTGAGATGAAAAAAAGATGGACGGCAAATTTTAAAAAAAGGAAAGCCGTGGGGCCCCCAGGCCCTACATACTCAGAACAGCAGTATACAGGCGGTGCAACAAGACAGGAACTGTGTAGGTTTGTTGTGTTAAATATAACCTGTTTGTAAGTTTGAACTGGTACATTTTTAAAGTGTAGCTCCAGTCAAAAAATCTATTCTTAAGCTTTTTGGAAAACATAGGGAAGGGTTATCACCCCTGTATCATTTTTTTGTCTGTCCATCTTTTTTCATCTCATTTCCTGTTGTCTCCTTCCGTTTGCAAGTAGGAGACATTTGTAAGTTGGATGTTTGAAAGTAGGGGCCTGCTCTATATGCTCTGCAGAAATGTGGGTCTAAGGTGTTGGTGTTGCCACAACACTGTAAGCCCTCAAAGTAACTTTTGGTGGGCGCTGGAGTGCCCTGCTGTAAACGATTATATCAAGAATTGTAATTACATGCCATTGTTGAACAGTGGTAGAAAAACTGGGCCGTTGGTGGTTGTGGTGGTGGTGCTGGTGCCACAACACTATAAATCCTCACAGTTACTCTCGGTGGGCACAGGAACAGGCCCTGCTGTGAAATATTATATCAAGAATTGTAATTGCATGCCCCTGTTAAACAGGGGCTGAAAAATTGGGCCTTAGGCACTGCTTGCTGGTGCCACAACACTGCAACCTCTCCCAGATACTCTAGTTGGAGTGCAGGAATGAGCCCTGCTGCAAAGCATTGCATCGGAAATTGTATTACATGCCCCTGTTGAACAGGGGCTCAAAAATTGGGCCTTAGGCACTGGTGCTGGTGCCAGGACACTGCAACTTCTCTCAGATACTCTAGTTGGAGTGCAGGAATGAGTCCTGATGCAAATCATTGCAACAAAAATTATATTACTTGTGCCTGATAAACAGGGGCTGAAAAATTGGGCCTTAGGCACTGGTGCTGGTGCCAGGACACTGCAACCTCTCTCAGATACTCTAGTTGGAGTGCAGGAATGAGTCCTGCTGCAAAGCATTGCAACAAAAATTCTATTACTTGCGCCTGATAAACAGGGGCTGAAAAGTTGGGCCTTAGGCACTGGTGCTGGTGCCACAACACTGCAACCTCTCCCATATACTCTATTTTTATTGCAGGAATTAGCCCTGCTGCAAAGCATTGCATCAAAAATTGTAATTAAACGCCCCTGTTAAACAGGGGCAGAAAAATTGGGCTGATGGCATCACCCAGAACCAGAAATGTTCTTCCAACATATCAGCGGAGGAGGAAGAGGATAGACAATCAACATAACAGGACAGTCACTCAGCATCGGCATAGGCAGTCTTGAAGGGATGTGATATTTAAAAAAAATTATTCGGTTAAATCAGCTTCAGGTGCTTGGTAGCTGTGGGTGATCCAAGACTGATTCATCTGGATGAAGGTCAGTCGATCAACTGATTTGGTGGACAGGCGCACCCTGTGATCGGTAACAAAGCCACCAGCAGCACTGAAGGTGCGTTCCGAAAGAACGCTGGATGCAAGACAGGTCAGTAGCTCAATTGCATACTGTGCAAGCTCTGGCCAGTGATCCATCCTCAAGACCCAGTAAGCCAGAGGATTGTCGGTAGGAAAGGTGTCCAAGTCTGACCTTGCCCCTAGGTATTCCTGCACCATGTAAATCAGACGCTGGCGATGGTTGCTGGAACCGATCATACCTTGGGGCTGCGGACTAAAAAATTGTCTGAAAGCATCAGTCAGACCGCCACCTTCTCCACCGCTCCTTCTGATCGATGCCTCAGCAACACGTTGTCCAGGACCAGGAGTTTGTAACCTCCCAGTCTCTGGGAACGCGTTGCACAGACCTTTCTGCAAGGCCTACCGGAGATGTCTCATCCTCTGCTCCCTCTGCGATGGCAAGATAAGGTCGGCAACCTTACCCTTGTACCGTGGATCAAGGAGAGTGGCCAGACAGTAATGGTCCCTCTCCTTGATCCGAAGAATACGAGGATCCTTCCACAGGCTTTGCAGGATCAGGGAGGCCATGCAGCGTAGGTTAGCTGAGGCATTCAGTCCGGAGTCCTCTGGGTCACTAAGGGCAACATGATCCGCAGCTACCTCCTCCCAGCCACGTACAAGTCCACGTGTTTCTTGGGACTGTAAATCATCCCTACAAGACTGCTGCTGCTGATGCTGAGTGCCAGCCTCCACCTGCATGCTGACACAATCATCCTCCTCCTCCCCTTCCTCCTCCTCATCCTCTTCCTGTGTGATGGGTGGCACAGCAGGAACACTGTCTGGATAAAGGGGGCCTTGAGAGGCAAGGAAGTCCTCCTCTTCCTGCCTCTGTTCTGCCTCAAGTGCCCTGTCCATTATTCCACGCAGCGTATGCTCCAAGAGGTGGACAAGAGGTACAGTGTCACTGATGCATGCACTGTCACTGCTCACCATCCTTGTGGCCTCCTCAAACGGTGACAGGACAGTGCATGCATCCCTGATCATGCCCCACTGGCGTGGTGAGAAAAAACCGAGCTCCCCTGACCCTGTCCTGGTGCCGTAGTCACACAGGTACTCATTGATGGCCCTCTGCTGCGTGTGCAGCCGCTGCAGCATGGCCAACGTTGAGTTCCACCTGGTGGGCATGTCACATATAAGGCCGTTCTTGGGCAGGTTCAACTCCTTTTGGAGCTCAGCCAGCCGAGCACAGGCATTAAATGATCAGTGGAAATGCACACAGACTTTCCTGGCCTGCTTCAGGACATCCTGTAAGCTGGGGTACCTGCCCAAGAACCGCTGCACCACCAGGTTAAGGATGTGAGCTACACAGGGCACATGGGTCAGTTGTCCCTGTCGGAGGGCGGAGAGGAGGTTGGTGCCATTGTCACAAACCACCATGACTGGCTTAAGCTGGCGTGGCGTCAACCACCTCTCGGCCTGCCCCTGCAGAGCTGACAAAACATCCGCCCCAGTGTGGCTTCTGTCCCCCAAACAAACCAGTGCAAGCACGACATGGCATTGTTTTGCCTGCGTACTTGCGTAGCCCCTGGAACGCCTACGGAGCACCGCTGGTTCTGAGGACAGAGCACTGGAAGAGGCCATGGAGGAAGAAGAAGAGGAGGGGGTGGAGGATAGAGGTGTGTCACAACCAATAGTAGCATTTTGGAGGTGTGGTGGCGGAACAACCTCCAACACTACTACACCTTGTCCTGCATCCTTCCCAGCTGCCAGAGGAGTGACCCAATGGGCCGTGAAAGACAGGTAACGTCCCTGTCCATGCCTGCTGGACCATGAGTCAGCGGTAATATGCACCTTACCGCTGACCGCCCTGTCCAGCGAGGCAAGGACATTGCCTTCCACATGCCGGTAGAGAGCCGGAATCGCCTTCCGTGAGAAAAAGTGGCGTTTGGGGACCTGCCACTGAGGAACCGCACATTGTACAAACTCACGGAAGGGGGCCGAGTCTACCAACTGAAAAGGCAGCAGTTGAAGTGCTAGCAATTTAGCCAAGCTAGCATTCAACCGCTGGGCATGTGGATGGCTGGGAGTGAACTTCTTCCGCCGGTCCAGCAGCTGGGGTAGGGACATTTGCCTGCTATAATCGGACGTGGGTGTACTGCTAGCAGAGTGCCCGGAAGCACTTGGCTGTGACACACCTAATTCTACACCTTCATTCCTCTCAGAGCAGGTTTCAGAGAGGACTGAAGGTCTAGTGGGGTTGGAGATGCCAGCTGATGAGGAGCAAGGAGAGGTCCGCTTTGTTCTTTGGTGTGGGTCTTTGAGGTATGCTTGCCAACAAGCTGCATGGCAGGTCAACATATGTCTGGTCAAGCATGTGGTGCCCAAGCGGCTGATGTCTTGGCCACGCGAGATACGCTTGAGACATATGTTGCAAATAGCAGTGGTGCGATCTGATGCACTCGTCTCAAAAAAGACCCACACCAAAGAACTTTTAGAATAACGTGCAGAGACAGCGCCCTGCACAGGCGGAGCTCTGCGGTGTGATTCAGTCGGTGTGCTGCCCCTAAGCTGGCCCCCGGAGGGCATCCTGCCTCGTTGGACATGTGCCTCCTCCTCCTCTCTCCTACCAGGCACCCACGTGGAGTCAGTGCCCTCATCATCCCCTCCCTCTTCAGCGCTGTAGCAAACCTGGCAGTATGCTGCAGCTTGTGGAACATGACTGCCAGATTGCTGTCCTTCTTGAGCATCCCCTCTCTCTGCGCTCACGCTACTGCCTTCCTCTAGCTGAGTGTCATCGTCAGAGCCTACAAAACACTGGGCATCCTCCTGGAGCATGTACCCAACACTGTTCTCAAAGAGTTCAGGAGACTCCTCAGGAGGACGTGGTGGGTCTAGGGAAGGAGTCACTGATGATGACATTGAGAGGAGGGAAGACGATGTGTTGGCAGCTGCTTTGCTAGTACCCTGAGACTGGGTGAGAGAGGATGAGGAGGATGAAGAGGGCTTGGTCATCCACTCTACCAAGTCGTTGGCATGTTGCGGTTCAACATGTCCAGCTGCCGAAAAGAAGGACAAGCGTGTCCCATGGCCACGTGCTGATGACAATGCACCGCGTCCACGACCAGCACTGTTGTCTCTAGACACAGAGCCTGCTTGCCCTCTTTCATCGGCTCGCGCCTGTCTGCCTCTCCTTGCTGGCCTTCCAGACATGGTAATGGCCTGAAGGGAGTTGGGTAAAACAGCAGTTGGGTAGTGTATATTGTGCTGGAGGCACACAACACCCACTAACTCCTGCAGATGCCTTTATTATAGAACACCAGAGATAAAGGGGTATACTGTAATGGAGTCACAAAACACCCACTAAGCCCTGCAGATGGCTCTATTAGAGAACAGCAATAAACGGTAGATACAGGTGTATATTGTGCTGGAGGCACACAACACCCACTAACTCCTGCAGATGCCTTTAATATAGAACACCAGAGATAAAGGGGTATACTGTAATGGAGTCATACAACACCCACTAAGCCCTGCAGATGGCTCTATTAGAGAACAGCAATAGAGGGTAGATACAGGTGTATATTGTGCTGGAGGCACAAAAAACCCACTAACTCCTGCAGATGCCTTTTTTATAGAACACCAGAGATAAAGGGGTATATACAGATGTATACTGTGCTGTGCTGGAGGCACACACAACTTCCAATAACTCCTGCAGATGGCAAGTGGGCTCAAATAGAGAAGAGCTATGTAGGTGGATATAGTGGTGTGTACTGGGTACAGAGCACACAGACAGCACGCACAAGCTCCTAACACTACTGACTGCAAGCTCTATATTGGCCGCCGCGGCCCAGCAACACGCCTCGGGGAGAGAGACTCACCCAGAGCTACGGCAGATAATCCCTCCAGCCTCTCTCACCTATACCCCACCTCATCAAAGTGGATGTGTACAACACCACACTCCATCTCCAGCCTCCACTGAATCTCTGCTCGGCAGAAACTTTAGTGATCCTCTATACTCCCCAGCAGGTCCAAACCTTAACCCACCACCAGGGGGATCCTCTCCATCTTTCTCCCTCTCTGAATCTGGCACCCATACAGATGACCTCTTGAAGATGTCAGCTCTCTTGGAAAGGGGCTTAGCATCTACTGCAGCTAAAATAACAGGGGACATAAAAACAGATTTCCAAAACCTGGATGCCAGGATGGAAGCTATAGAACACAAACTCGACATGACAGTCTCCGTAACAATCAAAATTCAGAACACATCCAGACTTGGATACCGCCAAGTGGATACCGCCATACTCAGAATTGATGAACTTGAAAACAGATCCAGACGCTATAATTTCCGGATTAGAGGACTACCAGAATCTATTTCTGATGTGTCACAAGCTACCCAAGACATCAATAAATCCTTGATCCCAAACATACCACAATATCGCTTGGAACTAGATAGGGTCCACGGGGACCTAGGACCCCCTAGAAAAGACGGATCCCCCAGAGACATCATTGCCAAGCCACACTTTTACCTGGTCAAGGAGGAGATCATGAAACAGTCCAGAGTGACGAAACAACTCTCTTATCAAGGCCATCCTATCCAGGTCTTGGCTGACCTCTCTCCCTCCACGATTCAAAGAAGAAGAGCCCTAAAACCCCTTCTGCTGGTGCTCGCACAAAAAGAAATAAAATACTGGTGGACATTCCCTTTTGCCGTCAAATTCCAACATAAGGGCAAACTTTATTCCTTCTCCAGTTTCCAAGATGGAGAAAAGATCCTTCTATCCCTGAGGCTCATCACAACGGAAGCGGACATGGACACATCAAACCCGAATTACAACCCAGCTAAGCGTCCACCCCCAACTAGCCCGCTTACACCCCTGTGGAACAAGCAACTGTCAAACAGAACAAAGGACCACACCCAGACCTGAGGCTCAGTCCCTCCTACGTTTTCTTGCCACTCTAACCCAACTTCTACTCCAGGATGGAGTGTAACCGGGGAGCTCCCCCCCACCTGATGGGAGCTCTGGCTCCACTGACCTTCCTTGAAGGTTCTTTCCACGGACTGTGTGATCCATCTCTAGTCCCCCCTCTGGCTAACCTACTCACCCGATGGACATTTCATGCCTAAAGGCAGGGGGCACGGACTGGACTTCACCAAGTTCCTGGTCTTCACAAGGTTTTTGTTTTCACCAGGCCGCACAGAATCTTTCCACAAGCCACATCTGTTCCACGATGGATTTTTTTTCTATTACAGCTACCTGATCTCCAGCCCCCTCACACCAGATTGCTGTTTCTCCCCTCCCCCCCCCACCTTTTTTTTTTGGGAAGGAAACTCATCAAAGCCTTTCCTAAGCAGATCTGTAACAATCCATGATCTACCTAGAGGTCAGCAGTGGGGCACTGGTCTCTCTAAAGTTTTTTTATTTTTTTTAAATGTTTTTTCCACAGTCTTGTTCTTTTTTTAATTTTTGTTTATTCAGCTTAGAAGAGTGTTAGACTCTATAATTCGCTTCAACTGTATCCTTATTGCGCTTGGTGCTTGTTATATAAATGTAATTTGTTTTACAGAAGTGCCGGAGCGCTGAATTCGGTACTTGCGCCTCCACCTATCCCACGGACCTCCAATGTTCAGTGGGCTAGGATGTCTGCCCTTAGAGGAGCAGGCGTTTCAAGTAGGGGTAACTTCCGGGGGACGGTATGGTCTCCGGGAAATTGCCCCGAAACACCCGAGGATGTCTTCTAAGGCCTCCTCCACTTCTTCTGTCTCTTCTTTCTTCCTTTCCTCAACCTTTAATCTTTTCACTATCCCTCTTGCTCTAACTCAAAGGTTCTCAGTGGTCACTCTCTATTTTCTCTCCCCCCAGGTCCACAAAGTTGTTTCTTCTAGCACAATGTTCCCGCTTGACGGCTCCCATCACAGGACGACAGGCCCCTGGGACTCTCTAGAGGTATGTGAAGCGGGTCTGGAAAGCATCCCCTCTCTTTGTTATCATGGCTGACCACCCAGGCTCCACACTCAGAATAGCTTTGCATAACGCTCAAGGCCCAAACTCAACAAAAGGAGAAAGCTTTTTATCAGTTACAAATCCCTAAAATTGGACGTGGTCCTGATTCAAGAAACCCACTTTCCTAATCGGTACAGCCCTAATTTCTTGCATCACCACAAACCCAGACATTAAAGGGGTACTCTGTGGGCCTCAGGAACACAAATGCAGATTGTTCGCTGACGATTTGATACTCTTTATCACCTCCCCCCTTATTTCCCTACCAAATTTATGTAATACCCTGACCTCATTTGCAAAAGTTTCTGGCCTGGAAGTCAATTTCTCCAAATCCCAAGCCCCCAACGTCTCCCTTCCACCAGCACTGGTGGACCTACTCAAATTAAATTTCAGTTTCGATTGGAACGATCATGCCATTAAATACCTAGGCATAAACCTCACTCCCAAATTCGATACTCTTTATGAGATCTCTCAGGGGTACTGATCGAGCTCTACCAACAATCTCTCATAGTCGATCTTGGATAATATGGGGGGGGGGGGGTGACCGGGAGCTTCCGCTCTATGTGCAGGGGGCCCGCTCCCTGTGCAGTGTGATCCCGAGAGGGGCGCAGGGATAGGAGCTCCTCCTGTAGACGGCCTAGGTTGGGCCCAACCTGGGAATTTGAGACTCTACAGCTATGTTAAAGTGCATTTACACCTCAGTCTTGGTGGATTTTCCGGGTCACACCCCCCTCCTTATGATGAAGGGATGCTAGCTCATATCCTTTAGAGCTGTTTCATTTCACTTTTTTTTTTTTTTTTACAAGTTCTCTTCGCACTCCAGGTGACAAGAAGATTGACATTACTTCTACCATGACTTTTACCATCATATTGTTATTACTCAAGTACTACTTGTCAAGCATGTTTTTTCGGTTTCTCTGTATTCTGTTTCATGAAAATAAAATACTTTGAAAGAATACCTAGGGGCAAGGTTAGACTTGGACACCTTTCCCACCGAAAATCCTCTGGCTTTCTGGGTCTTTAGGATGGATCACCGGCCAGAACTTGCACAGTATGCAATTGAGCTACTGGCCTGTCCTGCATCCAGCATTCTTTCGGAACGCACCTTAAGTGCTGCTGGTGGCTTTTTAACTGATCACAGGGTGTGCCTGTCCACCGACTTGGTTGATCGACTGACCTTCATAAACATGAATCAGTCTTGGATCACCACCAGCTACCAAGCACCGGAAGCTGACTGCCCTGTTATGTTGACTGTCTATCCTCTTCCTCCTCCGCTGATATCTTGGAAGAACATTTTTGGTTCTGGGTGATGCCACCAGCCCAATTGTTCAGCCCATGTTTGACAGGGGCGTGTAATTACAGTGCAATGCTTTGCAGCAGGGCTCATTCCTGCACTCCAACTAGAGTATATGGGAGAGGTTGCAGTGTCGTGGCACCAGCAAGCAGTGCCTAATGCCCAATTTTCAGCCCCTGTTTAACAGGGGCATGTAATTACAATTCTTGATATAATTTTTCACAGCAGGGCCCATTCCTGCACCTACCGAGAGTAACTGTGAGGACGCATAGTATTGTGGCACCAGCACCACCACCACAACCACCAAAGGCCCATTTTTTCTACCACTGTTCAACAATGGCATATAATTACAATTCTTTTTTTTTTTTTTTTTTTTTTTTAAGTATGTATTGAGAAATAAAAAATAAATAAAATACAATTGTAATAGATACAGGCACAATATCGTAGGACCATCATCACAGATGAGGTACATAGAAGAAGAGATCGTACAAATACAATAAGCAGGAATTGATTATACCAAAACAGGGTAAGCTGAATGTTCAAGTTGGATAGACAGCAGTACCGTTGACAGAAAGAAAACAGTGTGATGTGCACAACGGAGTAATATTCTAAAAAATTACTAACTGGGTGGATCATGTAATAGGAGTTAGTTGCAATAGCAATATTTACATGGATATCAATATTTCCCGGGATTTATTGGATAACATATTATTAGATAGCAATAGCTGAAGGTGAAAAAAGGGAGGGGGGGGAGTGAGTCCTTAGAAAACAGTCCCTGAGAGAGGAAGGTCCAAGAAGGCGGTCCTTATAACCAGTAGGTTGCTGGTGGCAGGTCAGTCCATAGATGGGGTGTTGGAGGCCCCTAGGTCCGATTGGTGCGCACCGTGGTATAGGAAGGTGAAATGACCAATATGGGTTATGTCTTCCGGAGGAAGAGTGGAAGACATGAAGGGAAGCCACATCGCATAAAAGCGAGATTTCGATCTTTCGTCACAAAAGTTTGCGTTGTAACGGTCCTTGTATAAGAGAGATAGGAGCTCTCTTTGAATTTGGGCGACAGTGGGGCAAAGAGATGAAGTCCAATTCTTTAGGATGGTTCTCCTGGCAATAAGTAAGCAATAGCAAAGACCATTCCGAGTGTGTAGGTCGGGCTTTCGGGTAGTTAGTGGGCACGGGGCTCGTGTTATGGGACCACGGAAGCAGTAGAGGGTCCCGATATCCAAAAATAAGGAGGAGGGGGTCCTTTGGTAGTTTTAGCAAAGTTATTTTGAAAATGTAGGATAGGAAATGGTCCCAAAATGTGGAGATATAGGAGCATGACCAAAAACGGTGGGTCAAGGAGGGTCTGTGTTGGAGACAATGGGGGGATTTGGCACTGTCCTGATCGGTGTTGGATGGTAGGAAGGGTAGATATGCCTTGTGGGCGATATTCAATTGCGTTTCTCTCCATACCTCATTTGGGGTTAGGCGTTGCACCTTGTTGAGACCTTGCAGAATCTTGTCAACTATGTCCGCATCAGGAAAGTCTTTACCCCAGTTAGCGACTGATGAGGATGTTAGTGGGGAGGAGGTTTTCTGGACCAGAGGCTTGTAAATGTCCGAAATTTTGTATGAATCATCCTTGAGTAGTTGATCTAGGAAGTTTGGAGTGAAGTGTTTATGTTCATCTCTACAGATGTCCCTTAAGTAGCTGATGCATTGTCTGTGATGGAAAGCGTGTGCTGGCGGAAGGGAGAACCTTTCTGCTATGATTGGGAAGGGCTGCAGGTGGCCTGATTCCAGATCGCAGATTGTGGCAAAACTTGTAATTCCTTTCCCTTTCCAGACAGAGAATGGCTTGTGGAGTAGGCCAGGAGGAAAGTTGGGGTTTCCTTGAATCGGGAGGTGTCTGGAGATGAAAGGGGGAAGCTTAAGGCATTTCCTAGTTTCTCTCCATGCGATGGCAGTATCCCTCAGTAGGAGGTTGTGTTGGTACAGAGGCGGGGTCGATTTCCATCTACAGTGGAGGAGTGCTACCAGTGATAGTGGGGAAACCATGGCGGCTTCCATAGAGTAGTTTGAGTATGTTGAGGATTGGGAAATCCAGTCTAGGCTGGTTCTCAATAAACATGACAGGTTATAGATTCTAACATTAGGGAGACTGATACCCCCCCCGCGTCTGGGAAGATATCATTTCTTCAAGGCTATACGTGGGCGTTTGCCCTGCCATAGGAAGGATGAGTTGGCGGATTCCAGAATTTTAACATCCTTATGATGAAAGAGCAAGGGGATGGTTTGTAGGGGGTATAATAATCTGGCAAAAGCTAACCATTTTCACCAAGTGGCATCTTCCCAGGAGCGAGAGGGGCAGATCCATCCAGTTTACCTGGCCAATGTGGATGCCATGTAAAGGGGCTTTTTGGATTAGATATCTGGAAAGGGGTTCTAGGGTGATGTTGAAGAGAAGCAGGGAAAGTGGGCAGCCCTGGCGGGTACCTTTATGTAAGCGAAAGTCTTCTGAGAGAAGGCCTGCTGCTACTAATTTAGCTTCCGGGGATGTGTACATAGCGTTGATAAGATGACAGAAGTGCCCCGAGAAACCCATTTTGGACATAGTCATGGAAAGCCACTTGAAGCTGACATTATCAAAGGCTTTCTCCGCGTCTAATGTTATGATGGCAAAATCACCCTCCGGGTTGTTTTTAGCATGTTCCAAAGCAAGCATGACCTTGCGGATATTCAAGGTGGCAGTTCTGCCTTTCACAAAGCCAGATTGGGCAGGGTGAATTAGGCAGGGGATAATAGCAGCTAGCCTTGTGGCAATGATTTTAGACAAAATTTTGGGTTGAGCAGGGAAATGGGTCTATAGGAGCCTGGGTCAAGAGGGTCTTTCCCTTTCTTGGAAAGTAGCTTTATAATGGCCTGGTTGCCGGAAGGCAGATATGGGCCACCAGACCAGATGCCATTATATACCTTGTGGAGAGTGGGTTTTGTGATGGAAGAGAGGGTTTTGTAAAATTTGCTTGTGAAACCATCTGGGCCTGGGGCTTTGGACGGGGTTAATTTGTGTATGGTGGTGGAGATTTAAATAAGAGAAATGGGAGCATTGAGGGCTTCTAATTGTTCGGGGGTGAATCTAGGCCTGACCACGTCAGCTAGAAATGAATGGGCAGATGCGTTATCTATGGGGTCCGGGGCATAAAGTGCTGTATAGTATTTAAGCATCACCTTGTTAATCGCTTGCGGGGTGTTATGCATTTTACCTTCCGTGTTCCTGAGGGAAGTGATGTGTGTCGGGTGGAAGGGACCTTTGCAGAGTCTTGCTAAAAGTTTGGCCGCCTTATTTCCAAACTTGTGAAGCGTTGCGTCGAAGTGGGATCTTTTAGTTAGTTCAAGTGTGTCCGCCCACATGTCAAATGCTTTCATTATCAGAGAGGGATCTTTGGGCTAGATGTAGCCGCGCACTGGCCCGTTTATAATGTGACAAGGCGTTTCTTTTAAAAGAGGTGGCATAGAAGATGATTTGTCGTCTGTGGAACGCTTTTCCAGTATCCCAGAAGAGGTTTGGTGGAATCAGAGTGGGGGGAATTTGCCTCAGAGTATTCTAGCCAGGATTCTCCCATAAAGTGTTGGAAGTCAGGGTTATTGTGGAGGTATGAAGGGAAGCACCACAGTTTAGGGTGGGGGGGGGGAGTTAGGTCAAGATTGTCAAGTCGTAATGATATTGGTGCGTAGTCGGAAATGGCTATGTCTAGTATGTCTGCTTCAGACATCATGGGAATGAGGTTGTCAGAGCCAAAAAAGTTGTCGATTCTCAAAAACACATTGTATATAATGAGAGTAAAAAGTGAATTCCCTGTCCGCAGGGTGTGTAAGGTGCCAGAGATCGCGGAGGTGGAGAGTATCCATGGTGGAGGCAAAGTGGGTGGGAGCGAGGGGAACGCATCCTGACCTGTTGCGCCGTGTGGAAGATCTGTCGTCTGTGTGGGGTGTAGGATGTCATTGAAATCACCGCCAACTAAATGAGGGGCCTGGGTATGTTGAAGTAGCCATGAGGTCAGGTCTCCATAGAAAGATTTGCTAGGGCTGTTAGGAGCATAAACGTTCGTGATCACTAATTCTTTGGAGCCCAAACGGACATGCACCGAGAGGAGCCGGCCCTGGGAGTCTGAGTGCATGGACATTACCTCGCATGGGAGGTTCTTGTGGATCAGCAGGAGGACACCCGCTTTATGACCAATGGCGTCCGATCCTAATACTTTGCCAACCCATAGTGGTCAGATGAGTTTCCTGTAGAAGGGTGATATCTGTTTTTAGTCTTTTAAGATGCCGGATGACCTTCATTCTCTTGTTAGGAGACCTAAGGCCTTTTACATTCCATGAGATTATTCTCATGTTAGGGGGGTCGGTAAAAGGAAGCGGGCCGGTTTTATAAATTTGTCGCCATATGGTGGGCTATGTGAAAGGGACTGTAGATCGAGTTGTAAGGACCTGGTGGAGCTGCGGGACAAAGTTAACATGGTAGCTAGTGAGGGGACAGTATCCCCGATAAGGGGAAGGGGGCGGGGGGGGCAGGGGGGAGGAGAGGGAACCTGAAACAAGAACAGGAACATAAACAATCGAGCAAACTTCACTTTTTTCCCCATGGAGTCACTGTGTAGGCCAGCCCCCAGTACACGACCCTGTGATAAGATACATAGGCGCCCGGGCGGGAAGTATCAATATGGGTTCGCCTGAGTGGATCATGTGCCAGGGTATAGCTACAGTTGTACACAGTGAGTCTAGGGGGAGCAGAATAAAGTCAGATATGCAATATAATAACATAGGCAGATGTACAATGAAAACATTAAAAAAGAGACCCATTGAAGTAGAACATTTAACATAGCCGGAATACGACGAGTTGCTCCTAGCCGAGGCCATGGGGCAGAGCAGGGGAATGGGAATAAACGAAAACAATAATGTGTCTGCCAGGGAGGAGCAGACTAGGAGTTCGACCGAGGCAAGGAATGCCTGGGTGATCAACAAATATAACCGAAAAGAATCAACATAGAGTAAAACTCACAGATCAGTGCCAGACTTGCAGCCCTGGTAGGAGAGGCGTGCGGTGGGCCCTTTCAACTGTGCAGGGACCTGGGAGGCCCAGAGCTTCTGGGATATGCACAGTACACAAGTCAGTCAACGCGGAGGTTTGTAGCGATTTGGGGATACCTACGAATCACAGGTTGCTCCGTCTTGCTCTATTTTCCAAATCGTCGAGTTTCTGTAAGATGTACTGATTTGTCCTATCTTGAGATTGCTCCGTGGCTCGAGCCTGATAGAGCTCTTCTTCCATATTTGATAAGCAGTGCTCCGAGTCATTCAGTCGGGTAGTATGTTCCCCTATTTGGGCCTTAAGTTGTTTCATGCCTGCATTCACAGCCTTTTCCACAGATGCAGTTATCATAGGTGACAAGAGAGCAGCCACAGCCTGCGCTATACGTTCCGTAGTGTTGTCCCCAGCTGGCTGTGTGGAGGCAGTGCCCTGTGTTGATGAGGCATGGTGTGAGGCTAAGGGTTGTGGAGGGAGAGGGGAGGCAGAGTCACTGCTTACCGCCATGGCCGCCGCATTCGGTTCTGAGAAGGGAGCCGAGTAGGCCGAAGCCGGGGCCTCAATTTGCGGCTGGGCCGCGGACGGAGCCGTGTGCGTACGAGGTACGGTTTTCTCCACAAACCGGTCCATGGCCAGGGTGGATGTCTCCCAGAGGAGTTTGTTCAGTGGCCCGGCCGCTCAGCGGGATTTATAAGCCGATATGTGGTCGTGCTGCGGGAGCTGAAGTGCGGTGCAGTCATTCCATGCGGCGCCAGAACCGGAAGTGTAAATTACAATTCTTCATATAATCGTTCACAGCAGGGCACTCCAGCAAGAGTCACTTTCAGGGCTTACAATGTTGTGGCAACATCAACACCTTAGGCCCCCATTTCTGCAGAGCATTTAGGGCAGGCCCATGCTTTCAAACTTCCAACTTACAAATGTCTCCTACTTGCAAACGGAAGGAGACAACAGGAAGTGAGATGAAAAAAAGATGGACGGCAAATTTAAAAAAAAAGGAAAGCCGTGGGGCCCCCAGGCCCTACATACTCAGAACAGCAGTATACAGGCGGTGCAAACAAGACAGGAACTGTTTAGGTTTGTTGTGTTAAATATAACCTGTTTGTAATTTTGAACTGGTACATTTTTAAAGTGTAGCTCCAGTCAAAAAATCTATTCTTAAGCTTTTTGGAAAACATAAGGAAGGGTTATCACCCCTGTATCATTTTTTTGTCTGTCCATCTTTTTCATCTCATTTCCTGTTGTCTCCTTCCGTTTGCAAGTAGGAGACATTTGTAAGTTGGATGTTTGAAAGTAGGGGCCTGCTCTATATGCTCTGCAGAAATGTGGGTCTAATGTGTTGGTGTTGCCACAACACTGTAAGCCCTCAAAGTGACTTTTGGTGGGCGCTGGAGTGCCCTGCTGTGAACGATTATATCAAGAATTGTAATTGCATGCCATTGTTGAACAGTGGTAGAAAAACTGGGCCGTTGGTGGTTGTGGTGGTGGTGCTGGTGCCACAACAATATAAACCCTCACAGTTACTCTCGGTGGGCACAGGAACAGGCCCTGCTGTGAAATATTATATCAAGAATTGTAATTACATGCCCCTGTTAAACAGGGGCTGAAAAATTGGGCCTTAGGCACTGCTTGCTGGTGCCACGACACTGCAACCTCTCCCAGATACTCTAGTTGGAGTGCAGGAATGAGCCCTGCTGCAAAGCATTGCATCGGAAATTGTATTACATGCCCCTGTTGAACAGGGGCTGGAAAATTGGGCCTTAGGCACTGGTGCTTGGACACTGCAACCTCTCTCAGATACTCTAGTTGGAGTGCAGGAATGAGTCCTGCTGCAAAGCATTGCATCAAAAATTGTAATTGCATGCCCCTGTTAAACAGGGGCTGAAAAATTGGGCCTTAGGCGCTGGTTCTGGTGCCACGACACTGCAACCTCTCCCATATACTCTAGTTAGAGTGCAGGAATGAGCCCTGCTGCAAAGCATTGTACTCTAATTACATGCCCCTGTTAAACAGGGGCTGACATATTGGGCTGGTGGCATCGCCCAGAACCAAAAATGTTCTTCCAAGATAACATTGCATAAACAAAAATTGTAATTACATGCTCCTGTTAAACAGGGGCTTAAAAATTGGGCTGGAGATGTCACCCAGAACCAAAAATGTTGTTCCAAGCTTTCAGCAGGATCATTGAGAAGGAAGAGGATAGTCAGTCAACATAACAGGACAGTCACTGGGCATAAACATTGCAGTCTTGAAGGGGTGTGACATTTTGACATAAAAAAATAAAAAAAAATAAAATAAAATCAGTTACATTAGCTTCAGGTGCTTGGTAGCTGGTGGTGATCCAAGAGTGATTCATCTTTATGAAGGTCAGTTGATCAACTGAGTCGTGGACAGGTGCACCCTGTGATCGGTTAAAAATCCTCCAGCAGCACTGAAGGTGCGTTCCGAAAGAACGCTGGATGCAGGACAGGCCAGTATCTCAATTGCATACTGTGCAAGCTCTGGCCAGTGATCCATCCTCAAGACCCAGTAAGCCAGAGGATTTTCGGTAGGAAAGGTGTCCAAGTCTGACCTTGCCCCTAGGTATTCCTGCACCATGTAAATCAGACACTGGCGATGGTTGCTGGAACCGATCATACCTTGGGGCTGCGGACTAAAAAATTGTCTGAAAGCATCAGTCAGACGGCCACCTTCTCCACCGCTCCTTCTGATCGATGCCTCAGCAACACGTTGTCCAGGACCAGGAGTTTGTAACCTCCCAGTCTCTGGGAATGCATCGCACAGACCTTTCTGCAAGGCCTCATCCTCTGCTCCCTCTGCGATGGCAATATAAGGTCTGCAACCTTACCCTTGTACCCTGGATCAAAGAGAGTGGCCAGCCAGTAATGGTCCCTCTCCTTGATCCGAAGAATACGAGGATCCTTCCACAGGCTTTGCAGGATCAGGGAGGCCATGCAGCGTAGGTTAGCTGAGGCATTCGGTCCGGAGTCCTCTGGGTCACTAAGGACAACATGATCCGCAGCCACCTCCTCCCAGCCACGTACAAGTCCACAGGTTTCTTGGGACTGTAAATCATCCATGAAAGACTGTTGCTGCTACTGATGCTGAGTGCCAGTCTCCACCTCCATGCTGACACAAGCCTCCTCCACCTCCTCCTCCTCGTCCTTTTCCTGTGTAAAGGGTGGGACAGCAGGAACACTGTCTGGATAAAGGGAGCCTTGAGAGGCAAGGAAGTCCTCCTCTTCCTGCCTCTGTTCTGCCTCAAGTGCCCTGTCCATTATTCCATGCAGTGTGTGCTCCAACAGGTGGACAAGAGGTACAGTGTCACTGATGCATGCACTGTGACTGCGCACCATCCTCATGACCTCCTCAAATGGTGACAGGACAGTGCATGCATCGCCGAAAAAACGGTCCCCCCAAAGTCCATAGCAGACCCTTATCCGGCGTAGGGGTTCCCCTTTAAGTCCATACCAGGTGACAGGACTAGCGAGGTGTCAATCTCGCCAATGGAGGCGGCGACATTGACTGCCTTCGCTAGTCCCGTCTATCTGGAGTCACGCTCAAAATAAACGGACTTTACTCCGTGTGTGGGCAAGCCTGTTCATTTCAAAAGTCTGGCGGACTAGCACACGGACGGGCGGATTGGCGGACAATTTTGAGTCACAACGTCTTTCTAAGTCCGCCGGACTTTTGGGAAGAAAAAGTCAGCCGGAGCCCACACACGGGCGGATTGCCAGAGTCCGCCGGACAGTCCGATTGTGTGTACTTTCCTGGTGCCGTAGTCTCACAGGTACTCATTGATAGCCATTTTGCAGCGGCAGCACATGCAGCAGAGTGCTAACGTTGAGTTCCACCTGGTTAGCATGGCACATATAAGGAGGTTCTTGGGCAGGTTCAACTCCTTTTGGAGCTCAGCCAGCCGAGAACTGGCATTAAATGATCGGTGGAAGCGCACACAGACTTTCCTGGCCTTCCTCAGGACATCCTGTAAGCCCGGTTACCTGCCCAAGAACCGCTGCACCACCAGATTAAGGACGTGAGCCACATAGTGCATATGGGTCAGTTGTCCCTGTCGGAGGGTGGAGAGGAGGTTGGTGCAAACCACCATTCCTAGCTTAAGCTGGCGTAGGGTCAACCACCTCTCGGCCTGCCCCTGCAGAGCTGACAAAATACCTGCCCCAATGTGGCTCCTGTCCCTCAAACAAACCAGCGCAAGCACAGCATGGCATATTTTTGCCTGCATACTTGCGTAGCCCCTTGAACGCTTACGGAGCACCGCTGGTTCAGAAGACAAAGCACTGGAAGAGGCCATGGAGGAAGAAGAAGAGGAGGGGTGGAGGAGAGAGGTGTGTCACAACCAGTAGTAGCATTTTGGAGGCGTGGTGGCGGAACAACCGCCAACACTACTGCACCTTGTCCTGCATCCTTCCCAGCTGCCAGAAGAGTGACCCAATGGGCCGTGACAGATAAGTAACGTCCCTGTCCATGCCTGCTGGACCATGTCCTGATCGGTGTTGGATGATAGGAAGGGTAGATATGCCCTGTGGGCGATTTTCAATTGCGTTTCTCTCCATACCTCATTTGGGGTTAGGCGTTGCACCTTGTTGAGACCTTGCAGAATCTTGTCAACTATGTCCACATCAGGAAAGTCTTTACCCCAGTTAGCGACTAATGAGGATGTTAGTGGGGAGGAGGTTTTCTGGAGCAGAGGCTTGTAAATGTCCGAAATTTTGTATGAGTCATCCTTGAGTAGTTGATCTAGGAAGTTTGGAAGGAAGTGTTTACGTTCATCTCTACAGATGTCCCTTAAGTAGCTGATGCATTGTCTGTGATGGAAAGCGTTTGCTGGCGGAAGGGAGAACCTTTTTGCTATGATTGGGAAGGGCTGCGGGTGGCCTGATTCCAGATTGCAGATTGTGGCAAAACTTGTAATTCCTTTCCCTTTCCAGACAGAGCATGGCTTGTGGAGTAGGCCAGGAGGAAAGTTGGGGTTTCCTTAAATCGGGAGGTGTCTGGAGATGAAAGGGGGAAGCTTAAGGCATTTCCTAGTTTCCCTCCATGCGATGGCAGTATTTCTCAGTAGGAGGTTGTGTTGGTACAGAGGCGGGGTCAATTTCCATCTACAGTAGAGGAGTGCTACCAGTGATAGCGGAGAAACCATGGCGGCTTCCATAGAGTAGTTTGAGTATGTTGAGGATTGGGAAATCCAGTCTAGGCTGGTTCTTAATAAACATGACAGGTTATAGATTCTAACATTAGGGAGACTGATACCCCCCTCACGTCTGGGAAGATATCATTTCTTCAAGGCTATACGTGGGCGTTTGCCCTGCCATAGGAAGGATGAGTTGGCGGATTCCAGAATTTTAACATCCTTATGATGAAGGAGCAAGGGGATGGTTTGTAGGGGGTATAATAATCTGGCAAAGCTAACCATTTTCACCAAGTGGCATCTTCCCAGGAGCGAGAGGGGCAGATCCATCCAGTTTACCTGGCCAATGTGGATGCCATGTAAAGGCGCTTTTTGGATTAGATATCTGGAAAGGGGTTCTAGGGCGATGTTGAAGAGAAGCGGGGAAAGTGGGCAGCCCTGGCGGGTACCTTTATGTAAGCGAAAGTCTTCTGAGAGAAGGCCTGCTGCTACTAATTTAGCTTCCGGGGACGTGTACATAGCGTTGATAAGATGACAGAAGTGCCCAGAGAAAACCCATTTTGGACATAGTCATGGAAAGCCACTCAAAGCTGACATTATCAAAGGCTTTCTCCGCGTCTAATGTTATGATGGCAAAATCACCCTCCGGGTTGTTTTTAGCATGTTCCAAAGCAAGCATGACCTTGCGGATATTCAAGGTGGCAGTTCTGCCTTTCACAAAGCCAGATTGGGCAGGGTGAATTAGGGAGGGGATAATAGCAGCTAGCCTTGTGGCAATGATTTTATACAAAATTTTAACGTCCAGGTTGAGCAGGGAAATGGGTCTATAGGAGCCTGGGTTAAGAGGGTCTTTCCCTTTCTTGGAAAGTAGCTTTATAATGGCCTGGTTGCCGGAAGGCAGATATGGGCCACCAGACCAGATGCCATTATATACCTTGTGGAGAGTGAGTTTTGTGATGGAAGAGAGGGTTTTGTAAAATTTGCTTGTGAAACCGTCTGGGCCTGGGGCTTTAGGCGGGGTTAATTTGCGTATGGTGGTGGAGATTTAAATAAGAGAAATGGGAGCATTGAGGGCTTCTAATTGTTCGGGGGTGACTCTAGGCCTGACCACGTCAGCTAGAAATGAATGGGCAGATGTGTTATCTATGTATGGGGTCCGGGACATAAAGTGCTGTATAGTATTTAAGCATAACCTAGTTAATCGCTTGCGGGGTGTTATGCATTTTACCTTCCGTGTTCCTGAGGGAAGGGACCTTTGCAGAGTCTTGCTAAAAGTTTGCCCGCCTTATTTCCAAACTTGTGAAGCGTTGCGTCGAAGTGGGATCTTTTAGTTAGTTCAAGTGTGTCCGCCCACGTCTCAAATGCTTTCATTATCAGAGAGGGATCTTTGGGCTAGATGTAGCCGCGCACTGGCCCGTTTATAATGTGACAAGGCGTTTCTTTTAAAAGAGGTGGCATAGGAGATGATTTGACCTCTGTGGAACGCTTTTCCAGTATCCCAGAAGAGGTTTGGGGAATCAGAGTGGGGGGAATTTGCCTCAGAGTATTCTAGCCAGGATTCTCCCATAAAGTGTTGGAAGTCAGGGTTATTGTGGAGGTATGAAGGGAAGCACCACAGTTTAGGGTGAGGGGGGGGGGGGGTTAGGTCAAGATTGTCAAGTCGTAATGATATCGGGACGTAGTCGGAAATGGCTATGTCTAGTATGTCTGCTTCAGACATCATGGGAATGAGGTTGTCAGAGCCAAAAAAGTTGTTGATTCTCAAAAACACATTGTGGGGATAAGAGTAAAAAGTGAATTCCCTGTCCGCAGGGTGTGTAAGGTGCCAGAGATCGTGGAGGTGGAGAGTATCCATGGTGGAGGCAAAGTGGGTGGGAGCGAGGGGAATGCATCCTGACCTGTTGCACCGTGTGGAAGATCTGTCGTCTGTGGGGTGTAGGATGTCATTGAAATCACCGCCAACTAAACCTGAAACAAGAACAGGAACATAAACAATCGAGCGACCTTCACTTTTTTCCCCATGGAGTCACTGTGTAGGCCAGCCCCCAGTACACGACCCTGTGATAAGATACATAGGCGCCCGGGTGGGAAGTATCAATATGGGTTCGCCTGAGTGGATCATGTGCCAGGGTATAGCTACAGTTGTACACAGTGAGTCTAGGGGGAGCAGAATAAAGTCAGATATGCAATATAATAACACAGGCAGATGTACAATGAAAACATTAAAAAAGAGACCCATTGAAGTAGAACATTTAACATAGCCGGAATATGGTGAGTTGCTCCTAGCCGAGGCCAGGGGGCAGAGCAGGGGAATGGGAATAAACGAAAACAATAATGTGTCTGCCGGGAGGAGCAGACTAGGAGTTCGACCGAGGCAAGGAATGCCTGGGTGATCAACAAATATAACCGAAAAGAATCAACATAGAGTAAAACTCACAGATCAGTGCCAGACTTGCAGCCCTGGTAGGAGAGGAACCCCAGGCCCTACATACTCAGAACAGCAGTATACAGGCGGTGCAACAAGACAGGAACTGTGTAGGTTTGTTGTGTTAAATATAAACTGTTTGTAAGTTTGAACTGGTACATTTTTAAAGTGTAGCTCCAGTCAAAAAATCTATTCTTAAGCTTTTTGGAAAACATAGGGAAGGGTTATCACCCCTGTATCATTTTTTTGTCTGTCCATCTTTTTTCATCTCATTTCCTGTTGTCTCCTTCCGTTTGCAAGTAGGAGACATTTGTAAGTTGGATGTTTGAAAGTAGGGGCCTGCTCCATATGCTCTGCAGAAATGTGGGTCTAAGGTGTTGGTGTTGCCACAACACTGTAAGCCCTCAAAGTGACTTTTGGTGGGCGCTGGAGTGCCCTGCTGTGAACGATTATATCAAGAATTGTAATTACATGCCATTGTTGAACAGTGGTAGAAAAACTGGGCCGTTGGTGGTTGTGGTGGTGGTGCTGGGGCCACAACACTATAAATCCTCACAGTTACTCTCGGTGGGCACAGGAACAGGCCCTGCTGTGAAATATTATATCAAGAATTGTAATTACATGCCCCTGTTAAACAGGGGCTGAAAAATTGGGCCTTAGGCACTGCTTGCTGGTGCCACAACACTGCAACCTCTCCCAGATACTCTAGTTGGAGTGCAGGAATGAGCCCTGCTGCAAAGCATTGCATCGGAAATTGTATTACATGCCCCTGTTGAACAGGGGCTCAAAAATTGGGCCTTAGGCACTGGTGCTGGTGCCAGGACACTGCAACTTCTCTCAGATACTCTAGTTGGAGTGCAGGAATGAGTCCTGATGCAAATCATTGCAACAAAAATTATATTACTTGTGCCTGATAAACAGGGGCTGAAAAATTGGGCCTTAGGCACTGGTGCTGGTGCCAGGACACTGCAACCTCTCTCAGATACTCTAGTTGGAGTGCAGGAATGAGTCCTGCTGCAAAGCATTGCAACAAAAATTCTATTACTTGCGCCTGATAAACAGGGGCTGAAAAGTTGGGCCTTAGGCACTGGTGCTGGTGCCACGACACTGCAACCTCTCCCATATACTCTAGTTGGAGTGCAGGAATGAAACCTGCTGCAAAGCATTGCAACACAAATTGTATTACATGCCACTGTTAAACAGGGGCTGAAAAACTGGGCTTTAGGCACTGGTGCTGGTGCCACAACACTGCAACCTCTCCTATATACTCTAGTTGGAGTGCAGGAATGAGCCCTGCTGCAAAGCATTGCATCGGAAATTGTATTACATGCCCCTGTTAAACGGGGATGGAAAATTGGGCCTTAGGAACTGGTGCTAGGACACTGCAACCTCTCTCAGATACTCTAGTTGGAGTGCAGGAATGAGTCCTGCTGCAAAGCATTGCATCAAAAATTGTAATTGGGGGGGCGTGACCGGAAGTTGAAGTGGACGGACGTGCCTGTGCTGAGCTCCGCTGAGGCCTCTCAGCATCTCCGTCCATCCTCGTCCACCGGGCGTTTTTTCGCCCCGCCGGATCCTCCATCCAGCCGGGGGAACATCTAAGCTCCGGATGGAGCCGTTATTTTTGGCCGTTCCCACGCCAAAATCGAACCCGGGGCCGCGGGCGGCGAGACAGGCCGGTCTCCGCCGCCATCTTGCGGCCTACTCCGCACCTCGGGACCTACGGACGGCGGCTTTCGGGACGCATCCCGAGCCGGATCCAAGGACGCCACTCGCCACTGGGCCCACAGGACTCCCCCGCCTGGGACAGGGGGCTGATTATCGCCCGTCGGAGGCCTGGAGAGGAACCAGCGCTACAGCCTGAGAGGTGAGACCCGGCGGCCATCTTGGTACACCTGAGGCCTACTGCAGTATACCTGCACGCTTCCTCTGGCAGCTGACTCGCAAATTCCTTCAGCGAGGACATTGACCCCAGTCTCAGCACAGCCTGTCTCCCCCCTGGATAGTTGCCCGCCCGGACAAAACGCCTCTCTAAGTCCTGCACATGCTCTAGGCCCCACCAGCGGCCATCTTGGTGCACCAGGTTCCTCCTTCCACCCTCCTGAGGCCCACATCTGCCCAATCTACACCCTGATTTGTGCCTGGACTCTCCCTGTAACACAGTGGTGCAGTGTTTCTTGGACTCCCTCCCCCCCTTGCTCTCTAACCTGCAACATCCTATTTTGGGGTCACACCCCAGGTCCCCCTGCTTGACAGACATGTGATCACTCTTTACGAGTCCTAGCCGCCTTCCAATGCTCCCCTACCGCTTACAGTCGCTACTTCCACATAGGGAGCTCCACGTGTAACTGAATATATGCCTAGTCCCAACGCCTCATGGTGAAATACGGACCGAAACACCTCCCTCAGTCTCTGTCTCCTGATCTGCGGCCCTCACAGACTCTAGATCGCTTTCTAAGCAGACCGGCCTCCCCTGTTCCAACTCCAGGTTCTTCCACATATGCACAAGTGGCCTCCCAATTGTCCGTACAAGATAACCCAAGCCCTTTGTCAAGGGGCCACTTAGACAAAATGTCCGCCCCTGTTACAGTTGAAGTACTTGATGATAAACTGCGAGTTCTCCTGCAAGACTTGACCAGCAATGTCTCTAAAGAAATGGGTAAACTCGCCCATGAATTGCGGGGGGAGCTTTCTCAGATTGGGGAACGGACTGACGTCCTGGAAACCAAATTTGACGATTTACTGCAATATGTACACGTCTTGGAAGAAGACAATGCCGGTCTGAAGCAATCCGTCTCGCAGCTCCAGTCCCAACAGGAGGACCTGGAGAACAGGGAATGCCGCCAAAACTTACGCATCAGAGGAGTCCCTGAGACCGTTAGTGAGGGGGAGATTAAACCATACCTACTCAGCTTCTTCAATGTTGTCGCCCCTAAAGTCCCGGACATAGATTGGAGATTGGATAGGGCCCACAGATCTTTAGCCCCAAAGCCCCCGGCTGGGGCTAACCCTAGAGACATTATTGTACGCTTCCACTACTACGACAGCAAAGAAGCTCTGACCATGGCCAACCGTAACAAGTCTCGCCTGGAATTTAAAGGGGCCAAGATACAAATTTTCAGTGACTTATCCCCCATTACCTTGGCTAAACGTCGCAGCTTTCGCCCTGTAACTACCCATCTGCAGAATCACCAGTTCCCGTATCGCTGGGGCTTCCCCTTTCGTCTCTCGGCTACTAAAGATGGGACTCAATACTCCATGAGGGACCTTCAGAAAAGTGAAGCTTTCATACGCAATTTGGGTTTACCACCGCTGCCAGATGAAGACCCCGTCCCGCTTCCAACGACGCCCAGACCCACGTCCATCCCAGCACGGATTTGGACTCCAGCCCGCCAGAAATCGCAGAAGTCCTTCTCTACTCCCCAGCATAATTTGCATCCCAGGCTGCCTCCTTGAAGAGAACTCTTAATTGCTGTGTTTGGTTGGACTCGGCCTCGGCCCCTCTTTCACCATGTTTTTCCCCCCTTGACAGGGGGTGTTCGCACCCTTAGTTATGGGTTGTGACTTTTCTTCTCTCCCCATTTTTGGTTGATTGGGACTATAGTATATTGTTCTTACTGCCTGTAGCTTTTGCTGGAAGGTGGCGGGGTCCCTCCAGATGAGCTGGAACCCCTGATGTGCCTCCTTTTGTTCCGCGGCTGCGGCTGCGGACTCCTGGGTGGTCTTTACCCCCCGGGCCTTTTTTCTACTACTTATGGTTTATTTTTCAATTTTTTAGGCCTTTTTTTGGCCTTTTTATTCATTTTTTGCTCATTTTGGATGCTCTCTTTCTCACTCTTTAGATGCATTGTTGTTATTATATGTTTTCACCCGCTTTTCATTCCTAGGATACACCACGGTTCCCAGTATTTCCTTGGTTTGTACAGGTATATTTGTTTATTGTATGTTTATTATGGGTACTTTAAGCTCCAACTACTTGGTGCACAATGGCTTTGAGGGTACTTACTTACAATGTTAAGGGCCTGAACTCTATTCATAAGCGTTGGTTGGCTCTGAAGGAGTTCAAGTCCTCCAACGCAGACGTGGTCCTAGTCCAGGAGACTCATTTCCGCCCAGGGGGCTCTCTTAAATTTGCTGCCAAACATTTTCCGGTTTCTTTTATGGCCTCCGACCCCTCTGGTAAAGCCGGGGTCGCGATACTGATTAAAAAAACCTGTCCGTTACGGGTAAAGTCCTCATTCCTTGACCCGCAGGGTAGATATATTCTCCTGGACTGTGACTACTTATCCCGCTCTCTTACTATAATTAATATTTACTCCCCCAATTCGGGTCAGGTTCAATTCCTCACTGAGGTCTTGGATACACTGGGCACATATGCCCAGCCGTTCATGATCATCGGCGGGGACTTTAACATGACTATGTCCGCTAGGAGAGACAGACAAACCCTATTCTCAGGTAACCCCTCCTCTAAAACTGAACGTCAATCCACTGCGTTTCGCAAACTTATTAGGTCCCATAACCTTCTAGACATATGGAGGATTAAACACCCTACGCACCGGCAATTTTCTTTCTATTCCCCCCCCCCCCCCCATAAGATGTACTCTAGATTGGATTATATCTTTGTAACGGCGCCTCTACTGACGTCGGCAGTAGCCTCGGAGTTGAACCCCATGACATGGTCGGATCATGCCTCGGTCCAGCTCGACCTCACCCTCTCTTCCTCTACACCCAGGACCTGCCACTGGAGACTTAATGATTTCCTTCTCCGTGATCCGGTCACTGAGGCTCATTTATCCCAAAGTTTAACTGACTTTTTTCAACTTAACGTAGGATCTGTGCGGGACGTGTCCACCCTTTGGGAGGCTCACAAGGCCTTCTTCAGAGGAATATGTATTTCAGCCGGCTCCCGCCTTAAGCGGGACTCGGCTACGCAGAGGCTAGACATTCTTTCACAATTGCAAAAAGCTGAGGCTCTGCTCTTGTCCTCCCCTTCGGTGTCCCGTCTTCGCACAGTGACCTCCTTACGCGAAAGAGTAAAATCTTTAGATATGCATAAATGCTCTAAAGCCCTACTCTGGGCAAAACAGAAATTTTATGAGTTCGCCAACAAGCCTCATAGGATGTTGGTGAATAAGCTCAAACCCCGCCCATTTCACTCCTATCCTGATCTTCTTATTCAGTCAGATGGCACTCCGACTTACTGCCCCTTAACAATGACTAAAGTTTTTGGTGCTTTTTACAAAAAATTATATAACTGCCTAACTTCCGTTCCCAATCACGTTTTCTCTCAAGATAGCTTTAATGACTTCTGTACCTCTTTGAAATTGCCAGTGTTGTCCTCTTCTCAGGTGGATACCCTGAACGCTGCCGTCACGCCAGAGGAATTGGCAGTGGTAGTAAAAGCACTCCCGTCCCATAAATCAATCCCCAGGCCCAGACGGACTTCCTTATATTTATTATAAATCTTTCCTCCTGACTCTGAGCCCCCATTTGCTAAATCTTTTTTCCTCTTTACAGAAAGGTACAGTGCCTCATTCCCAGTTCCTACATGCGCACATAACAGTTATCCCGAAGCCGGGTAAATCCCCTACCCTACCGGACAATTACAGACCCATAGCTTTACTTAACTCTGATTATAAGATCTTCACCAAAATTTTAGCTAATAGACTTTCCTTGATGATTCCCGCCCTGGTCCATAGTGATCAGGTGGGATTTGTCCTGGGTAGACGAGCCAGTGACAACACTAGACGTACCATCGACCTCATAGACCTGCTCGACAAGACATCCCGCCCTGCCATTATTTTAAGTTTAGACGCACAAAAAGCTTTCGACAGGCTGGGATGGCCGTACATGTTTGCCACGCTCCAGCGTTTTGGTTTTTCTGGTTCTTTCCTGTCAGCCCTGCAGGCCTTGTACTCGCTTCCCACGTCCCAGGTCCAATTGGCATCTTATAGATCCCCACTCTTTACGCATAGTAATGGTACTAGACAGGGATGTCCCCTCTCCCCCCTGCTGTTTATATTATGCCTTGAGCCCTTGGCCGCAGCTATAAGGGACGACCCGGATATAAGCGGAATCTCCCTCAGACTGAAGGGATACAAGTTGTCTCTGTTTGCCAATGACATCCTCCTCACCTTGACGAAACCTCATGTCTCCCTTCCCAAACTTCATACACTCCTGGATACATTCAGTAGACTCTCGGGATATAGGGTTAACACGACTAAAACTGAAGCGCTCCCCATTCACATTCCTCCCCCACTTCTAGCTTCTTTAAAAAATGAATTCCCCTACCATTGGTGCCCTGTCTCCCTCAAGTACCTTGGCATTAATTTAACCTCTACATATAATTCCTTATACGAAGCTAACTTTGTTTCTCTGATTGCGGAAACGCATAGCCTGCTCCGAGGCTGGTCAACATGCCCTTTATCCCTCATGGGTAGGATTAATGTATTAAAAATGGCCATACTCCCTAAGTTTTTGTATCTCTTTGAAACGTTACCAATTGCTATTTCCATGCCTCAGCTTTGGAATATTCAACGGGCCTTCACTAAATAAAATGCACAGAATCGCCCAGACTGTGGTCTTTGCTCCACGGTCCCATGGGGGGTTGGGAGCTCCTGATATAGTGAAGTATTTTTATGCGACTCACCTTCTGCCGGCTATCTCCTGGTCGTAGTATTTCGCTACCAGTAGATGGTCGGAACTAGAGATGAGTGTTGTCAGTCCTGTTCACCCTTGCTCTATGCTGTGGTCAGATCTGCCCTCCTCTATGGCTCAGCTTCGGCACATACTCCTTGGGCCGATGCTATTTACTCTATCCATATGGAAACAATGTCATAGGAAGTTCTCTTTCTCTTCTCCATGCTCACCCCTGTTGAATGTCATTTTCAACCCAGACTTACCAGATAGCCTCTCCCTGAAGAATATGCTCCCTTGGTTCAGTTCGGGTATCTTACAACTTCGCCACCTGGTGCACCCGATATCTCGTAAATTCCTATCCTTTCTAGAGCTTCAGAATAAATATGATATCCCGAACCAACTCCTTTTTTCATACCTCCAATTTAAACACTATTTTCATTCCAGATCCCCTGACCTGGCTTTGGTCAACCCTAGTGCCTTTGAAACCTTATGCTCCCAGGGTCCTTGCCAGAAGGGCCTAATATCCTCTATATACAGCATACTTCATAATTCAACCGTCCCTACCGCGGAAGCTCACCTCTATATGAGGAGATGGGCCACTATTTTACAGACTCCCTTAACTCTCTCTCAATGGCAGGACGTCTGGATGTCTACCTCCAAAGTCTCTAGGTGTGTGGAGCAGAGAGAGACAGCTTATAAGATACTGATGTTTTGGTACAAAACTCCTGAAATGTTACACAAATATGACCCCTCCATATCTAAGCTGTGTTGGAGGTGCCTACGACATGAGGGCACTCATTTTCATATTTTTTGGAGTTGCCCTTTGATTGTACCTTTTTGGTCTATGGTCCAATCCCTACTCCACACTGTGTTGGGGATTGATATCCCTTTGGACCCTAGGCATTATTTACTGGGCCTGCCTGTTGCGACGCTATCTAAATGTGCTAAGAAGCTAACAGCATATATCCTCCTAGCTGCCAAGAAAGTGATCCCTGTTCTTTGGCTGTCCTCCTCCCCCCCCCCACTCACTCACAGTTAATTTCCGCTATTGCAAACATACGCAGGATGGAACATATGACTGCTTTGGTACAGGACTCCCTACCTAAATTCTCTAAAATATGGGACAGATGGGACAACTCCATATTTAACCCTGAGGCAACACTCTGATGTGTAGATATGAGCTCTCAGGAAAGTCTCCCCACGGCTTATTCCCGGGATCCTATCCCTACGTCCCCTTTATAAATTACGGCATTTGGTTTAACTATGCATCTTTGTTTGCGAATCTGTGGTGTATCCTTTTCCTTTCCCCCCAATGTGATATATCAAGATACCAACATTTAGTATCCCGCCTGCGGCAGTTTTTGCTGTTACATTTGCAATGTTAATTTTGATTGTATGTATCGGAAGCATAAAAACTTTGTTCTGCAAAAGAAAACTTTTTCTCAATAAATATACATTTAAAAAAAAAAAAAATTGTAATTGCATGCCCCTGTTAAACAGGGGCTAAAAAATTGGGCCTTAGGCGCTGGTTCTGGTACCAAGACACTGCAACCTCTCCCATATACTCTAGTTGGAGTGCAGGAATGAGCCCTGCTGCAAAGCATTGCACTCTAATTACACGCCCCTGTTAAACAGGGGCTGACATATTGGGCTGGTGGCATCGCCCAGAATCCAAAAATGTTCTTCCAAGATAACATTGCATAAAAAAAAAAAAATGTAATCTAAGTCCAGCCGTATTTGATGTGCGTGACGAGAGCCAGGTGGGAAGGTGCAAATCAGGGGATATGATCTGAAGAGTGCGGAAGGGTATCAATAATTCTTCCATGGGAAATGACACCCACTTATTATTGATTAAACTTTTCCATGCAAAGATTTTTACATCTGTCTCTGAAATGTCCCTTACCGACATCCATTTGGTCTAAAAATCCTCAGATTATAGCTGCCCCACCTCTCCAGTACCTTCTTAGCCATTAAAAACATGACTGTGTATACTGTGTGCTTGTATAGTGTGTGTTTGTGTGTGTGTTTGTGTGTGTGTGTGTGTGTGTGTGTGTGTGTGTGTGTGTGTGTGTGTGTGTGTGTGTGTGTGTGTGTGTGTGTGTGTGTGTGTGTGTGTGTGTGTGTGTGTGTGTGTGTGTGTACTGTGTGGCCCCATAATCTCCTATTGCCTGGGGGCCCCATGAGTTGTCAGTCCACCCCTGGTCCCATGGGCAACCTGGTACACACACTAATGCCTTTCTCATACAATATTATTTTCCAAATGACTCCTCTTGGTGCAATTTTCCTCCCTGCTTGACTGTATCCCTTGTATTTCCTTTTTCTTGCAATACTGTTATTCTAAGTATTTTTCAAGGCAAATTCAAGGTTTTACTTCATAGTATGCTCAATGTTAATTGCATATTATATGCTGGTACCAAATGTTTTATGTTGTGTGCTGATTGCACTGTTATAACACCATTACTCTGTATCTGCCATGTCATGTTACTGTATGGTATATGTTTCTTTAAAAAAATGCAATACAATGCATTGAACTTGGTATAAAAACAAAACAAAACAAAACAAAAAAAAAAAAAAAACATTCATACGCTGCTAAATGATGATGGAAATTAAATTGTTTTCAGGTTTGGAGATCATGTGTAAGTTCATTATGGTGATAAACATTTCCATGTTAGGAAACATTTTCTCACTTCTATAAAGGACTGTGTGCTTCCCGAGGTGATATTGTGATCAGATTTGTATGTAGATGATACTTTGTATATATTTATGATGTTTATTATTATTGCTAATTAGAACTATAAGTACACAGAATGAGGTCAACCCCCACCCTGTGTGTACATTGATCTGCTGTTGATTGAAATAGATTCAAATAGACAAAGATGTGTCTGGGCTGATTGAGTAGATACAATGTTTCGTTTTTCTTGCTTCTTTCCTCCATTGTGTTGTGGTTTAAGAACGCCGCGATCTTCTCTTCTTGTGATTTCATGTAAAGTAACAATGTAAGGCGGGAGATTGTGGAGGATCTTTTATTGTAACAATGTGTGAGTGCGGCATAAGTGTTTATTCAGCTCTGCCACCTTGTGGTCATTCCTGGTAGAACACTGGTGTGTGTGTGCAATACAAGGAGGTGAATAGGGAATGTATACAGCTAGAAAGTGGAGATGATCTCCGCAATAAATCTAGAATTAGGATGGGAATAGAAGGGAGGTTTATTCACCCCCTCCCACTCTGACCGATCAGTATTATTATTATTTCAGCATTGCCTCACAAACATGCTCTACATAGCGCCGGACATTCCTGGTTTCTATTCCTATTCTCCAATTAAGTTCTATATTATTAATACTGTCAGGTAAAGTTCCCTGTAAAGACAAAGCCTTTGTCTTCTTATCACACTCAGACTTGTAATAGAGGTGAGGAGTAATGACAGGAAATGTGATCACAGTACATCATTCTCTCATCTCTTTTCATTCCAATCTTTCTATGCTGATCGTCTACTCACCGCTAAACCCTCCAACCAAAACCATCCACCCCTCCATACCCGTCCGTCCTGACAGCAATGCAGAGCTTCTATGATTTGTATCATTTATTAGAACGTATTTCATGTGAAGGAACGATGTGATCTCCTTACAGGGACTGCTTTTTATTGTCCTCCATCCTTTAATTCTGCTGAATAAACCTCCCCCAGCTGAAAGGAACACAGATCTCAGATCCTCCTTCACACTCCTTGGAAGGAAAATACGTTTTATTATCTGAAGAAATCGCCCAGATCTGTGATTGGTGCAAATATGAAATTCATTCATACAAATTTCCCGCCGGAATTCTATGGAACATTCCAATGATCTCAGATAGAGACATCCGACACTAAAATCTGATATCTCTTCCTCCGGGAACATCGATCAACGCTCCTCTGAATTGTCGGGCAGTTTATCCAACCAAGAATAATACATCCGTTAGAAATATGAATGTCACATTTCTTCTCGTCTTTTCATTTTCTCCACCATACAGAACCCGCCCTGCTAGAGAATGTTTTCTATAGAGATCAATGAAAAGTCTACAGAACAAATATATTCTGGACTGAAACGGAGAAAGATCTCAGAATATATTTCTTTTAAAATTATGAAAAGAAAGACATTACTGGCTGATGAAGGAAACGCCCACAGCTCTGATTGGCTCCGATTTCAAATTGCTACTTTCATATTTGCCCGCCTGAATAGCGAAGCACGTTACAGAGAAATAATCAGCCCAATTATACTGCCAAATCCGACACTGAGATCATCAGATGAGACATTTATCCCAGAGATATCATCAATGCTTTATTTCCATCGATTAACCCGGAATAAATGGATTCTGAAGATTACTGAATAAAAAAATGTAAAACATTTCCATATGTTCTCTTTTATTCCAAGTCGGAATGTAGCATCCCCTCTACAACATGATAGTGAGATGCGCTTCTGATGAATCACATCCGTTTCCATTCAGCAAAATATCTAAAAGCTTCTAAATGAATGAAATTCTCTGCAGTGTAATAAAAGACCCCGCCCCTTATCGGCATGTTTCCCATCAGGTCCGCTCTGCCTTACACCCAGGAAGGTGAGATGTCATAAAACAATGTGTTTCTTTGTTTCCTTTTCAATATAATGTTTTATAAATATGAAATGACTATGAATAATTGAAACTGCTGTTTGTTTTTCTGTTATGAAGTATTAAAGATTCATATTCTCCGTGTAATCTACAGGTATAAATAGAAAATAAATAATTGAGAAGAAGGAATAAATGAATCTTCTGGACATGTAATTGCTGTTGCATTAATGTATCTGACTACAGGAATTACATTCTCTATTATTTTGTAATGGATGGGTGTGACTCCGCCTCTTTCCCCGGAAGGTTTCAATCAGGTCCGCCCAGGCTGTATATAAGGAGGGCAGGCAGACAGCGGAGCTCAGTTTCTGTTTGAGCAGAAAATCCTTCGTCATGTCTGGTCGCGGTAAAGGAGGGAAGGGTCTGGGGAAAGGAGGCGCCAAGGGGCACAGGAAGGTGCTCCGGGACAACATCCAGGGCATCACCAAACCCGCCATCCGACGTTTGGCCCGCAGAGGGGGTGTCAAGCGCATCTCCGGACTCATCTATGAGGAGACCCGCGGAGTGCTGAAGGTTTTCCTGGAGAATGTCATCCGCGATGCCGTCACCTACACCGAGCACGCCAAGAGGAAGACCGTCACCGCCATGGATGTCGTCTATGCTCTCAAACGCCAGGGGCGCACTCTCTACGGATTCGGAGGCTAAACCCTCATAGACACCTACCTACTTCATCTACACAAAGGTCCTTCTCAGGGCCACCCACCTTCTCATACAAAGAACTACATACCGCTATTTGTTATCAGTAGAAGTAAACGTGGAAAATGAATGACGCGTTGTACACATTTCTGTAGCGGGGGGTTTGTTCTCGGGATTGGACACGTGACATTTACCCTATGTAGGCGATCTAAGTGTGATCACACTGTATGAGGGGCGATTGATTCTAATCTTTAATGGGCCAATTAAAATCAGTAGTTTGGGTTTGTCAGGAAACGTCCAGAACTGGGATCGGATCAGCTTTATTTGAACATTTCTCTACTAGGTCTAAAGCCCCATATAACCCACTTTTCGATTTTCTGCAGATTTTTCAAAAAACATGTAGTGTAAGGGTCTGCCTGATTGTATTCACTGAAACTCTTAAGGTCTGACCTCCTATTATACGGCTTTGGTAACAAAATCGAATCACGTGTATGGGATCTTATGAACATTCCATCCAGAGAAGCAGATCTAGTGTAGCGCCAAATCTCAGCAGGGAATGGATGGAGGATTTCCGTACAATTATCGGATTCCTTCATTTGTTACTGGTGGAAGAAGTCAAGTTTTTATATTTCATCCTCCTGAGTGCAGATTGTAAAATTTTATAGATCAACTCTCTACCCAATTAGATACAACATTGGAGAAATCATTTTGTTGTGTTCTTAAGTCGCTTTAGTAAAGCAGATCGAACAGTGTATGGTCAGTTAGATATCACAAAGAACACACATCTTTAACACTTCATAACACAAACATCAGTTTCAATTTTTCATATTTATAAAGATTATTTTGAAAAGGAAACAAAGAAATGCATTTTTTTCCTACATCTCACCTTCCTGTGTAAAGATGAGCGGACCTGATGAGAAGGGGCGGGGTCTATTCATGTATTACACTGCAGAAAATGTCATTTATTTAGAAACGTTTAAATATTTTGCTGAATGGAAACGGATGTAATTCGTCAGAATCGCAATATTTTCTTTATTGATTCATAGTACATATTTGTATCTTTTTTTTTTCCAGTTAGTTACATAATTCTAGGCAGATCTGATTATGTGTTTTATTGTACACACCGTTATGTATCTGGCAGTGTCATGATTTCTACCAGTCCATTCACGTATTTATTTATTAATATTCTAGTTGTAATATGGAGGAAATCCGTAACTGATAGAGGCCAGTCCCAGGATCCTATACAGATCTGATGACAAACCTCCTCTTCCAGTTCTTTTTCGGAGATTACACAAATCACCAGTTACTATTGTTAATAACAATTCCATATTTATAAAAGATTACTAAAGAAGGGGAGAAAAAAATCGCATTTATGTTTCTAAGATAAAACCATTTAATACTCCTTTCACTTTTTATACATCTAATAACAGAGAACATATTTCACATTATTCAACAATCTTTTGAATCGATTTCTATTCCGGATGAATCCGTTTCAAAATAAATCGCTGATATCTCTCGGATAAATGTCTCAGTGTCGGATTTGGCGGTATAATAGGGCTGATAATTTCTCTGTAACGTTCTAAAGAATTCTGGCGGGCAAATTCGAAAGTAGCAATTTGAAATATGAGCCAATTAGACCTGTGGGCGTTCCCTTCATGAGCCAATAATGTTTTTGATGAGGAATCCAAAGAAATGTCTTCTGAGATCTTATTCCGTTTTCAGCCCAGTAAATACTCGTTCTGTAGACTTTCCATTGATCTCTATAGAAAACATTCTCTATGATTCTGTATACAAACCCCTTGATATAATATAATATTTTAGCGCGTTTATAAAGTGCCTGGAATGTTCCCCGGAAGAACTGAAACTTTGTATCATTACATTTCTGTCAGATTAGCCGATCTGAGGTGATTGGGAAGGTTCCATGATAAATGAAGCCAATCCGTTCCATACCCCGCCCGCCATAATAGGGACATTCTGAGATCTGTGCTGCTGATCAGTCGGGGGTGATTGTTTTATTATATAAAAAATGATTTCTGATCTGTAATAAATTCAGCAGAACTAAAGTCTGAAGGACAATGACGATCAGTCCCTATAAGATGACCGGATCCCCCAATAATGATTTCCAGGCTCTTTATATGTAGTCATTGTCCTCCCTGTACAGATCTCCTGTACTACAAGTGTGAATAAATAAGAATGTATTTCCCGTGTAAAGCTATGCAGACAATTGAGGGCTGATTGCATGCGATGTGGTAGACACAATGAGGGGTGTGTGGGGGGCTCTTTGTAGAGAGATGTGGGTGGCTCTGAGAAGAGCCTTTGTGTTGTAGAAATGAAAGGATTTGGGAGTAGAAAGGAGTTGTCGGGATTACTTGGATTTGGCGGCGGCCTTGTGGCTCTCGGTCTTCTTGGGCAGCAGCACGGCCTGGATGTTGGGCAGGACTCCTCCCTGGGCGATGGTGACGCCGCCCAGCAGCTTGTTGAGCTCCTCGTCGTTGCGGACGGCCAGCTGGAGGTGTCGGGGGATGATGCGGGTCTTCTTGTTGTCGCGGGCGGCGTTGCCGGCCAGCTCGAGGATCTCAGCCGTGAGATACTCGAGGACGGCGGCCAGATAGACGGGAGCTCCGGCCCCGACCCGCTCCGCATAGTTGCCCTTCCTGAGCAGACGGTGAACACGGCCGACTGGGAACTGCAGACCAGCCCGGGATGATCGGGTCTAGGCCTTAGCCCGAACCTTGCCTCCTTGCTTTCCACGGCCAGACATTTTGAGATTCCTGTGTCGTTACACTGACAAAGATAACCACCTTCTAGGGTCTCCTTATATTTATACAGTCAATGCTGTGACATCAAACACTTTGATTGGCTACTTTTCAAGCTAGCCAATAGTGTTCTGAATTGTTTCTACACCAATCAATAAACGAAGAAGGAAAGCAAAACACTCCTCCCCATCACATGACTGAATCCTCCAATAGAAGAGTGAGGAGGGGAGGAGACTCATTTGCATAGGACGCCTATAAAAGCAGCACATGAGGGCGGCTCCAGCACACATTTGCTTCAAACAGCAGAGATCACATTAACCCTTATCATGCCTGAACCAGCCAAGTCCGCCCCGGCGCCCAAGAAGGGCTCCAAGAAAGCCGTGACCAAGAGCCAGAAGAAGGACGGCAAGAAGCGGAGGAAGAGCAGGAAGGAGAGTTATGCCATCTACGTGTACAAGGTGCTCAAGCAGGTCCACCCCGACACCGGCATCTCGTCCAAGGCCATGGGCATCATGAACTCCTTCGTCAATGACATCTTCGAGCGCATCGCCGGCGAAGCTTCCCGCCTGGCTCATTACAACAAGCGCCGCACCATCACCTCCCGGGAGATCCAGACCGCCGTCCGCCTCCTCCTGCCCGGAGAGCTGGCCAAGCACGCCGTCTCCGAGGGCACCAAGGCCGTCACCAAGTACACCAGCGCCAAGTAATCCCCCATCCCCCCCATCATCATCATCCCAACACAAGACACAAAGGCTCTTCTAAGAGCCGCCCACCATTTCCATCAATGAGCTCTCATCACATTTTGTCGCAATTAGAGATTCTAAATACATTCAATGAAGAATTAACCGATTATAACAATTGTACAATCTGATGAAGTTGGACATGTGAAGCTGTATTATAGTAAGAAATCCCTCCCAATACAAGCTGGTGTTGCAGATTCCCTTTATTTCCAATTTCCTGACATTTTATTTCCATCCAATCACATTGTATATCTTTCCAAATCTCCGTATAGAAGACCTGGATTTCATAACCACTAGGTGTCAGTGTTGCTCCACCTTAGAGAACACATGGGACCTTATTTTCCCGTAAATTGAAAGCGGATATTTATGTATATAAGGATAACACTTCTATAATATAGTATATATCGTTTTCACCTACACGTTTACTTTCTGCTTTATGGCTTATGTAAGACTAATGTCTGCAGAGACACATATACAAGGGGATTCTTAATTTTACTAAATCGTTTAGGGATCATCTGCTTAAAAATATTACTTACACATCACATTGTGTTTGATTCAAATGTGTCATATAGCATCTATTTTCTTCATGGGAATCCAACTATTATACATAATCATCTACTCACCTTAGATGGGGGATTTAGATCATCAGCTGGGCACACGTTGGCTTTCCTGGTCTGTATCCCTCTATATATAAGTGTGTGTGTCTTTTCTCTAATTAAAAACATATATATATATATGGTAAATATCAGATGCCTCCGATTGCAATACATAGATTGGAAAGTGGGGGTTACAGGGAACATTTAACCCTCTGCCATCTAATTTGCTGAGATATGGGAAACATAATCCAATCTCAATGTTTCTAATCCTTCATTATAAAAACATTTCTTTGCATTGTAAACTCCATTAGCAGGGTCCTCATATTGCTTGTGTATTGAAATGTATTGTGATTGTACTGTCGCCATTTTTATTGTAAAGAGTTGTGTAAACGGCACAATATATATATTCTGTATTTTATTAATGTTATAATAATTAGTATCAAAGTCGAACACGCCAGCGCCAAGTAAATCCCTGACACCCCCCATCATCCCAGCAGGACACAAAGGCTCTTGTAGAAGCCACTCACATACACCATATCAGAGCTGCGATTTCATTGTAAAGTAAACATGATGAAGATATCGTGAGAAATATGGTTCAAATAATGTTTTTAGTGAATTTTCTGACAAAACCTTAATGTAAATTCATCAGATTAATTATGCAATCTAGAAGTCGCCCTGTGTTCATTCCCAAAGATTACGTTGTAATCACCTATTTTTCTTAGAAATTAGATTCGGAAAGAAAACAATGAAATCTGATTGTAGCACGTCCTAGATCCCCGCACAGAAGTCATTTCTCTTGTCACCAGCAGGTGTCAGTGTTGCTCCTCCATAGAGGATACATTGTAGCAGTTTAGTTGAATTGTATCCACATGGATCTGATAGAAACCAATGAGAACACCGACCGATCCCAGATGTGGCCGGAGCAGGGAGGACAATGCTGGCTGGCTGGGACACGATTCATTGTCTGCTCAGCGATCTGTCCCTCCATGTTAGTACAGAATTGTGCTGGATGGAACAAGCTGTACAAGTCACCTTTCTACTTGTTATTCACTAAGAACGGAATAATCCGATCAGTGAGATCGGAGGAGGATTTTCTGTCATCTCATTTATTATGGAGACAAGCAGTCCAATGTGAGAGCTCCTAATCCTTACACATTGTGTGATGTGGAAGCACTCCCCTCCCCCACCCCACAAAGAAGAGAACTCTACTAACACAGAGAACGGGCAGATCTTGGCGGGCATTTTAAAAATGCCGCTTTTTGTAAGCAAACCAATCATGAAAAGGGGTGTGTTTTAGCTGTCCAATCAGAAGGCAGTGATGTGTATAAATAGACGCCGCACAGCCCGAATTCTCACACTTGTATTCCTTGTGGAGATTGGAAGCATTGATCAGCCATGGCAAGAACCAAGCAGACCGCTCGTAAGTCCACCGGAGGGAAAGCTCCCCGCAAGCAGCTGGCCACCAAAGCCGCCCGCAAGAGCGCCCCGGCCACCGGCGGAGTGAAGAAGCCTCACCGCTACAGGCCCGGCACCGTGGCTCTCCGAGAGATCCGCCGCTACCAGAAATCCACCGAGCTGCTCATCCGCAAGCTGCCCTTCCAGCGCCTCGTCCGAGAGATCGCCCAGGACTTCAAGACCGACCTGCGCTTCCAGAGCTCCGCCGTCATGGCTCTGCAGGAAGCCTCCGAGGCTTATCTCGTAGGACTCTTCGAGGACACCAACCTCTGCGCCATCCATGCCAAGAGGGTCACCATCATGCCCAAAGACATCCAGCTGGCACGCCGCATCCGCGGAGAGAGGGCCTAATAAACCCCCCACCGACCTCCTCATCGCCACCCCCCACAACAACAAAGGCTCTTCTCAGAGCCACCACATCCTCCTCAGAGAGCTCCATACTATCTCATCTCCACTACATCATACAAATCCTTCCCACCACATCACTTCTTTCTTCTCATCCTTCTCTGCACTCGGAAGCTCCGTCTGTAAGCAAATCTGATCTGTAACATCATTTCCAATACAATCCCAGAGTAACAACACCTGCTCTATGTACCCAACACAATACAATGGGACGTTATAGAGTAAAATGAACATTCCTGTCAACAGATTTTACAATCTTTGTCTATTTGGACTCTTCACATTCTCTCACACAAGACACATCATTGCATTTTCTAGAAACCCGACAATTTCTTATTCCAGGCAACAAGAGTATTTTTGTCAAGTCATTAGAGATCTGAAGATAAATCCGATTAGAACATATAATGGGAGGGGGTAAACCTTACACAGCCCACGTGGAGATGTCACTATGGGGGGGTCAGGGGTGTCCTCTACTACCTCATCCCATACTACAACCCTCATCATCGGAGATCAAACATCTCTGCTGGGGCGGCACACATTACAGGGAGGAATACATCCGCAATGGAGATCAGAAAAACAAAACAAATCTGGAAATTCATTATTCATTCATTATCGCCCACCTGGGGATTTACTGTTGCTGCAAATGTTATGTTGGCGGCCAATTTATAAATCCAAATGAGCCGCTTTATCGAAGAGCCTTTAGAGGATCACACTATTAGTTACTGAGCCGTTAATACAGGTTTATTTTTATACACATATGATGAATGTAACTTATGTTTAGAAAACACTCCATTCTCCTCATAACACAGGAGTCTTGTTGCCGATCATTCTAACATGAGCGGAGGATGATGTGTCTCCCGATCATTAGAATGATTCTCCGCATAAATGTCATTATAGAATGAAATATTAATCAGCCGTTCTGCAGCCAATCAGCGCTCATATGTGATTTGTGTCTCCTCTATTGGAGATGACATGCGGAGCACTGTGTGTGCTATTAGCGATGTGGGTGTAGGTAGGTATGTGTAGGTAGATAGGTGTAGCTCTGATAGGAGGAGGTGGGTGGCTCTGAGAAGAGCCTTTGGGGGGTGGAGATGAGGGAGGTATTCTTATTTCTTCTTCGGAGCGGCCTTCTTGGGCTTGGCTGCTGTCTTGGCTTTAGCCGCCTTCTTAGCCGGACTCTTGGCGGCTTTTTTCGGCTTGGCTGCAGCTTTGGGCTTCTTGGGGCTCTTTGTCGCCTTCTTGGCGGGAGCAGCTGCAGCCTTTGCCGGTTTCTTGGCGGCCTTCTTGGGGCTCTTGGCTGCTTTGCTGGGGGCTTTCTTCTTGGGGGACTTGGCTGGCTTCTTGGCGGCCGCAGGTTTCTTGGGCTTGGCCGCAGCCGATGGCTTCTTCTTGATGGTGACTTTCTTGGCCTTGTCGCCCTCTTGCTGCTTCTTGTTGATCTTGAAGGATCCGGAGGCTCCATGTCCTTTGACCTGGACGAGGCTCCCCTTAGTCACCAGCGCCCTGATGGCGATCTTCAGGCGGCTGTTGTTCTTGTCCACATCGTATCCTCCGGCGGCCAGGAGCTTCTTGAGGGCGGCCAGGGAGACCCCGCTGCGCTCCTTGGAAGCGGCCACGGCTGTGACGATGAGGTCGGACACGCTGGGACCGGACGGCTTCTTGCTGCCTTTCTTGGCTCCTCCGGCTGCCGCCTTCTTAGTCGCCTTCTTCTTGGCGGCGGGCTCCGCTGGAGGAGCGGCGGCTGGGGCGCTCTCAGTTTCAGTCATGATTCTCAACGAGGTTTGGAAAATAGATCAATATTGTGTATGTGTGGTGCTCTGCCTTATATAGAGACGTTCTGCACTTCTATTGGTTGATATAGAACTTGCCTTCTGCACTGCTATTAGTTACACGCTAGACACGCCCACTCACTGTCACTCCAGTGTTGGGGAATCTTCTCTCTCTTGTTGTGTTTCCCTGGCAGAGAGAAAAACGATTATAATAAGAAATAGAAGGATGTCCAATCTTTATCGGGGACCCGATCTGCTCACTCGACTGTCACTTACCGATCTGTCACTTACCGCTCTCATGATCTGCTCAGGAGGCTGAACACAGAGGCTGCAAACACATCCATCCTCCTGAGCGTGTGTCCCATTCTTCCTCCTACCTGCTTTTCTACACACATTCTCATCAGAAAACAATCTTCTCACATCTCCCACTACAATCATCTTCACATTAGATGAGTGAAGAGTGAAGATCAGGGAAACATTCCCCTCTAATACAGAACTCTGCTCATCTATAGCTGAGTAGAAGGAGCCGGGAACAAAAACATCAGCCGGTGCCATGAGATCCTTGTGTGATGTGATGGGGGAGATTGTGAAGCCTCATATAACACTCTATCAGATTTTCTGCAGATTTTTTGTCTTCAGCTTTACAAAAACAATGTAGTACAAGGGCCTGCCTGATTGTATACTAATTGAAACCCCTAAGGTTTGGCCTCCTATTATATGGTTTTGGTAAATCTCAAGGAAAAAAATCAGTAGAAAATCTGATAGTGTGTATGGGGTTTTAGAGATACAAAGGTGTCAGCTGATGAGAACATGTCATATTTCATGTACTATGTATCATTCTTTGCTCATTATGACAACTGTAAGATTGTAGCCACTGCACACAGCAGACTAGTAAGTAGTTTATTCTGGTGGTAATGTATCATTATTTGCTAATCAATCATCATGATAAATATATTGTCATTCAAATATGCCAAGTAAGTTTATTGCCTTATTTTACTACACAGCTATATAGCCTACTTAGAAAATATACTGTATAAAGAAGAGAGAGAATAAATAAATAAATAAATAAATTATTAATATAAATAAGGTACTAATGCGCACAACCCCAACTAATCAAACCTAAACTAAACTAAACTAATAAAAAAAAAAAAAATATATATATATATATATTTAAAAAAAATATATTATTAAGGGAAGCTGCTAACATAAATAATGCTCTCCACGCTATCTAATAAGATGTAAAAAAAAGGTATGTACCACTGGCTTTTAAAATAGACCACCTATTAAGTGACACAAATCAATAACTCTACATATATATGTACAAAAATGTGCAAATATAAAAACACTCAAACCCCCCCTTTTTTTTCTTCTCCCCCCTCCTCTTTCCCCTTTTCTCTCTCACTCCCCATCCCCTTGCCCCCCCCCCCCCTCTCCCTTCTAATCATTCCCCATCCTGACCCCATCCCCCACTCTGTAGACTCACTCTATACAACTAAATATCAGCAGTACAGAACCCCGGAAACACAATCCACTGATGTGGTCCACCGACTTTCAACATGGGCCCCCCAAAACAAAAACGGCCTGGTAGGCACGATCTCATGAACAAGCCTACAGTGGCTGCAAGCGCTCACCCAGGCTCAAATAGCCTTATCCTCAAATGAACCCCGCACATCTTCACCCCCAGACCGAATTGGCTTTAAGTTTGAGGACAGAGATCTTTTACAACCCCACAACATACCAATTTGTTTTGATCTTCTTTTTCTTTCTTTTCTGTTTTTGGCTCCCTCGCCTTCTACCTTGTGAGAGCTACTCCGAAATCACTTATCTCTGATAAGTTGTGACCCAAGGTAGTCAAGCTACCCTACGACAGTTTGTATGTTCAAATGTTCAGTGCTTGATTTTTTTTCTGCCAAGAACTCTGATTGTGTTTAGGTAATGTTTTTTTTCCAGCATGGTGTAATTTTCTGTACATCTATGCATTTTCCTCAATAAAATCTATCTTAAAAAAAAAAAAAAAAAAAAAAAAGTGCAAATATCGCAGAAAATATGTGGCTACATCACAATGCAAAAATAGCTAAAAAAAAAAAAAAAAAAAAAAGGTCCATGTGCAATACAAGTGTTCAAAAAAGTTCCAGTGCTATTCAGTAGCTCAATATCCAAAAGTGACAGTTTATCTAATGGTCATGTAGTGTTGTCACATATGCAGACATGCTTCACAAAAAGATAGACGCTCCACCTTCAGTGCTCCACCAGTGCACCCCCTGTTTCCCCCAGCCTCTCACCTCAATACGAGACCCCTCAGGGTCAAACACACTTGTGGGGGAAATTGCTTGCTTAGCTTCTTATAGATGATTCGTTCAGCCTCACATTCAAATCACAATACCACCGATCATGGGGGAAAGAAAGGGGACTCTCATGTGTAGAATTGTAAATAGTGATGGAACGCGGCCGATAGTTTGCGGACCATAACGTTCGCGGCGGGCCCCATTGACATCAATGGGAGGTGAACTTTCCAAACCTACAGGTCATATTTGCAGCCACAAAATAATTACTAGCTAGTAGCTGTGCACACATAGTCCGACCACATGGCCAATGACATAGCACATGTATGAATGAATCTGGGATCGACAACTACAAGCTTTCTTTTTTTATATGTGAAATTCTGACAATTCAGGACTCATGAGGCAATGGAGGTAAGGAAAGGTCAGGGTAGGCAAAGACGAGGGTGCAGGAGATGACCCCCAGCACCGTGATATAGAGCACTGACACCTGCACCGTGATAGAGAGCACTGACATCAGCAGCGTGACATAAAGCACTGACATCAGCACCGTGATATACAGCACTGACACCAGCACCGTGATATACAGCACTGACACCTGCACCGTAAGCAGCCCCAGGAGGAAGTCAGCACAGCACAGGGATGGTGGGAGCCCCTCATAATATGCACAGCAGAGGTAAAGCCCCAGGAGGAAGTCAGCACAGCACAGGGATGGTGGGAGCCCCTCATAATAAGCAGCCCCAGGAGGAAGTCAGCATAGCACAGGAATGGTGGGAGCCCCTCATAATAAGCAGCCCCAGGAGGAAGTCAGCACAGCACAGGGATGGTGGGAGCCCCTCATAATAAGCAGCCCCAGGAGGAAGTCAGCACAGCACAGGGATGGCAAACTTTACAAACCTACAGGTCATATTTGCAGCCACAAAATAATTACTAGCTGTGCACACATAGTCCCACCACATGGCCAATGACATAACACATGTATGAGGTGAATCTGGGATCGACAACTACAAGCATTCTTTTTTTATATGTGAAATTCTGAAAATTCAGGACTCATGAGGCAATGGAGGCGAGGGAAGGTCAGGGTAGGCAAAGAAAAGGGTGCAGGAGATGATCACCAGCACCGTGATATAGAACACTGACACCTGCACCGTGATAGAGTGATCTGACACCAGCACCGTGATAGAGAGCACTGACATCAGCAGCGTGACATAAAGCACTGACACCAGCACTGTGATATACAGCACTGACACCTGCACCGTAAGCAGCCCCAGGAGGAAGTCAGCACAGCACAGGGATGGTGGGAGCCCCTCATAATGAGCATAGCACAGGGATGGTGGGAGCCCCTCATAATAAGCAGCCCCAGGAGGATGTCAGCATAGCACAGGGATGGTGGGAGCCCCTCATAATAAGCAGCCCCAGGAGGATGTCAGCATAGCACAGGGATGGTGGGAGCCCCTCATCATAAGCAGCCCCAGGAGGAAGTCAGCACAGGGATGGCAAACTTTACAAACCTACAGGTCATATTTGCAGCCACAAAATAATTACTAGCTGTGCACACATAGTCCCACCACATGGCCAATGACATAACACATGTATGAGGTGAATCTGGGATTGACAACTACAAGCATTCTTTTTTATATGTGAAATTCTGACAATTCAGGACTCATGAGGCAATGGAGGCGAGGGAAGGTCAGGGTAGGCAAAGAAAAGGGTGCAGGAGATGATCACCAGCACCGTGATATAGAACACTGACACCTGCACCGTGATAGAGTGATCTGACACCAGCACCGTGATAGAGAGCACTGACATCAGCGGCGTGACATAAAGCACTGACACCAGCACTGTGATATACAGCACTGACACCTGCACCGTAAGCAGCCCCAGGAGGAAGTCAGCACAGCACAGGGATGGTGGGAGCCCCTCATAATGAGCATAGCACAGGGATGGTGGGAGCCCCTCATAATAAGCAGCCCCAGGAGGATGTCAGCATAGCACAGGGATGGTGGGAGCCCCTCATCATAAGCAGCCCCAGGAGGAAGTCAGCACAGGGATGGCAAACTTTACAAACCTACAGGTCATATTTGCAGCCACAAAATAATTACTAGCTGTGCACACATAGTCCCACCACATGGCCAATGACATAACACATGTATGAGGTGAATCTGGGATCGACAACTACAAGCATTCTTTTTTATATGTGAAATTCTGACAATTCAGGACTCATGAGGCAATGGAGGCGAGGGAAGGTCAGGGTAGGCAAAGAAAAGGGTGCAGGAGATGATCACCAGCACCGTGATAGAGAGCACTGACATCAGCAGCGTGACATAAAGCACTGACACCAGCAGCGTGACATAAAGCACTGACACCAGCACCGTGATATACAGCACTGACACCTGCACCGTAAGCAGCCCCAGGAGGAAGTCAGCACAGCACAGGGATGGTGGGAGCCCCTCATAATAAGCAGCCCCAGGAGGAAGTCAGCACAGCACAGGGATGGTGGGAGGCCCTCATAATAAGCAGCCCCAGGAGGAAGTCAGGACAGCACAAGGATGGTGGGAGCCCCTCATAATGAGCATAGCACAGGGATGGTGGGAGCCCCTCATAATATGCACAGCAGAGGTACAGCCCCAGGAGAATCTGAGGTGAATCTGAGATCGACAACTACAAGTAGGGATGAGCCGAACACCCCCCGGTTCGGTTCGCACCAGAACTTTCGAACGACCCCAAATTCATATGAACTTTAGAACCCCATTGAAGTCTATGGGACTCGAACGTTCGAAATTAAAAGTGCTAATTTTAACGGCTAATATGCAAGATACTGTCCTAAAAAGGGTTTGGGGACCTGGCTCCTGCCCCAGGGGACATGGGTCAATGCCTAAAATGTTTTTAAAAATGTCCGTTTTGGCGGGAGCACTGATATTAATGACGATTAAAGTGAAAAAAAAGTGAAATATTCCTTTAAATATGGTGCCTGGGGGGTGTCTGTAGTATGCCTGTGAAGTGCCACGTGTTTCCCGTGTTTAGAACAGTCCCTGCACAAAATGACATTAAACGGAAATAACATCATTGAAAACTGCTTGTGGTTTTAATGTTATATCTGGTTCCTGCAATATGGTTGAAATATATTGAGAAAAATGGCATGGGTATCCCTCCCTGCCCATTACCAGCCCCTTTGGGTCTTGTACGCATATTAAGGGGAACCCCGTACCCATATTAAAAAAAGGAAATGCGTGTGGCCCCCAGGCCCTATATACTCAGAACCGCAGTATATAGGCAGTGAAAACAAGACAGGGACTGTGTAGGTTTGTTGTGTTAAGTTGAATCTGTTTGTAATTTTCAACTGGTACATTTTTAAAGTGTAGCTCCAGTCAAAAAAACTATTTTTAAGCTTTTTGGAAAACATAGGGAAGGGTTATCACCCCTGTATAATTTGTTTTGTCGTCCATCTTTTTTCATCTCACTTGCTGTTGTCTACTTCCGTTTGCAAGTAGGAGATGTTTGTAAGTTGGATGTTTGAAAGTAGGGGCCTGCCCTATATGCTCTGCAGAAATGGCGGAACAAGGTGTTGGTTTTGCCACAACATTGTAAGCCCTCAAAGTGACTCTTGGTGGGCACTGGAGCGCCCTGCTGTGGACAGTTATATCAAGAATTGTAATTACATGCCATTGTTGAACAGTGGTAGAAAAATTTACCTTTGGTGGTTGTGGTGCTGGTGCCACAACACTATAAGTCCTCACAGTTACTCTGGGTGGGCACAGGAACGGGCCCTCCTGTGAAATATTATATCAAGAATTGTAAATACATGTCCCTGTTAAACAGGGGCAGAAAAATTGGGCCTTAGGCACTGGTGCTGGTGCCACCACACTGCAACCTCTCCCATATACTCTAGTTTTATTGCAGGAATTCGCCCTGCTGCAAAGCATTGCATCAAAAATTGTACTTAAACGCCCCTGTTAAACAGGGGCAGAAAAATTGGGCTTTAGGCACTGGTGCTGGTGCCACCACACTGCAACCTCTCCCATATACTCTAGTTTTATTGCAGGAATTAGCCCTGCTGCAAAGCATTGCATCAAAAATTGTACTTAAACGCCCCTGTTAAACAGGGGCAGAAAAATTGGGCCTTAGGCACTGGTGCTGGTGCCACAACACTGCAACCTCTCCCATATACTCTATTTTTATTGCAGGAATTAGCCCTGCTGCAAAGCATTGCATCAAAAATTGTAATTAAACGCCCCTGTTAAACAGGGGCAGAAAAATTGGGCTGATGGCATCACCCAGAACCAGAAATGTTCTTCCAACATATCAGCGGAGGAGGAAGAGGATAGACAATCAACATAACAGGACAGTCACTCAGCATCGGCATAGGCAGTCTTGAAGGGATGTGATATTTCAAAAAAAATTATTCGGTTAAATCAGCTTCAGGTGCTTGGTAGCTGTGGGTGATCCAAGACTGATTCATCTTGATGAAGGTCAGTCGATCAACTGATTTGGTGGACAGGCGCACCCTGTGATCGGTAACAAAGCCACCAGCAGCACTGAAGGTGCGTTCCGAAAGAACGCTGGATGCAAGACAGGCCAGTAGCTCAATTGCATACTGTGCAAGCTCTGGCCAGTGATCCATCCTCAAGACCCAGTAAGCCAGAGGATTGTCGGTGGGAAAGGTGTCCAAGTCTGACCTTGCCCCTAGGTATTCCTGCACCCTGTAAATCAGACGCTGGCGATGGTTGCTGGAACCGATCATACCTTGGGGCTGCGGACTAAAAAATTGTCTGAAAGCATCAGTCAGACGGCCACCTTCTCCACCGCTCCTTCTGATCGATGCCTCAGCAACACGTTGTCCAGGACCAGGAGTTTGTAACCTCCCAGTCTCTGGGAACGCGTTGCACAGACCTTTCTGCAAGGCCTACCGGAGATGTCTCATCCTCTGCTCCCTCTGCGATGGCAAGATAAGGTCGGCAACCTTACCCTTGTACCGTGGATCAAGGAGAGTGGCCAGACAGTAATGGTCCCTCTCCTTGATCCAAAGAATACGAGGATCCTTCCGCAGGCTTTGCAGGATCAGGGAGGCCATGCAGCGTAGGTTAGCTGAGGCATTCAGTCCGGAGTCCTCTGGGTCACTAAGGGCAACATGATCCGCAGCTACCTCCTCCCAGCCAAGTACAAGTCCACGTGTTTCTTGGGACTGTAAATCATCCCTACAAGACTGCTGCTGCTGATGCTGAGTGCCAGCCTCCACCTGCATGCTGACACAATCATCCTCCTCCTCCCCTTCCTCCTCCTCATCCTCTTCCTGTGTGATGGGTGGCACAGCAGGAACACTGTCTGGATAAAGGGGGCCTTGAGAGGCAAGGAAGTCCTCCTCTTCCTGCCTCTGTTCTGCCTCAAGTGCCCTGTCCATTATTCCACGCAGCGTATGCTCCAAGAGGTGGACAAGAGGTACAGTGTCACTGATGCATGCACTGTCACTGCTCACCATCCTTGTGGCCTCCTCAAACGGTGACAGGACAGTGCATGCATCCCTGATCATGCCCCACTGGCGTGGTGAGAAAAAACCTAGCTCCCCTGACCCTGTCCTGGTGCCGTAGTCGCACAGGTACTCATTGATGGCCCTCTGCTGTGTGTGCAGCCGCTGCAGCATGGCCAACGTTGAGTTCCACCTGGTGGGCATGTCACATATAAGGCCGTTCTTGGGCAAGTTCAACTCCTTTTGGAGCTCAGCCAGCCGAGCACAGGCATTAAATGATCAGTGGAGGGGGCGTGACCGGAAGTCGAAGTGGACGGACGTGCCAGGGCTGAGCTCCGCCGAGGCCTCTCAGCATCCCCGTCCATCCTCGCTCGTCGGGCGTTTTTTCGCCCCACCGGATCCTCCATCTGACCGGGGGAACGTCCTAGCTCTGGACGGAGCCATTATTTTCAGCCGATTCACCGCCGAGCCTGTAAACAGGGCCGCAGACGACGTGACAGGCCGGTCTCCGCCGCCATCTTGCGGCCTACTCCGCATCGTGGAACCTACGAACGGCGCCTCGCGGGGCACATCCCGGGCCGGCATCCAGGACATCGCCCACCGCTGGGCTCATGGGACCCCCCCGCTGGGGACAGGGAGCTGCGGATCATTCGTTGGGGCCTGGAGGAGAACCAGCGCTGAGAGGTGAGACCCGGCGGCCATCTTGGTACACCTGAGGCCTACTACAGTTCACCTGCACCCGTCCTCCCAGCTGTCCTGCATAATCTTTCAACGAGGACAGTACCCCAGTTTATGCACAGCCCCCCCCCCCCCCTGGATGGCTGCCTGCCTGGATCATCCTTTTCTTTGAGTCCTTTGTATAGTCTAGGCCTTATTGGCGGCCATTTTGGTACACCCGGTCCCTTCTTCCATCCTCCTGAGGCCTACTTCTGCCCATTCTACAGCCTGTTTAGTGCCTGGACTCTCCCTGTACCTTAGTGTGGCGGTGTTTCTTGGACTCCCCCTCCCCCCACTAGCTCTCTAACCTGATACATTCCACTTCGGGGTCACACTCCGGGTCCCTCTGCTTGACAGACATGTGATCACTTCTTGCGAGTCCTACCCGCCTTCCAATGCTCCCCTACCGCTTACAGTCACTTCTTCCACATGGGGAGCTCCACGTGTAATTGAATGTATGCCTAGTCCCATCGCCTCATGGTGAAGTACGGACCGAAACACCTCCCTCAGTCGCTGTCTCCTGATCTGCGGCCCTCACAGACTCTAGATCGCTTTCTAAGCAGACCGGCCTCCCCTGTTCCAACTCCAGGCTCTTCTACATATGCACAAGTGGCTTCCCAGTTGTCCGCACCAGATAACCCAAGTCCTCTGTCCAGGAGCCACTTGGACACGATGTCCGCCCCTGTTACTGTCGAAGTACTGGATGATAAACTGCGAGCTCTCCTGCAGGACTTGACCAGCAATGTCTCTAAGGAAATGGGTAAACTCGCCCATGAAGGGGGGCGTGGCCGAGCACCGGAGGAAGATGGACGCATAGCCCGATAGCTCCTCCGCTCAGGGTCCTCTCAGCACAGCTAATAAGTGGGACACATCGCTCTCACACTGGCGAAAATGACCGGGAGAAGCTCATCTACCTCCCGGTCCCCCCCGGAGACACCCACGCAGCTGAGCCGCAACATTCCGGCCATGTTCCGAACGCAACATGCGGACTCGCAGGCCTCATCTCAGGCCTCGGACCGGAGTTCCTCTGCTGCAGCCGCCGATACTCCTGGAGCATCCGTTCTGGCAGGTATGCACGCCGTGCTGCCCTCCCCCTTGCTATGCCTAGCAGATCTTCAATTGGTGGCCTCGGACATAAAAAACACGCTTTCTGCTGCCATTTCAGATTTGAAAAACGATCTTAGAGCTGTAGCCTCCAGGCTGGAGCGTGTAGAGGCAGCAGCCATGACACACGGGGCGGCCATTCATCAGGTACAGCGTGTCGCCAGTGTACATACACAGCACCTGATGGACATGCACAGACATCTGGAAGACCTCGACAATAGAGGTCGCAGACATAATATACGTGTCAGAGGCATTCCAGAGTCTGTGGAGGGACCCCAATTGCAAACAACTATCTGGGCCATTTTCAACACCTTGCTGGGTAGGCCTCCTGATGCGCCCGTGGAGATGGAGAGATGTCACAGGGCTCTCAGACCAAGGGGGAGAGACACAGACCCCCCTAGGGATGCAGTGTGCTGCTTAGTGAACTTTACCCAAAAAGAGGAGATACTGCGCCTGGCACGCAGCCAGGATCGTTTGGAGCATGATGGGGCACGCATTCAATTGTTCCAGGATCTGTCTGGCGTCACACTGCAACATAGGAGAGACCTCCGTCCATTACTACAGGTCTTGCGGGACAGACGCATTCCCTATAGATGGAAGTTCCCCTTCTGCTTGCAAGCGACCGCAGGCAATCGCACAGCACACCTGAGGACCCCGGATGACCTACGATCTTTCTGTGACACCTTGGACATCCCCTTTGTTGAAGTCCCAGACTGGTACAGTGCGTTCATACAACCGGATCCTTGGATACCGGCCCAACCTGATGCTACCCCGCGCTCTCAAAGGCAACGACACAGAAGGCGCAGATCCTCCAATTCTTCACCGCCAAGGGTCCGGGGAGACATGGAAACCGATGAGAGCCCTAGAGGGTCCCCTTCTTCTGTTCGCCGCAGAACCGACCGTTAGCACCGGATGGATGGCGTAGGTGGACAGGTGTACCTCACCCTCTGCTATTCCCCACCCGCCGATAATCATTTGTTCCTACTCTGTTTGACGCGACCGACTCTCAGACATGGAGGTCTATATTACCATCGTTCTACACTTTCCAAGTTTCCCAACGTGCTATTTTCTCCCCCCCCCCCCCATTTTTTTTTTCTTTTTTTTTTTTTCCTGTTGTTATCTGTAACAGAGACAGTGGATATCGCGTATGTTGGAGTCGCCCAACAACTCTCCCTTTGCCTGGACCAGGAACTCGAGCATTGACCCCCGGGCTAGGAAGGGGGGATGAGCCTACAGGCCCCGATCCATAAAACACCAACATAAGACGGGCTGGGGCTGTACAGTATTGGAAGGTCCCCTTATCACAGACTATACATAGCCCAAATAGAGGGGCGCTTCCCCTGGCTTAAAGGGAGTATCAGGCACCCTGGACATGAGGTAAGACATATCCATGCTTGACAATGCGTGTCTGTCCGCCATATGCAAGGGTGATGTGGAATTCGGGAACTTTAGCAGAGTTGCCCCTCTGTATGCCTGTGGAGACCTACCTATCGGCGGACTCTGTAATCTGAATGAACACTGTTCCTGGTTCTTCATCATATGCTGTTGCCATTTGGCTAGGTGGACAGGTTCCTTTTTTCTTTTTTTTAACTCTGTTTGTGTTCTGGCCGGCAGGTTCTGGACAATTTGTGGGGTTTTCTTTCTTTTTCTTTTTTTTTTTTTTTTTTCTTTTCTTTCCTGCCTGCGGGGGACTGTTGGTATCTGTTGGGAGTTAGCGAAACACTTGTGTTTACGGATACTATGGCGCATGGATAAAGGATGGGTGGGAGGATGCCTTATTGTCTTATTACTTCAATGTATTATGGTTCAATACTGTACATGTTTCAGGGCTGTACTACATTCTTGGTTGGATTAGAAGTAGACTCGGCCCGGGGGATACCATCTTGCTTGCAACCCCGGAGAGTGTGGGTACTTGGGGACAGGCTGGTTTTTGCCTCCCTAGGGCCCCAAACTCCGGGATTAAGGGTTTTCACTTCGCGGGTTGCTCAGGAGATCGCTCAAATGTCCTAAATATTCTTTTAAGCTCGGGAGTCAGAACAAGAGTGGCATCCGGTGTCCTGGGTCACCCGATTGCAGTGGACACATGCTTGCCTAGGTGACCGGGCGTGGGGGGTATTTCCTAGCCGGCTCCGCCATACGGGATCCGGGTGGGAGGTAGGTCCCATGGACGCCGCGGTCACAAGCTACCTAATGTTTGGTTTCTGTGCTGTAAACTACGGGTAGTGCCTCCACAACATTGGGTAAGAGCAATAGCATCCGGGGATTTAGAGAAATAGATCTAATTTTATCTCTATAGACGTAGGTTGTTGTTACAGTTATTCATATTGTTCTACGGTTCTTTGGGATTAGTTACAGGGAGGGAGGATGGTTCCCTGATAGCGCAGGATTTGGCTCTGAGTAAGCTTGCAGAATTATGTTTATTATTTGCAGCATCATCTAGTGGCGATGGGTCCCATACAGTTTACGGTCAAGACAAGAGGTCCCTGGGTGGAGATGGCTCTAGGACGACTCTTGGTGTTTGGTCTCTATCCCACCTCAAGAAGGCAGGTTCCTTCCTTGAAACATTACCGGATTAGTTTTGCGTTACACTTCTAACCTCCAGACTAGCTCACTAGGTGGGTGAGCAGGACTGGTCCCACCTCCGGTGTTCTTACTTTCCCCTACACTCACGAGAGTTTTGTAGGGATCTCTAGCACATCTAGGGGTCATCTACTGTGCCTACTTAGGCGTACGCACCCCTCACCCCTTTTGGCTATATATCAGCCCTTGTTCCTTCAGCTTTTTATCCCTTCCCCCCCTTCCCCCTCCCCCCCTCTTTTTTTTTTTTTTTTTCTTCTTCTCTCTTTTCTTTTTTCCTCGTCTCTCTGTTGCACCAGTCGTACCCTCTCCGTCTAGCAAACTCTGACTGAATTTGCACAATCCGGCTTTGGTTAATCATGCCCGCTATAATGCAATCCTCAGCTCCTCTATCGCTTAAAGTGCTCTCCTTAAATGTAAAAGGCCTCAATGTGCCAGAAAAACGCAGTAGTGTCTTGGCGGAAGCTCACCGACATAGGGCGCAAATTGTCTTTTTACAAGAGACCCATTTTAAGACAGGCTCCATCCCTCGCTTGACGGGTAAACGCTACCCAGAAGTGTACCATGCAACATGCCCCGATTCTAAAACTAAGGGAGTATCCATCTTATTAGCCAAGTCTTTGGGGTTTCGCCTCACTGATCAATTGATTGACCCTGAGGGCAGGTTTGCTTTTTTGAAGGGTGTGTGGAAGGACAAGCCTGTGACCTTAGCTAATGTATATTGTCCGAACACAGGTAGAGTACCGTTCCTGAAAAGTACTCTCTTGACTCTGACCACATTTCAGGAAGGCCTCTTGATTTTAGGGGGGGATTTTAATATGGCTCTGGACCCTCTCCTCGACACCTCAACTGGCACCTCGTCGTTTCCCTACGCGGCCCTACGTCAAGTAAAATTACAGCTTGCATCCTTAACACTACATGACACGTGGCGCACCCTTCACCCCAGAGAAAAGGATTTCACATTCTTTTCGACGCCTCACAATCGCTACTCGAGACTGGATTACATTTTCATACACCAAGCGGACCTGTCATACCTGGCAGATGCGACCATTGAAAACATGGTGCTTTCGGATCATCATCCGATTACCATAACATTGCGATTCCCCCAAAGAGTAGGTTTTAACAAGCTATGGAGGCTAGACGCCTCCCTTCTGGCTGACCCGGGGGATGCAGCTTATATCAAACAGGCCCTTCAGGACTATTTTCTTACCAATGATACACCTGACGTGACTCCCATGGTTCAATGGGAGGCACACAAGTGTGTCATACGGGGGCACCTTCTGGCTATTGCGGCCAGAAGGAAAAAAGACCACCAAAAGCTGATACATTCCCTCACAGATAAAATCACTAGATTGGAGACACAACATAAACGCACTAAGGCACTTCAAGTGGCGCACGAGCTTGCAGAGGCTCGATCGCTACTGGTGGAGGAACTCTTTAGGAGAGCTCGAAAACGTCACGTTTTATCTCAGAAATTATTTTACGAGCAGGGTAATAAACCCGGGAGGTTATTAGCCAGATGTCTACAGAAACGCACTCTCATTTCGACAGTCCATCATATCACTGACCAACGAGGAACGGTGCACTCCAAAAATGAGGACATTGCACAACAATTTCTAACTTTTTACAATAGCCTTTATAACCTCAATGACACCTCGGGCAGCCCTAGGGGGGATGAAACTAGATCCAGCTTGATACAGGAATTCTTGTCCAACTTTGGCCCGCAACCATTATCTGACACTGTTAGGGCGGAGCTGGAGGCACCCTTGTCCTCTGAGGAATGGGAGGCAGCTTTGAAATCTACCAAACCAGGCAAAAGTCCAGGCCCTGATGGCCTTACAGCACAATATTATAAAAGCTATGCAGAGATTTTGGCTCCGCGCTTCCTTAAAGCCTTTAACATGCTGTCTGCTGCGCCCCATTCTTCAGACACCCTCCTAGAGGCTTATATCACGGTAATTCCCAAGGACGATAAAGACCCCGCTGATGTGGCAAGTTATCGTCCGATATCGCTTCTTAATGTTGATGTCAAGCTCTTTTCAAAAATTCTAGCTACACGTTTAGCATACTATGTGCCTGCCTGGATAGGGAAGGATCAAATGGGCTTTGTCAGAGGTAGAGAGGCTAGAGATAATACCATTAAAGCCCTAAATTTGCATCACTGGCTGACCTCCACGCAACGAGAGGGGTTCTTCCTGGCAATGGATGCGGAGAAAGCGTTCGATAGAGTAGCCTGGGACTACATGGATGCGGTCCTGCTGGCTCTCGGACTAGGGAACGTTATGCGTGCCTTCATTAAGGTACTCTATGTGAACCCGAGAGCCAGAGTTAAGGTTAACGGCTGTCTGTCGAACGCCTTCTCCATCCATAATGGCACAAGACAGGGGTGCCCTCTGTCACCGCTACTTTACATCCTGACCCTGGAGCCCCTCTTACGATGTGTTCGAGCAAACCCAGACGTACAGGGGATAGAGGTCCGTGATAAGGAGTACAAGATCGTGGCTTTTGCGGACGACATCTTGCTCTTCTTGTCATCGCCTCTGACATCCATACCTAACCTCCTGCCTATCCTTGAACAATTTAAGCTTATTTCGAACCTGAAAATAAACTACTCAAAATCATTTGCCCTAAATATTTCCTTACCAGATAACGTAGTGAAATTGTGTCAGTCGAACTTTCCCTTTAAATGGCAAACAGATGCGATCACTTACTTGGGCATTCAGCTCCCGAAAAAACTGGACACTCTCTATGAGAAAAATTTTGCCTCAGAGCTCAAGCGCTTGCAACAGGATCTGAAAAAATGGGATACTCCGACTTTATCCTGGTTTGGAAGAGCCTCTGCTCTGAAAATGACAGTTCTCCCCCGAATATTGTACAAAATGCAAACGGTACCAATACGCTTACCGCCAATATTTTTTGCAACGTACAAGAGAATGTGCAGAAATTTTCTTTGGGGGTCAAAACCGGGGCGTATTAGTTGGCCGAAGTTGGTTCTGCCTAAAGCCAAGGGAGGGATCGGACTCCCGGACATATTGAGGTACTATTGGGCAGTACAGATGGCCAGAGTTGTTGACTGGAGGATACATGAATGCTTTAAAGACTGGGTCAGTCTTGAAAGGCGTATGGCGGATCGGGATCTTCGCTCCCTCCCTTGGCTTTCCAAATTACCGCCTAGTTCCCCCCTTCACTCACACCCGCTTATCGGGGCGACTCTCCATGAATTCCAGAGGGTATGTAAATCGCATGCGCTCTCTAACGCGGTCTCCCCGATCACGCCTATAAGAGGCAACCCTGACTTCCCTCCCGGACTGGATCAGTCTTATTTGGCACAGGAATGGCCATATGAGGAGATGCTGGCTAAGCACTTTTTCCATAGGGGTAAGTTTGCACGGCAACAAGATTTAGCGGCAATTTCTAGCACTAAAGCCTTCCCCCTCTGGCATTACATTCAACTAAAACACTTTTTAGATCACCCGGAGAGAAAAAGGGGCTTCACAAACGCACCCACAGTGTTTGAATCTTTATGTTCGGGCTCAGCCCCACAGGATCATGTCATTTCCGCAATCTATGCGTCCCTGTTTAAGGATACTCACTCTGCTCTGCGCTCAGACCAAGAGTTCTGGGAAGCGGCACTGGGTAGGGAAATAGGTGAAACTGAATGGGACCGCATTCACTTATCTATCCACAAAGGGTCCCTCAATGTAAACGCCCAGGAAAATGGGTACAAAATTAAAACTAGATGGTACAGAACCCCTGAATTGTTGCATAGGATCTTCCCGACTGTGTCGGATAGGTGTTGGAGATGTGAACAAGAAGTCGGGACGTTCCTCCATGTGTGGTGGACATGCCCCTTGCTTCAGCTTTATTGGAACAGGGTGCACGAGGTGGTCTTGAAAGTGTCTTCCTTGCCCCTGCAATTTGTCCCAGAGCAATACCTCCTCCACCTATCCGAGATATCCCAAAAAAAATATTTTAAGTCAGTAGCCATGCATATGATTAACGCTGCCAGGATGTGCATCCCGGCCTTATGGAAGTCTAGAGCCCCACCTTTGATTAGAACCTGGATACACCGTATCAATCGCATTGAGACGATGGAGGAGCTGATCCATTCATCGCATGACAATATCTCTAAATTCTCTGCAATCTGGGAACCTTGGCTCACCTTTAAGAAATCACAGCACTACCAGACACTGCTACAGAGCAACGATTGAAATTGGACGGGGTACTGTTAATGCTGTGATCATCTAGCAGTTGAGCAAATGCCAGGGAGAACTAGGCACTGCGCCTGGCCCTCCCCCCCCCCTTTTTTTTTTGTATTTATAACCTGAGTCGCTGTCAGTCGCAAACGGAGAGGGTAGCTGGTGGTACCCCCCACCCCCTCTCTGCTCTGTAGCTTTATTCTTGGCAATCTCGCTTCAATTTTTAAGTCTGGGCTTCTCTTCCCCCCCTCCCCCCCCCCCTTTTTTTTTTTTTTTTCTTCTTCTTTCTCTTCGCTCTTCCTCTCCTTTTTTCCTCTCCCCCTCTCTCCCTTCCCCTCCCGTTGATATCCCCTATAGGGCTACTACTCCCTTCGGGGATGATTAGGCATTATGGCAAAGTGGTGGGGATTAACAAACTCACAGTAGCAATTGTTGTTACTGTGACCCCTGCAGCTTCCATACTTATGCTAGTCCACACATCCCAGTGTAGCTGGGAGCCTGGTCAGATCCTTAATTCAACCTTAATTTTAGAGGGAATTACAAGGGGGTATACTCCATCGGAGAGGAACCTGAGGCGGAAGCACGGGTGAATCTCGGGGGAGCCCTATACTCATTAGGAGATGTTAAAGTTACATTGGGGTTTTGTAATTCCTTTGCTTGTTGGATCTGTGTATCTCAGTGGTCTCTATATCACCGCTTGTTTAATCTGTTACATGTTGCACTTTTGGTTACTCAATGTTTTTATATTGTTCTTACTCAATGTGCCTTTGTATGATGCTCACTACATAATAATAATAAAATATTTTGGAAAAAAAAAAAAAAAAAAAAACTCGCCCATGAATTGCGGGGGGAGCTTGCTCAGATTGGGGAACGGACTGACGTTCTGGAAACCAAATTTGACGACCTACTGCAATATGTACACGTCTTGGAAGAAGACAACGCCGGTTTGAAGCAATCAGTCTCGCAGCTCCAATCTCAACAGGAGGATCTGGAGAACAGGGAACGCCGCCAAAACCTACGCATCAGAGGAGTCCCTGAGACGGTTAGTGAGGGGGAGATTAAACCATACCTACTCAGCCTCTTCAATGTTGTCGCCCCTAAAATTCCAGACATAGATTGGAGATTGGATAGGGCCCACAGATCTCTAGCCCCAAAGCCCCCAGCTGGGGCCAACCCTAGAGACATCATTGTGCGCTTCCACTACTACGACAGCAAAGAAGCGCTGACCATGGCCACCCGTAACAAGTCCCGTCTGGAATTTAAAGGGGCCAAGATACAAATCTTCAGCGACTTATCCCCTATAACCTTGGCCAAACGTCGCAGCTTTCGTCCTGTGACTACGCATCTGCAAAATCATCAGTTCCCGTATCGCTGGGGTTTCCCCTTTCGTCTCTCGGCCTCTAAAGATGGGACTCAATACTCCATGAGAGATCTTCAGGAAAGTGAGGCTTTCATACGCAATCTGGGTTTACCACCTCTGCCAGACGAAGACCCCATCCCGCTTCCAACGACGCCCAGACCCTCGTCTATCCCGGCACGGATTTGGACACCAGCTCGCCAGAAATCGCAGAAACCCTTCTCTACTCCCCAGCGTAACTTGCATCCCAGATTGCCTCCTTGAAGAGAAATCTCAAACGTCAGGTCTGGTTGGACTCGATTTCGGTCCTTGTTTCACCATGTTTTTTCCCCTTTTTCCCCTTGACAGGGGATGTACGCACCCTTAGTTATAGGTTGTGACTTTTCTTTTCTTCCCATTTTTGGGTGCCTGGGACTATGGTATATTGTTCCTATTGATTGTAACTTTTGCTGGAAGGTGGCGGGGTCTCTCCAGATGAGCTGGAACCCCTGATGTGCTTCCTTTTGTTCCGCGGCTGCGGACTCCTGGGTGGTTTTTACCCCCCAGGCCTTTTTTCTGTTACCTATGGTTTATTTTTCCATTTTTTAGGCCTTTTTTTTTGGCCTTTTTTTCATTTTTTGCTTATTTTGGATGCCTTCTTTATCACTCATTAGATGCATTGTTGATATGTTATGTTTTCACGTGCTTTTCATCCCTAGGATACACCACGATTTCCAGTATTTCCTTGGTCTGTACAGGTATATTTGGTTACTGTATGTTAATTATGGGTACTTTAAGCTCCAATTACTTCATGCACAATGGCTTTGAGGGTACTTACTTATAATGTTAAGGGCTTGAACTCTGTTCATAAGCGTTGGTTGGCTCTGAAGGAGTTCAAGTCCTCCAACGCAGATGTGGTCCTAGTCCAGGAGACTCACTTCCGCCCAGGGAGTTCTCTTAAATTTGCTGCCAAACATTTTCCAGTTTCTTTTATGGCCTCCGACCCCTCTGGTAAAGCCGGGGTAGCGATACTGATTAAAAAAACCTGTCCGTTGCGGGTGAAGTCCTCTTTCCTTGACCCGCAGGGTAGATATATTCTCCTGGACTGTGACTACCTATCTCGCTCTCTTACTATAATTAATATTTATGCCCCCAACTCGGGTCAGGTTCAGTTCCTCACTGGGGTCTTGGATACGCTGGGCGCATATGCCCAGCCTTTCATGATCATCGGCGGGGACTTTAACATGACTATGTCCGCTAGGAGGGATAGACAAACCCTATTTTCAGGTAACCCTTCCTGTAAATCTGAACGCCAATCCACTGCGTTTCGCAAACTCACTAGGTCCCATAATCTCCTAGACATTTGGAGGATTAAACACCCGACACATCGGCAATTTTCTTTCTATTCCCCCCCCCCCATAAGATGTACTCTAGATTAGATTATATTTTTGTAACGGCACCTCTATTGACGTCGGCAGTAGCCGCGGAGTTGAACCTCATGACATGGTCGGATCATGCCTCGGTTCAGCTTGGCCTTGCCCTCTCCACTTCTACACCCCGGACTTGCCACTGGAGACTTAATGATTTCCTTCTCCGTGACCCGGTCACTGAAGCTCACTTGTCCCAAAGTTTAACTGACTTTTTTCAACTGAATGTAGGATCTGTGCGGGACAAGTCCACCTTATGGGAGGCTCACAAGGCCTTCTTCAGAGGAATATGTATTTCTGCCGGCTCCCGCCTTAAGCGGGACTCGGCTGCGCAGAGACTTGACATCCTTTCGCAATTGCAAAAAGCTGAGGCTCTGCTCTTATCCTCCCCTTCGGTGCCCCGTCTTCGCACAGTGACCTCCTTACGCGAAAGGTTAAAATCTCTGGACATGCATAAATGCTCTAAAGCCCTACTCTGGGCAAAACAGAAATTTTACGAGTTCGCCAACAAGCCTCATAGGATGCTGGTGAATAAGCTTAAACCCCGCCCATTTCACTCTTATCCTGATCTTCTTATACAGTCAGATGGCACTCCGACTTACTGCCCCTTAACAATGACTAAAGTTTTTGGTGCTTTTTATAAAAAATTATATAACTGCCTGACCTCCGATCCCAACCATGTGTTCTCTCAAGAACACTTTAATGACTTTTGTACCTCTTTGAAATTGCCTTTGTTGTCCTCTTCTCAGGTGGACACCCTGAACGCTGCCGTCACGCCTGAGGAGTTGGCAGCGGTAGTAAAGGCACTCCCGTCCCACAAATCCCCAGGCTCCTTATATCTATTATAAATCTTTCCTCCCGACGCTTAGCCCTCATTTACTAAATCTTTTTTCCTCTTTACAGAAAGGAATAGTACCTCATTCCCAGTTTCTACATGCGCATATAACGGTTATCCCGAAGCCGGGTAAATCCCCTACCCTACCGGATAATTACAGACCCATAGCCTTACTTAACTCCGATTATAAGATCTTTACCAAAATTCTAGCTAATTGACTTTCCTTGATGATTCCCGCCCTGGTCCATAATGATCAGGTGGGATTTGTCCTGGGTAGACAAGCTGGTGACAACACTAGACGTACCATCGACCTCATAGACCTGCTCGACAAGACATCCCGCCCTGCCATTATTTTAAGTTTAGATGCACAAAAAGCTTTTGACAGGTTGGGATGGCCGTATATGTTTGCCACACTTCAGCGTTTTGGATTTTCTGGTTCTTTCCTGTCAGCTCTGCAGGCCTTGTACTCGCTACCCACGTCTCAGGTCCAACTGGCATCTTATAGGTCACCGCTCTTTACGCATAGTAATGGTACTAGACAGGGATGTCCTCTTTCCCCCCTGTTGTTTATATTATGCCTTGAGCCCCTGGCCGCAGCTATAAGGGATGACCCGGACATAAGCGGCGTCTCCCTCAGGTCGAAGGACTATAAGCTGTCTCTTTTTGCCGATGACATTCTCCTCACCTTGACGAAACCCCACATCTCCCTTCCCAAACTTCATACACTCCTAGATGCATTCAGTAGACTCTCGGGATATAAGGTCAACACGACTAAAACTGAAGCGCTCCCCATTCACATCCCTCCCCCACTTCTAGCTTCGTTAAAAAATGAATTCCCCTACCATTGGTGCCCTGTCTCCCTCAAGTACCTTGGCATTAATTTAACCGCTACATATAATTCCTTATACGTAGCAAACTTTGTTTCTCTGATTGCGGAAACACATAGTTTGCTCCGAAGCTGGTCGACTTGCCCGCTATCCCTCCTGGGTAGGATTAATGTACTAAAAATGGCCATACTCCCTAAGTTTTTATATCTCTTTGAAACGTTACCAATTGCTATACCCATGCCTCAGCTTAGAAATATTCAACGGGCCTTCACCAAATTCATACGGGGAAATAAGATGCACAGAATCACCCAGACCGTGGTCTTTGCTCCACGATCCCAAGGGGGGTTGGGAGCTCCTGATATATTGAAGTATTTCTATGCGACTCACCTCCTGCCGGCTATCTCCTGGTCGTCGTATTTCGCTTCCAGTAGATGGTCGGAACTAGAGATGAGCGTTGTCAGTCCGGTTCACCCGTGCTCTATGCTGTGGTCAGATTTGCCCTCATCTATGGTCCAGCTTAGACGCATACTTCTTGGGCCGATGCTATTTTCTTTATCCATATGGAAAAAATGTCACAAGAGGTTCTCTCTCTCTTCTCCATGCTCACCTTTGCTGAATGTTATTTTCAACCCAGACCTTCCAGACAGCCTTTCCCTGAAGAACATGTTCCCCTGGTTTAGTTCGGGTATCTTCCAACTTCGCCACTTGGTACATCCGATATCCCGTAAATTCCTATCCTTTTTAGAGCTTCAGAATAAGTATGATATCCCGAACCAACTTCTTTTCTCATATCTTCAATTCAAACACTATTTTCATTCCAGATCCCCAGATCTGGCTTTGGTCAACTCTAGTACCTTTGAAACCTTATGCTCCCAGGGTCCTTGCCAGAAGGGTCTAATATCCTCCATATATAGCATACTTCATAACTCAACCACCCCCAACACGGACACTCACCTCTATATGAGGAGATGGACCTCTGTTTTACAGTCTCCCTTAACTATCTCTCAATGGCAGGATATCTGGATGTCTACCTCCAAAGTCTCTAGGTGTGTGGAGCAGAGAGAGACGGCTTATAAGATACTGATGTTCTGGTACAAGACTCCTGAAATGTTGCATAAATACGATCCCTCTATATCTAAGCTGTGTTGGAGATGTCTGCGACATGAGGGCACTCATTATCATATTTTTTGGAGTTGCCCTATGATTGTACCCTTTTGGTCTATGGTCCAATCCCTGCTCCATACTGTGCTGGGGATTGATATCCCTTTGGATCCTAGGCATTATTTATTGGGCTTGCCGGTGGCAACACTATCTAAAAGCGCTAAGAAGCTGACAGCATATGTCCTTCTAGCTGCCAAGAGAGTGATTCCTGCGCTTTGGCTGTCCTCCTCCCCACCCAATCACTCGCAATTGATATCCGCGGTGGCAAACCTACGCAGAATGGAACATATGACTGCCTTGGCACAGGACTCCCTACCTATTTTTTTTTAAATATGGGATAGATGGGACAACTCCATACTGAACCCTGAGGCAACACCCTACTGTATGGATGTGAGCCCCCGAGTCAGCCTCCCTGAGGCTTCCCCCCGGGATCCTATCCCTGCATCACCTATATAGTTTACGGCATTTGGTTTACTTATGCATCTTTATTTGCAGACCTGTGGTGTATCCTTTTTCCTTTCCCCCCAATGTTTTATATCAAGATTTGATATCCCGCCTGCGGCGGTTTTTGCTGTTATATTTGCAATGTTAATTTTGTCTGTATGTATTGAAAGCAATCTTATTTTTGTTCTGTAAATGAAATTTTTTTCTCAATAAATATACATAAAAAAAAAAAAAAAAAAATGATCAGTGGAAATGCACACAGACTTTCCTGGCCTGCTTCAGGACATCCTGTAAGCTGGGGTACCTGCCCAAGAACCGCTGCACCACCAGGTTAAGGATGTGAGCTACACAGGGCACATGGGTCAGTTGTCCCTGTCGGAGGGCGGAGAGGAGGTTGGTGCCATTGTCACAAACCACCATGACTGGCTTAAGCTGGCGTGGCGTCAACCACCTCTCGGCCTGCCCCTGCAGAGCTGACAAAACATCCGCCCCAGTGTGGCTTCTATCCCCCAAACAAACCAGTGCAAGCACGACATGGCATCGTTTTGCCTGCGTACTTGCGTAGCCCCTGGAACGCCTACGGAGCACCGCTGGTTCTGAGGACAGAGCACTGGAAGAGGCCATGGAGGAAGAAGACGAGTAGGGGGTGGAGGAGAGAGGTGTGTCACAACCAATAGTAGCATTTTGGAGGTGTGGTGGCGGAACAACCTCCAACACTACTACACCTTGTCCTGCATCCTTCCCAGCTGCCAGAAGAGTGACCCAATGGGCCGTGAAAGACAGGTAACGTCCCTGTCCATGCCTGCTGGACCATGAGTCAGCGGTAATATGCACCTTACCGCTGACCGTCCTGTCCAGCGAGGCAAGGACATTGCCTTCCACATGCCGGTAGAGAGCCGGAATCGCCTTCCGTGAGAAAAAGTGGCGTTTGGGGACCTGCCACTGAGGAACCGCACATTGTACAAACTCACGGAAGGGGGCCGAGTCTACCAACTGAAAAGGCAGCAGTTGAAGTGCTAGCAATTTAGCCAAGCTAGCATTCAACCGCTGGGCATGTGGATGGCTGGGAGTGAACTTCTTTCGCCGGACCAGCAGCTGGGGCAGGGACATTTGCCTGCTATAATCGGACGTAAGTGTACTGCTAGCAGAGTGCCCGGAAGCACTTGGCTGTGACACACCTAATTCTGCACCTTCATTCCTCTCAGAGCAGGTTTCAGAGAGGACTGAAGGTCTAGTGGGGTTGGAGATGCCAGCTGATGAGGAGCAAGGAGAGGTCCGCTTTGTTCTTTGGTGTGGGTCTTTGAGGTATGCTTGCCAACAAGCTGCATGGCAGGTCAACATATGTCTGGTCAAGCATGTGGTGCCCAAGCGGCTGATGTTTTGGCCACGCGAGATACGTTTGAGACATATGTTGCAAATAGCAGCGGTGCGATCTGATGCACTCGTCTCAAAAAAGGCCCACACCAGGGGGCGTGGCTACCGAGCTACTGCATGGACGCGTAGGCAGTTAGCTCCGTGCTAGAGTCCGGGAAAACAACCCTTAACGGAGAGAGAATCAACCCTACTCTTGTACCACCTGCTTGGGAAACATCCCTCACTCCTTAGCCATGGCCAAGAAGAGGAAAGGAGTCTCGCAGTTGCAGAAACTACAACACTTCTTCCCGCAAAAAGACCGAGGCCTACTCCAAGATGGCGCCGGAGACGCTCCGTCGCCCACATCCAGCGGCTCCTCCACTTCCACGCCTAGCCCAGGATCCCGGGCATCCGCTCGCCGCGATCCCCCAGATGTCTCCACTCCTCTATCCCGAAGCCCGGCGAAGTCCAAACCCAGGCTGTCGGTGGATGCGAACGACGATAAGGTGAGCGCTGACCGTGACGGCCTAGACGACACCAGGGAGCTAGCAGAAACGCTTCAATCCTTTCCTACCACAAACCAACCGGTGTCTGACACCACATTGAAAGACATGTTAGTGTCCCTTCGCAGCTCCCTCCACGCATACCTAATGGACTGTATGAGAAGCTTTAGGGCAGACATGGGGGAGTTGGGCGAAAGAGTGTCACATGTAGAGGAGAAAATGGGAGATTATGCCTCTTCATATAATTCACTGGTGGATGCCCACAATGAACAGGCCGATGAGGTGACATGGCTTAGGTCAAAGGTCGCCGACCTCGAGGACCGATCCCGCCGCAACAATCTCAAGTTAAGAGGGGTCCCCGAAGTGATCACCTCAGGTCAGTTACTGCAATACGCTCAAGATATGATGCAATCCTTTCTTCCGGACGCATCTGCTTCTGACTTGGTAATCGATAGGATCCATCGTATCCCCAAGCCGTCCCACTTACCAGACAACATCCCTAGAGATGTCCTCATGAGAGTACACTTTTACCATATCAAGGAAAGTTTTATGTCTGCTTACCGCAAAAACAAGCAGCCGCCTGAATGCTATGCAAATGTCCAACTTTTTGCGGACTTGTCTCAGTATACCATGCAAAAACGCAAAGCCCTGGTATCCATTACTAAGGCCCTGCGCAACCATGCCATTATATACCACTGGGGATACCCTGCTAAACTGCTCATTACCAAAGACGAACGAGTGACTGTAGTGAATTCGCTGGAAGAAGGGCTACAGCTTCTCCGCACTTGGGACATCCTCCCAGCTCAACCTGAGGCACACGCTTCCTCACCGCCTTCACTGGATATCAGTAAGACCTGGCAGGTCGTGTCCAGAAAACACAAAGCTGCCTCCTCTAGGAGACACACTTGATCTCTCCCTTGCAAAATTCCACTAATAATGTGATCACCCGGCTCTAACAGCACGTACGCCACCGAGTGCTTATACACCCCATGACATTTAGTGCAGTAATTCTGCCACGGGCCCATGCACAAGGCCCTTTTCTTAGTATTGAGCATGTTATAGCTCTGAGTTTTTTCTTCTTTTCTCTGTACACAGCTATTTCAGATTTGTTTTTCCCCACCGGCTGTTTTTTTCTTTTTCTCTTCTGCTCCCTCTCTTCCACCTTTTCTTCCCAGGATGGACTTTGCCTTATCTTCCGGATTTCTCGTCTTGTCTCTGAAGACCACCTCCACAACTGGACATCGGATGAACTCTATCCGCGCAATAGTACACGGGTATGCCTACTCCTATCTTTCCCTTGTGATTTTTACAAATGATGAAAGTTGTTACCTTTAATGCACATGGGCTTAACCACCCGGCTAAAAGGGCTGCTCTTTGGAAAGAGGCCAGTAAATTGAGAGCCGACATCTTATGCATACAGGAGTCGCATCTCACACCACAGGACCAACATAGACTTAAACACAGGAAATACCCCCATGTTTTTCAAGCTTCGGTGCCACATAAACATAAAGGTGTTGCTATTGTTATTGGTGCCTCGGTAACATTCACTCTTAAGTCTCTTGTCGCCGATCCAGAAGGCCGTTATGTTATTGTCATTGGAGAATTTAATAGTAAGCTCTATACAATAGTCAGCCTCTATGCCCCTAATTCTCGTCAGTTGAGATTCTTTAAAAGGCTGTTGAAAAAAGTTGCCGCAGTGAAACAAGGTACTCTATTAATTGGGGGCGACTTCAATATCACCTCGGACTACACTATTGACACTACTTCCAATTCCAAAAGGCCTCTACCTACACTGCAGTCCACTCTACATTCAGAAGAACTATATGACATTTGGAGGTGTCAACACCCTGGCGAAAAAGACTTTTCCTTCCGTTCAGCCAGGCATAACACGTATTCGCGTATTGACATGATTATTGGGGATAGAAACTTGTTAAGGGCAACATCCTCCTCCGCTATCCATGATATCTCTTGGTCAGACCACGCTCCGGTTTCAATAGTGGTAGCGGAGAGGGATGCCCCGATGGGTGATTTTGTGTGGAGGGCCGACTCCAGTCTGCTTCGGATACCCAGTCTTGTGACCTCTTTAACAAAAACATTGCAGGAATTTTTCGATATCAACACCAATTCTGTCTCTGACCCTATGACCTTGTGGTGTGCCCATAAGGCATATATGAGAGGTATATTGTTACAACTTAGCTCGAAACTGAAAAAACAAAGATCAGCCAAACTAGACTCTCTGCTTCAAGAAATTAAAAATGTTGAAGCTCAAAACAAGGTCACTCCTGGGGCTCCTCTGGCGGACAGGTTGACGGCTCTCCGTTATGAACTGAGGGGACTACTTATAAGTTTTCACGACAAATATATCAAAGCTTTACGACTTAACCATTATGCATATGGCAATAGAGCCGGGAAATTACTCGCTAACAAATTGAAAGAACATAGGACACGCAGTAGAGTCCCCTTTATCAGAAATACCTCTGAGGGTGCCAAAATTTCGGACCCTAAGGGTATAGCAGATGCCTTCGCCACATACTACTCCTCTCTCTACAATATCGACAAAGACCCCAATACAGTTCAACCCCTGGAAGATGATATCCAGACCTTTTTACAAAATCTTAAACTCCCAACCCTATCCCATGCACAGCTGACATCTCTAAACGCCCCTATATCAGTGAAGGAAATTCAAACGGCTATCCATACATTGCCCCTAGGCAAATCTCCAGGACCCGACGGCCTCCCAAACGACTACTATAAAGTTTTCAAGACACTACTATCCCCGACCTTACAAGCTGTTTTCTCCAATGCGATTCTGAACGCCTCCTTCCCTCCAGAGATGCTTAAAGCATATGTGGTTACAATCCCTAAGCCTGGTAAAACTCCAGATACCCCCTCAAATTTCCGCCCTATTTCTCTCCTAAACACTGACGTTAAACTCTATGCAAAAATTCTGGCCCTGAGACTTTTAGACATTCTCCCTTCCTTAATCAACCCTGACCAATCAGGTTTTACAACAGGCAGACAACCCTCTGACGCTACGCGGAGAGTTATCGACTTGCTCCAACATGCCAAATCCTGTCGGACGCCTTCTCTGCTCCTCTCTTTGGATGCGGAGAAGGCGTTCGACAGGATACATTGGGGGTATATGGTCCATGTCCTTAAGAAATTTGGTTTTGCTGGACCCATATTATCGGCTATTTTAGCCCTTTATTCGTCACCTTCTGCCCAAGTATATACCTCCAACACATTATCCCAGGCTTTTAAAATCACGAATGGCACAAGACAGGGATGCCCTCTCTCGCCTTCCATCTTTAACTTACTTATTGAACCCCTTGCGGAAAAAATTAGATCACATCCAGATATAATAGGCTTTACCTTTCATAACACTTCCCACAAGATTAATTTATTTGCGGATGATGTCATCTTATTTTTAGACGCCCCCACACACTCTTTACCCTCCGCCCACTCTGTTCTACAGAACTTTAGCCAAATTTCATATTATAAAATAAATTATTCCAAATCCTTAATTCTACCGATCAATGTCCCTACGAACCTCAGGAACTCCTTACAAAACTCACTCCCATATACCTGGAGCGAAGATGGCATTACTTATTTAGGCCTCAGGATAGTTGCCGACCCAACGGAATTGGCTAATATAAATTACCGCCTGCTCTCCGACCAGTTGCTTAAGGAAACCACCCGAATCTCTAAAGTAGAACTCACTTGGTCGGGGAGATTGGCATCCTTTAAAATGCTCCTCCTGCCACAAATTCTATACGTTTTTCGTACACTACCTGTACCTCTTTCACCCACACACCTAAAAAAACTTGACGCCATCCTTACTAACTATGTCTGGCAATCTAAAAGGCCTAGGTGCTCGAAGACCCAATTGATGAAACATAGAAATGCAGGAGGTGTGGGTTACCCAGTACTTCTAGACTATTATAGGGCATCGATACTCGTTCAACTCAAAAAGTGGTTTCGGGATACAGAGATCTCCCCATGGGGAGCCATTGAACAATCGTTAAGCCCTACTAGAACATTGAGATCTATGCTGGTGATAGATATGTGGAAACCATTTCCACTTAAAGGATTACCGCTGACTATACAGGCCTCCTTGCAGGCGTGGAGAGCTCTCTGTACTGCCCCCTCCCCAGGGGATAACTTAATTGATATCCCCATCCCTCTAGACATCTTGGCAGATATTATTCCCAATACACCCACTAGAAGATGGAGGGATAAGGGGATTGAGTTTATTGCTGACCTATTCCAAGACAATTCTATAAAATCTTTCGATGTTCTCGACAAACAATATGGGCTCCAAACCCGAGACAGATACCCCTATGGTCAAATCTCCCATTTTTTTGGGTCACTGCCTTCCCACAAATTGTATGTCCACGAACTAGCGTGGAAATATCTTACCTCAACACAGACCCAAAAGAAGGGAATATCCATATTCTACTTACTTTTTCAACAAAAAACAGTTTTTTCTAAAACATCATCCCACATTAAATGGGAGAGAGACCTGGCAACCTCTTATACCACTCAACAGTGGCAATCCGCATTTAGGACTTTGTATAATGCTACCAAGTGTATTACTCACTGGGAACTTCACCAAAAAATTGTCCTGAGATGGTACTTGACACCTTATCGTCTGAGTAAATTCTCCCAGGTCCATTCACAGCTATGTTGGAGAGGATGTGGTGACATAGGTAACCTTCAACATATCTTATGGTCTTGTAAGAACCTAAACAGTTTCTGGAACTCAGTGTTTCGTTTGATTTCCTCCACCACAGGAATGCTCACCCCCCCTAGTATAAGTCTAGCTCTTTTGAACATAGGTATAGAGCTTTTCCCGCCAGATCTCCGCACTGTGGTTATCCATATACTTTTGGCTGCTAAATCTCTTATAACAAAACATTGGAGGAGTGATATAGCGCCAAATATATCTGATTTATATCATGTTCTTCAGATCACCTCCACATATGAAATCCTCCTGGCCCGGAAACGAGGGTCGGAGGGAAATGTTTCGCGGTCCTGGAAAGTCTGGCTGGAACAGCTCCCTGCGTGAGCCCCTTAGAATAAGAATAACTATTCTGAAGACTATCTATTAGAATTTAATGATCTTCCTTCTTGGTGTAATATATATTACTGGTTGACTATTTTGGGATGTACCTGATCAAGAATAGAGGTCCACCCGATACTTATACAAACACCTACTCACCAATCTTCTCCATCCTTCCTTGCTTTTTCTTCACCCTTCCTTGTTTTCCTCTTTCTCTTTCCCTCCTATCCTGTCTCCTTTTGTCCTACTTCTCTCCCCTTGTTGCATATGTTAGATCCTCTACGCCTCTGAGTGTAATTTGTTACCGTGTGACATGAAACGGATAATGCTATACTCCACCCTAAAACTGATGACACTAAAGCTGATTTTGAGTTAATTGTCCAACTCCTCATTTGATTGTTACATGTTATATGCCTTTTCTTAGTCATACTATTTTCTGATGTATGTATCCTTTTTGTTTTGTATAACCAAAAATCTTTTCAATAAAAACTATTGTGAAAAAAAAAAAAAGGCCCACACCAAAGAACTTTTAGAATAACGCGCAGAGACAGCGCCCTGCACAGGCGGAGCTCTGCGGTGTGATTCAGTCGGTGTGCTGCCCCTAAGCTGGCCCCCGGAGGGCATCCTGCCTCGTTAGACATGTGCCTCCTCCTCCTCCTCCTCCTCCTCTCTCCTACCAGGCACCCACGTGGAGTCAGTGCCCTCATCATCCCCTCCCTCTTCAGCGCTGTAGCAAACCTGGCAGTATGCTGCAGCTTGTGGAACATGACTGCCAGATTGCTGTCCTTCTTGAGCATCCCCTCTCTCTGCGCTCACGCTACTGCCTTCCTCTAGCTGAGTGTCATCGTCAGAGCCTACAAAACACTGGGCATCCTCCTGGAGCATGTACCCAACACTGTGCTCAAAGAGTTCAGGAGACTCCTCAGGAGGACGTGGTGGGTCTAGGGAAGGAGTCACTGATGATGACATTGAGAGGAGGGAAGACAATGTGTTGGCAGCTGCTTTGCTAGTACCCTGAGACTGGGTGAGAGAGGATGAGGAGGATGAAGAGGGCTTGGTCATCCACTCTACCAAGTCATTGGCATGTTGCGGTTCAACATGTCCAGCTGCCGAAAAGAAGGACAAGCGTGTCCCATGGCCACGTGCTGATGACAATGCACCGCGTCCACGACCAGCACTGTTGTCTCTAGACACAGAGCCTGCTTGCCCTCTTTCATCGGCTCGCGCCTGTCTGCCTCTCCTTGCTGGCCCTCCAGACATGGTAATGGCCTGAAGGGAGTTGGGTAAAACAGCAGTTGGGTAGTGTATATTGTGCTGGAGGCACACAACACCCACTAACTCCTGCAGATGCCTTTATTATAGAACACCAGAGATAAAGGGGTATACTGTAATGGAGTCACAAAACACCCACTAAGCCCTGCAGATGGCTCTATTAGAGAACAGCAATAAACGGTAGATACAGGTGTATATTGTGCTGGAGGCACACAACACCCACTAACTCCTGCAGATGCCTTTAATATAGAACACCAGAGATAAAGGGGTATACTGTAATGGAGTCATACAACACCCAGTAAGCCCTGCAGATGGCTCTATTAGAGAACAGCAATAGAGGGTAGATACAGGTGTATATTGTGCTGGAGGCACAAAAAACCCACTAACTCCTGCAGATGCCTTTTTTATAGAACACCAGAGATAAAGGGTTATATACAGATGTATACTGTGCTGTGCTGGAGGCACACACAACTTCCAATAACTCCTGCAGATGGCAAGTGGGCTCAAATAGAGAAGAGCTATGTAGGTGGATATAGTGGTGTGTACTGGGTACAGAGCACACAGACAGCACGCACAAGCTCCTAACACTACTGACTGCAAGCTCTATATTGGCCGCCGCGGCCCAGCAACACGCCTCGGGGAGAGAGACTCACCCAGAGCTACGGCAGATAATCCCTCCAGCCTCTCTCATCTATACCCCACCTCATCAAAGTGGATGTGTACAACACCACACTCCATCTCCAGCCTCCACTGAATCTCTGCTCGGCAGAAACTTTAGTGATCCTCTATACTCCCCAGCAGGTCCAAACCTTAACCCATCACCAGGGGGATCCTCTCCATCTTTCTCCCTCTCTGAATCTGGCACCCATACAGATGACCTCTTGAAGATGTCAGCTCTCTTGGAAAGGGGCTTAGCATCTACTGCAGCTAAAATAACAGGGGACATAAAAACAGATTTCCAAAACCTGGATGCCAGGATGGAAGCTATAGAACACAAACTCAACATGACAGTCTCCGTAACAATCAAAATTCAGAACACATCCAGACTTGGATACCGCCAAGTGGATACCGCCATACTCAGAATTGATGAACTTGAAAACAGATCCAGACGCTATAATTTCCGGATTAGAGGACTACCAGAATCTATTTCTGATGTGTCACAAGCTACCCAAGACATCAATAAATCCTTGATCCCAAACATACCACAATATCGCTTGGAACTAGATAGGGTCCACGGGGACCTAGGACCCCCTAGAAAAGACGGATCCCCCAGAGACATCATTGCTAGTGATGGACGAACTTCCGACGGGACGTTTCGCGAAAGCGAAATGCGAACGGACCCAAACGTTCGCGAAACCGAACGTTCGCCGCGGGCCCCATTGACTTCAATGGGAGGCGAACTTTGCAAACCTTCATGTCGAATTTGCGGCCACGTGGTAATTATTAGGGGGTAAAACGTAGTCCCACCATCTGGACAATGACATAATACATGTATGAGGTGAATTTGGGATCGATAACTACAAGCATTTTTATTTTATTTGGGAAATTGTTCTAACAATTCAGGACTATGGAGCTAATGAAGGCAATGGAGGAGAGGGAAGGTCAGGGACCAGGGTAGGCAAAGAAGAGGGTGCAGGAGATGATCACCAGCAGCGTGACATACCGGAATGACACATGCACCGTGATAGAGGCATCTGACAGCAGCACCGTAATACAGAGCACTGACAGCAGCACCGTGACATACAGCGCTGACAGCAGCACCGTGACATACAGCGCTGACAGCAGCACCGTGACATACAGCGCTGACAGCAGCACCGTGACATACAGCGCTGACAGCAGCACCGTGACATACAGCGCTGACAGCAGCACCGTGACATACAGCGCTGACAGCAGCACCGTGACATACAGCGCTGACAGCAGCACCGTGACATACAGCGCTGACAGCAGCACCGTGACATACAGCGCTGACAGCAGCACCGTGACATACAGCGCTGACAGCAGCACCGTGACATACAGCGCTGACAGCAGCACCGTGACATACAGCACTGACAGCAGCACCGTAAGCAGCCCCAGGAGGAAGTCAGCACAGCACAGGGATGGTGTGATCCCCTCATAATAAGAACCCCCAGGAGGAAGTCAGCACAGCACAGGGATAGTGTGATCCCTTCATAATAAGAACCCCCAGGAGGAAGTCAGCACAGCACAGGGATATCATAAGCAGCCCCAGTAGAAATATGACACCGCTCAACCTCTTCAAAGAGGAGGGTAGGGGCATATAGTACGGTGTGCTTTTTTGGGTCAAGGAAGTGAGCCAAATGAATTAAGAAGGTCTGTGTGCTTGATTAAAAAAATAGTTTATAGACATATACATGGTCTACTGGTCACATGTGTTGAATTCCTCCGAGATCCATGCCTCATTCATTTTTAGAAATGTGAGGTAGTTAACACTGTGGTGAGCTAGGCGAGTACGCTTATCGGTCACAATCCCCCCTGCTGCGCTGAACGTCCTTTCGGACAGGACACTGGATGAGGGGCAAGCCAACAGTTCGATTGCAAATTGGGCAAGCTCTGGCCAGAGGTCAAGCCTGCCCACCCAGTAGTCTAGGGGTTCATCACTCCTCAGAGCGTCCACATCGGCCGTTAACCCAATGTAGTCGGACACCTGACGGTCTAGGCGTTCCCTGATGCTGGATCCGGATGACACCTGTCGATGGGTCGGCTGAAAGAATGACCTCATATCCGAAGTCACCAACACATCTTCAAACCGGCCTCTTCTTGCAGGCGCTGTTGGATTGGTACCCGCAAATCCTTCTCTGGGAGTGGGAATTGCTCCTCTGCCAGCGCACGCAAAAGCAGAATGCAGCATTTCTCGAAGCAAGGCCTGGAAGTGCTGCATTCTGACAGCCCTCTGCGACGGCGGTAACATTTCCGCCATTTTGTGTTTGTACCGGGGGTCTAAGTACGTTGCCACCCAGTACTGGTCCTTGACCCTCATGCTTTTTATACGGGGGTCCCTATTAAAACACTGGAGCATGAAGGCCCCCATTTGCACTAAAGTGGAAGCGGTGTGGTGGCCTGGCTCCTGCTCATCATCCAGGATAATGTCGTCCTCTTCATTCTCCTCTCCCCATCCTCGCACAACAGGGATCCCAGAAAGGTTTAAAGCATGCTCTTCTTGCTCCTGCTCATCCGCCCCGGCACCATCCTCCTCTGACTCCTCATCAGACTCCTGTTGTTGACTTGTCTCAGATAGAGTAGCCCCCCCTGGGAATTCATCCAGCATTGCGACTTCCTCATCTTCCCGCTCCTGCTCCTCCACAGCCTGATCAATGACACGACGCAATGCACGCTCCAGAAAGAAGGCATAAGGTACCATGTCACTGATGGCGCCATGGCTGCGACTGACCAGTTTGGTGATCTCCTCAAATGGCCGCAGAAGTCTGCATGTGTCGCGCATGAGCAGCCACTGGCGCGGTGAAAAAAAACCCAGCTCCCCAGAACCGTTTCTTTCGCAGAGTTCATACAGGTAGACGTTAACTGCACGTTTCTGCTGGAGCAGCCTATCAAGCATATAGAAGGTTGAGTTCCATCGCGTCGGGCAATCGCAAATAAGACGTCTGACCGGCAGATGGTGTCGCCGCTGAATGTCAGCAAGGCGAGCCATGGCCGTGTAAGATCTTCTGAAATGGGCCGAGATTTTCCTTGCCTGCCGCAAGATGTCCTGGACCCCAGGGTATTTGACAAGGAATCGCTGCACGACCAAGTTTAAGACGTGTGCCATGCACGGCACGTGCGTGATTTTGCCCTGTTTCAATGCGCTAAGCAGATTGGCACCGTTGTCACACACCACTTTACCAACTGTCAAATTGAGCGGTGTTAGCCACTCATCTGCCTGTGAACGCAAAGCTGAAAGGAGTGCCGGGCCAGTGTGGCTCTTTGCTTCCAGGCACAACAGACGCAGCACGGCATGGCAACGTCTCACCTGGCATGTGGAATAGGTTCTGGGGAGCTTGGGCGGTGCAGTGGAAGAGACGCTAGCAGCGGAAAAGGAGGAGGCAGCTGAGGAGGAGAGGGAGGAGGATGGAGTAGGAGGAGGAGAAGAAGAGTCAGGCCTGCATGCAATCCGTGGCGGTAAAACCAAATCTACACGGGTGCCACGGGTTACATGCTTGACGGCCGTCAGAAGGTTCACCCAGTGGGCAGTAAAACTGATATACCTTCCCTGCCCGTGTTTGCTAGACCACGTGTCTGTGGTCAGATGTATCTTGGCACCGACACTGTGTGCCAGAGATACATTCACTTGCCGCTGAACATGGCCATATAGCTCTGGGATGCCCTTCTCTGAGAAATACTTCCTTCCTGGGACCTTCCATTGTGGTGTTCCAATGGCCACAAATTTGCGAAAGGCCTCCGAGTCCACCAGTTTATATGGCAGTAGTTGGCGGGCTATGAGTTCTGACAAGCCAGCCGCCAACCGTTGGGCAAGAGGGTTATCCGGCGTCATCATTTTTTTACGCTCAAACATTAGGCCCACGGAAGCCTGCCTTTTTGCAGAAAAATGTGAGCTTGGCGTGATGGAAGGTGGAGTGGAGGACAATTGTGAGGAGAGAGGAGAAGGAGAAGTAGAAGACGAGGCTGGACGGTGAGAGCCTGCAGTGTGGCTTTGTGTGTTCCGTTGCTCCCACTGGGCTCGGTGATGGCTGCTCATGTGCCTTCTTAAGGCGGTCGTCCCTAGGTGAGTATTGGGCTTACCGCGACTAACGCGTTGACTGCAAAGATTGCAGATGGCAACGCTATTGTCAGCAGCGGACACGTTAAAAAAAGCCCACACTGCGGAGCCATGTGCCGGTGTCCTGGGAGCGCCAGATGTGACCGTACATGGTCGATGACTCGCTCCTGATACATTTGCAGTCTGCTTTGTCCCTGCTGTGCAATGTAAGTCATTGCTGCTTCTCCTCCCTATCTGCTGGTCCATATCTCCCTCTGAACTCCCCTCCTCTTCCTCTCTTGTGGGCACCCACGTGACATCACTAGACACGTCATCATCAACGTCACCTTCCCCACCGCTATAAGTAGAGATCTCGGAGTAGGCAGCAACACCGGGGACCAACCTCCTCCTTGGGCTGATCTGGGTACTGGCGTCAGACTGCTGAGTAGCGCTTGTTGCTACCTCCTCTTCCTGATCCAATACCAAGAGTGGCTGCGCATCAGAAATGTCCTCTTGATATGGATCGGAAAATAATTCCAGTGACTCAAGCGGAAGGTATGTGGTGGTGGTGGTGGTGGTCGTGTTGTTGGTGGTAGTGTCTTTGGGGGTGCACATAGCAGAGAGTGAAGAAGAGGGTGCAGATCGAGAGGATGAGGAGGGTGCAGAAGAGTAAGGCTGAGCGAGCCACTCAACCAAGTCTGGTGCATCCTTTAAAGTAATTGAACGCACCTTCTGCAACTTCCCACTTTGGCTCAAGCCTGTTGCTCCTGCCCTACCCCTACCACCCCTGCGGAAGGGCCTGCCTCTTCCTCTGCCTGTCATTTTTTAAATGACCCTGTGACAAAACTCTTAGTCCCTATACCGATGAAGGACTGCTGCAGTATAGGGCAGCGGTCAGCAGTGGTGCACGTCAACCCTATCTATTGTGGACCGATAGCGGTCCTTACAGAACAGCAGACTGTACCGCACTCAAGCCTATGTACCGTAGCACCCTATACCAAGTTACCAGTCCTTATAAGAACTTTTGTGGACCAAGCAGGTTGTGTATTAGTGTTTAGCAGACTGTACGTCAGTCCCTATACCGCTGAAGGACTGCTGCAGTATAGGGCAGCGGTCAGCAGTGGTGCACGTCAACCCTATCTATTGTGGACCGATAGCGGTCCTTACAGAACAGCAGACTGTACCGCACTCAAGCCTATGTACCGTAGCACCCTATACCAAGTTACCAGTCCTTATAAGAACTTTTGTGGACCAAGCAGGTTGTGTATTAGTGTTTAGCAGACTGTACGTCAGTCCCTATACCGCTGAAGGACTGCTGCAGTATAGGGCAGCGGTCAGCAGTGGTGCACGTCAACCCTATCTATTGTGGACCGATAGCGGTCCTTACAGAACAGCAGACTGTACCGCACTCAAGCCTATGTACCGTAGCACCCTATACCAAGTTACCAGTCCTTATAAGAACTTTTGTGGACCAAGCAGGTTGTGTATTAGTGTTTAGCAGACTGTACGTCAGTCCCTATACCGCTGAAGGACTGCTGCAGTATAGGGCAGCGGTCAGCAGTGGTGCACGTCAACCCTATCTATTGTGGACCGATAGCGGTCCTTACAGAACAGCAGACTGTACCGCACTCAAGCCTATGTACCGTAGCACCCTATACCAAGTTACCAGTCCTTATAAGAACTTTTGTGGAACAAGCAGGTTGTGTGTTAGTGATTAGCAGACTGTACGTCAGTCCCTATACCGCTGAAGGACTGCTGCAGTATAGGTGAGCGGTCAGCAGTGGTGCACGTCAACCCTATCTATTGTGGACCTATAGCGGTCCTTACAGAACAGCAGACTGTACCGCACTCAAGCCTATGTACCGTAGCACCCTATACCAAGTTACCAGTCCTTATAAGAACTTTTGTGGACCAAGCAGGTTGTGTATTAGTGTTTAGCAGACTGTACGTCAGTCCCTATACCGCTGAAGGACTGCTGCAGTATAGGGCAGCGGTCAGCAGTGGTGCACGTCAACCCTATCTATTGTGGACCGATAGCGGTCCTTACAGAACAGCAGACTGTACCGCACTCAAGCCTATGTACCGTAGCACCCTATACCAAGTTACCAGTCCTTATAAGAACTTTTGTGGAACAAGCAGGTTGTGTGTTAGTGATTAGCAGACTGTACGTCAGTCCCTATACCGCTGAAGGACTGCTGCAGTATAGGTGAGCGGTCAGCAGTGGTGCACGTCAACCCTATCTATTGTGGACCTATAGCGGTCCTTACAGAACAGCAGACTGTACCGCACTCAAGCCTATGTACCGTAGCACCCTATACCAAGTTACCAGTCCTTATAAGAACTTTTGTGGACCAAGCAGGTTGTGTATTAGTGTTTAGCAGACTGTACGTCAGTCCCTATACCGCTGAAGGACTGCTGCAGTATAGGGCAGCGGTCAGCAGTGGTGCACGTCAACCCTATCTATTGTGGACCGATAGCGGTCCTTACAGAACAGCAGACTGTACCGCACTCAAGCCTATGTACCGTAGCACCCTATACCAAGTTACCAGTCCTTATAAGAACTTTTGTGGACCAAGCAGGTTGTGTATTAGTGTTTAGCAGACTGTACGTCAGTCCCTATACCGCTGAAGGACTGCTGCAGTATAGGGCAGCGGTCAGCAGTGGTGCACGTCAACCCTATCTATTGTGGACCGATAGCGGTCCTTACAGAACAGCAGACTGTACCGCACTCAAGCCTATGTACCGTAGCACCCTATACCAAGTTACCAGTCCTTATAAGAACTTTTGTGGAACAAGCAGGTTGTGTGTTAGTGATTAGCAGACTGTACGTCAGTCCCTATACCGCTGAAGGACTGCTGCAGTATAGGTGAGCGGTCAGCAGTGGTGCACGTCAACCCTATCTATTGTGGACCGATAGCGGTCCTTACAGAACAGCAGACTGTACCGCACTCAAGCCTATGTACCGTAGCACCCTATACCAAGTTACCAGTCCTTATAAGAACTTTTGTGGACCAAGCAGGTTGTGTATTAGTGTTTAGCAGACTGTACGTCAGTCCCTATACCGCTGAAGGACTGCTGCAGTATAGGGCAGCGGTCAGCAGTGGTGCACGTCAACCCTATCTATTGTGGACCGATAGCGGTCCTTACAGAACAGCAGACTGTACCGCACTCAAGCCTATGTACCGTAGCACCCTATACCAAGTTACCAGTCCTTATAAGAACTTTTGTGGAACAAGCAGGTTGTGTGTTAGTGATTAGCAGACTGTACGTCAGTCCCTATACCGCTGAAGGACTGCTGCAGTATAGGGCAGCGGTCAGCAGTGGTGCACGTCAACCCTATCTATTGTGGACCGATAGCGGTCCTTACAGAACAGCAGACTGTACCGCACTCAAGCCTATGTACCGTAGCACCCTATACCAAGTTACCAGTCCTTATAAGAACTTTTGTGGAACAAGTGAGTTGTGAATGTTTAGCAGACTGCAGCAGAAGGGCAGCAGTCAAGTATAATATCCTTTCTATATTTGGAAGAAAGAATATTATACATGTACAAGCCTATTACTGTACCACTGATACCAGTCCTGAAAAGAACCTTTGTGGAACTAATAATAACAGCAAGTCTTTAAAATTACCCTCACTGCCTGACAACACTGCTTCCTTCCTGTCCCTATACAAATTGGCAAAAAAAGAGAACGATTAGTGGTTACTGGAACAGCTCTTTTGTGGACCTTGATAGTAACAGCTAATGATGATGATGATGATGATGATGATGAAAGACTAATCTGGCTGTCCCTGTAGCATACACCGTCCTTTCCCTTTCTCTAAACTAACAAAAGACACTCAGGCTGCTGCAAGAATCAGCAGCACAGCAAACCTATCAACACCTAACACCTATACCAGTCCTGAAAAGAACTTTTGTGTACCAAATAGCTAGTGGTTTATCTCTCCCTACTCCACACAGGAACCTGTCCCTATCGTAACAGAAGAAAGAATGTAAAATGGCCACCGGATCGGGTGTATTTATAGGTTAGGGGGAATGTACAAGTGTCCATGTGCTGTCATGTCTCAATTGGCTGTCCTGTATCACATGATAAACGTGTCACCAAAGGTTAAAGTTCTTGTATACATTAAACACGTAAGTCCGCCGCGGCGAACGACGGAAAAAGGCGTTCGAACGTGCGGACCGCGAATGTCGGAAATTCGCCGCGAAACGACCGCCGGGCGAACCGTTCGGCCATCACTAATCATTGCCAAGCCACACTTTTACCTGGTCAAGGAGGAGATCATGAAACAGTCCAGAGTGACAAAACAACTCTCTTATCAAGGCCATCCTATCCAGGTCTTGGCTGACCTCTCTCCCTCCACGATTCAAAGAAGAAGAGCCCTAAAACCCCTTCTGCTGGTGCTCGCACAAAAAGAAATAAAATACTGGTGGACATTCCCTTTTGCCGTCAAATTCCAACATAAGGGCAAACTTTATTCCTTCTCCAGTTTCCAAGATGGAGAAAAGATCCTTCTATCCCTGAGGCTCATCACAACGGAAGCGGACATGGACACATCAAACCCGAATTACAACCCAGCTAAGCGTCCACCCCCAACTAGCCCGCTTACACCCCTGTGGAACAAGCAACTGTCAAAGAGAACAAAGGACCACACCCAGACCTGAGGCTCAGTCCCTCCTACGTTTTCTTGCCACTCTAACCCAACTTCTACTCCAGGATGGAGTGTAACCGGGGAGCTCCCCCCCCCCCCCCACCTGATGGGAGCTCTGGCTCCACTGACCTTCCTTGAAGGTTCTTTCCACGGACTGTGTGATCCATCTCTAGTCCCCCCTCTGGCTAACCTACTCACCCGATGGACATTTCATGCCTAAAGGCAGGGGGCACGGACTGGACTTCACCAAGTTCCTGGTCTTCACAAGGTTTTTGTTTTCACCAGGCCGCACAGAACCTTTCCACAAGCCACATCTGTTCCACGATGGATTTTTTTTCTATTACAGCTGCCTGATCTCCAGCCCCCTCCCACCAGATTGCTGTTCCTCCCTCCCCTCCCCCCCACTTTTTTTTTGGGAAGGAAACTCATCAAAGCCTTTCCTAAGCAGATCTGTAACAATCCATGATCTACCTAGAGGTCAGCAGTGGGGCACTGGTCTCTCTAAAGTTTTTTTTTTTTTTTTTATGTTTTTCCACAGTCTTGTTCTTTTTTTAATTTTTGTTTATTCAGCTTAGAAGAGTGTTAGACTCTATAATTTGCTTCAACTGTATCCTTAATGCGCTTGGTGCTTGTTATATAAATGTAATTTGTTTTACAGAAGTGCCGGAGCGCTGAATTCGGTACATGCGCCTCCACCAATCCCACGGACCTCCAATGTTCAGTGGGCTAGGATGTCTGCCCTTAGAGGAGCAGGCGTTTCAAGTAGGGGTAACTTCCGGGGGACGGTATGGTCTCCGGGGAAATTGCCCCGAAACACCCGAGGATGTCTTCTAAGGCCTCCTCCACTTCTTCTGTCTCTTCTTTCTTCCTTTCCTCAACCTTTAATCTTTTCACTATCCCTCTCGCTCTAACTCAAAGGTTCTCAGTGGTCACTCTCTATTTTCTCTCCCCCCAGGTCCACAAAGTTGTTTCTTCTAGCACAATGTTCCCGCTTGACGGCTCCCATCACAGGACGACAGGCCCCTGGGACTCTCTAGAGGTATGTGAAGCGGGTCTGGAAAGCATCCCCTCTCTTTGTTATCATGGCTGACCACCCAGGCTCCACACTCAGAATAGCTTTGCATAACGCTCAAGGCCCAAACTCAACAAAAGGAGAAAGCTTTTTATCAGTTACAAATCCCTAAAATTGGACGTGGTCCTGATTCAAGAAACCCACTTTCCTAATCGGTACAGCCCTAATTTCTTGCATCACCACAAACCCAGAAATTAAAGGGGTACTCTGTGGGCCTCAGGAACACAAATGCGGATTGTTCGCTGACGATTTGATACTCTTTATCACCTCCCCCCTTATTTCCCTACCAAATTTATGTAATACCCTGACCTCATTTGCAAAAGTTTCTGGCCTGGAAGTCAATTTCTCCAAATCCCAAGCCCTCAACGTCTCCCTTCCACCAGCACTGGTGGACCTACTCAAATTAAATTTCAGTTTCGATTGGAACGATCATGCCATTAAATACCTAGGCATAAACCTCACTCCCAAATTCGATACTCTTTATGAGATCTCTCAGGGGTACTGATCGAGCTCTACCAACAATCTCTCATAGTCGATCTTGGATAATATGGGGGGGGGGGGGGGGACCGGGAGCTTCCGCTCTATGTGCAGGGGGCCCGCTCCCTGTGCAGTGTGATCCCGAGAGGGGCGCAGGGATAGGAGCTCCTCCTGTAGACGGCCTAGGTTGGGCCCAACCTGGGAATTTGAGACTCTACAGCTATGTTAAAGTGCATTTACACCTCAGTCTTGGCGGATTTTCCGGGTCACATCCCCCTCCTTATGATGAAGGGATGCTAGCTCATTTCCTTTAGAGCTGTTTCATTTCACATTTTTTTTTACAAGTTCTCTTCGCACTCCAGGTGACAAGAAGGTTGACATTACTTCTACCATGACTTTTACCATCATATTGTTATTACTCAAGTACTACTTGTCAAGCATGTTGTTTCGGTTTCTCTGTATTCTGTTTCATGAAAATAAAATACTTTGAAAGAATACCTAGGGGCAAGGTTAGACTTGGACACCTTTCCCACCAAAAATCCTCTGGCTTTCTGGGTCTTTAGGATGGATCACCGGCCAGAGCTTGCACAGTATGCAATTGAGCTACTGGCCTGTCCTGCATCCAGCATTCTTTCGGAACGCACCTTCAGTGCTGCTGGTGGCTTTTTAACCGATCACAGGGTGTGCCTGTCCACCGACTTGGTTGATCGACTGACCTTCATAAAGATGAATCAGTCTTGGATCACCACCAGCTACCAAGCACCGGAAGCTGACTGCCCTGTTATGTTGACTGTCTATCCTCTTCCTCCTCCGCTGATATCTTGGAAGGACATTTTTGGTTCTGGGTGATGCCACCAGCCCAATTGTTCAGCCCATGTTTGACAGGGGCGTGTAATTACAGTGCAATGCTTTGCAGCAGGGCTCATTCCTGCACTCCAACTAGAGTATATGGGAGAGGTTGCAGTGTCGTGGCACCAGCAAGCAGTGCCTAATGCCCAATTTTCAGCCCCTGTTTAACAGGGGCATGTAATTACAATTCTTAATATAATTTTTCACAGCAGGGCCCATTCCTGCACCTACCGAGAGTAACTGTGAGGACGTATAGTGTTGTGGCACCAGCACCACCACCACAACCACCAAAGGCCCATTTTTTCTACCACTGTTCAACAATGGCATATAATTACAATTCTTTTTTTTTTTTTTTTTAAGTATGTATTGAGAAAAAAAAATAAAATACAATTGCAATAGATACAGGCACAATATCGTAGGACCATCATCACAGATAAGGTACATAGAAGAAGAGATTGTACAAATACAATAAGCAGGAATTGATTATACCAAAACAGGGTAAGCTGAATGTTCAAGTTGGATAGACAGCAGTACCGTTGACAGAAAGAAAACAGTGTGATGTGCACAACGGAGTAATATTCTAAAAAAATACTAACTGGGTGGATCATGTAATAGGAGTTAGTTGCAATAGCAATATTTACATGGATATCAATATTTCCCGGGATTTATTGGATAACATATTATTAGATAGCAATAGCTGAAGGTGAAAAAAGGGAGGGGGGGGAGTGAGTCCTTAGAAAACAGTCCCTGAGAGAGGAAGGTCCAAGAAGGCGGTCCTTATAACCAGTAGGTTGCTGGTGGCAGGTCAGTCCATAGATGGGGTGTTGGAGGCCCCTAGGTCCGATTGGTGCGCACCGTGGTATAGGAAGGTGAAATGACCAATATGGGTTATGTCTTCCGGAGGAAGAGTGGAAGACATGAAGGGAAGCCACATCGCATAAAAGCCAGATTTCGATCTTTCGTCACAAAAGTTTGCGTTGCAGCGGTCCTTGTATAAGAGAGATAGGAGCTCTCTTTGAATTTGGGCGACAGTGGGGCAAAGAGATGAAGTCCAATTCTTTAGGATGGTTCTCCTGGCAATAAGTAAGCAATAGCAAAGACCATTCCGAGTGTGTAGGTCAGGCTTTCGGGTAGTTAGTGGGCACGGGGCTCGTGTTATGGGACCACGGAAGCAGTAGAGGGTCCCAATATCCAAAAATAAGGAGGAGGGGGTCCTTTGGTAGTTTTAGCAAAGTTATTTTGAAAATGTAGGATAGGAAATGGTCCCAAAATGTGGAGATATAGGAGCATGACCAAAAACGGTGGGTCAAGGAGGGTCTGTGTTGGAGACAATGGGGGCATTTGGCACTGTCCTGATCGGTGTTGGATGGTAGGAAGGGTAGATATGCCCTGTGGGCGATATTCAATTGCGTTTCTCTCCATACCTCATTTGGGGTTAGGCGTTGCACCTTGTTGAGACCTTGCAGAATCTTGTCAACTATGTCCGCATCAGGAAAGTCTTTACCCCAGTTAGCGACTGATGAGGATGTTAGTGGGGAGGAGGTTTTCTGGAGCAGAGGCTTGTAAATGTCCGAAATTTTGTATGAGTCATCCTTGAGTAGTTGATCTAGGAAGTTTGGAGTGAAGTGTTTATGTTCATCTCTACAGATGTCCCTTAAGTAGCTGATGCATTGTCTGTGATGGAAAGCGTATGCTGGTGGAAGGGAGAACCTTTCTGCTATGATTGGGAAGGGCTGCAGGTGGCCTGATTCCAGATCGCAGATTGTGGCAAAACTTGTAATTCCTTTCCCTTTCCAGACAGAGAATGGCTTGTGGAGTAGGCCAGGAGGAAAGTTGGGGTTTCCTTGAATCGGGAGGTGTCTGGAGATGAAAGGGGGAAGCTTAAGGCATTTCCTAGTTTCCCTCCATGCGATGGCAGTATCCCTCAGTAGGAGGTTGTGTTGGTACAGAGGCGGGGTCGATTTCCATCTACAGTGGAGGAGTGCTACCAGTGATAGTGGGGAAACCATGGCGGCTTCCATAGAGTAGTTTGAGTATGTTGAGGATTGGGAAATCCAGTCTAGGCTGGTTCTCAATAAACATGACAGGTTATAGATTATAACATTAGGGAGACTGATACCCCCCTCGCGTCTGGGAAGATATCATTTCTTCAAGGCTATACGTGGGCGTTTGCCCTGCCATAGGAAGGATGAGTTGGCGGATTCCAGAATTTTAACATCCTTATGATGAAGGAGCAAGGGGATGGTTTGTAGGGGGTATAATAATCTGGCAAAAGCTAACCATTTTCACCAAGTGGCATCTTCCCAGGAGCGAGAGGGGCAGATCCATCCAGTTTACCTGGCCAATGTGGATGCCATGTAAAGGGGCTTTTTGGATTAGATATCTGGAAAGGGGTTCTAGGGTGATGTTGAAGAGAAGCGGGGAAAGTGGGCAGCCCTGGCGGGTACCTTTATGTAAGCGAAAGTCTTCTGAGAGAAGGCCTGCTGCTACTAATTTAGCTTCCGGGGATGTGTACATAGCGTTGATAAGATGACAGAAGTGCCCGGAGAAACCCATTTTGGACATAGTCATGGAAAGCCACTCGAAGCTGACATTATCAAAGGCTTTCTCCGCGTCTAATGTTATGATGGCAAAATCACCCTCCGGGTTGTTTTTAGCATGTTCCAAAGCAAGCATGACCTTGCAGATATTCAAGGTGGCAGTTCTGCCTTTCACAAAGCCAGATTGGGCAGGGTGAATTAGGCAGGGGATAATAGCAGCCAGCCTTGTGGCAATGATTTTAGACAAAATTTTGGGTTGAGCAGGGAAATGGGTCTATAGGAGCCTGGGTCAAGAGGGTCTTTCCCTTTCTTGGAAAGTAGCTTTATAATGGCCTGGTTGCCGGAAGGCAGATATGGGCCACCAGACCAGATGCCATTATATACCTTGTGGAGAGTGGGTTTTGTGATGGAAGAGAGGGTTTTGTAAAATTCGCTTGTGAAACCGTCTGGGCCTGGGGCTTTGGACGGGGTTAATTTGTGTATGGTGGTGGAGATTTAAATAAGAGAAATGGGAGCATTGAGGGCTTCTAATTGTTCGGGGGTGAATCTAGGCCTGACCACGTCAGCTAGAAATGAATGGGCAGATGCGTTATCTATGGGGTCCGGGGCATAAAGTGCTGTATAGTATTTAAGCATCACCTTGTTAATCGCTTGCGGGGTGTTATGCATTTTACCTTCCGTGTTCCTGAGGGAAGTGATGTGTGTCGGGTGGAAGGGACCTTTGCAGAGTCTTGCTAAAAGTTTGCCCGCCTTATTTCCAAACTTGTGAAGCGTTGCGTCGAAGTGGGATCTTTTAGTTAGTTCAAGTGTGTCCGCCCACATGTCAAATGCTTTCATTATCAGAGAGGGATCTTTGGGCTAGATGTAGCCGCGCACTGGCCCGTTTATAATGTGACAAGGCGTTTCTTTTAAAAGAGGTGGCATAGGAGATGATTTGTCCTCGGTGGAACGCTTTTCCAGTATCCCAGAAGAGGTTTGGTGGAATCAGAGTGGGGGGAATTTGCCTCAGAGTATTCTAGCCAGGATTCTCCCATAAAGTGTTGGAAGTCAGGGTTATTGTGGAGGTATGAAGGGAAGCACCACAGTTTAGGGTGGGGGGGGGGGGTTAGGTCAAGATTGTCAAGTCGTAATGATATCGGTGCATAGTCGGAAATGGCTATGTCTAGTATGTCTGCTTCAGACATCATGGGAATGAGGTTGTCAGAGCCAAAAAAGTTGTCGATTCTCAAAAACACATTGTAGGGATGAGAGTAAAAAGTGAATTCCCTGTCCGCAGGGTGTGTAAGGTGCCAGAGATCGCGGAGGTGGAGAGTATCCATGGTGGAGTCAAAGTGGGTGGGAGCGAGGGGAACGCATCCTGACCTGTTGCGCCGTGTGGAAGATCTGTCGTCTGTGTGGGGTGTAGGATGTCATTGAAATCACCGCCAACTAAATGAGGGGCCTGGGTATGTTGAAGTAGCCATGAGGTCAGGTCTCCATAGAAAGATTTGCTAGGGCTGTTAGGAGCATAAACGTTCGTGATCACTAATTCTTTGGAGCCCAAACGGACATGCACCGAGAGGAGCCGGCCCTGGGAGTCTGAGTGCATGGACATCTTGTGGATCAGCAGGAGGACACCCGCTTTATGACCAATGGCGTCCGATCCTAATACTTTGCCAACCCATAGTGGTCAGATGAGTTTCCTGTAGAAGGGTGATATCTGTTTTTAGTCTTTTAAGATGCCGGATGACCTTCATTCTCTTGTTAGGAGACCTAAGGCCTTTTACATTCCATGAGATTATTCTCATGTTAGGGGGGTCGGTAAAAGGAAGCGGGCCGGTTTTATAAATTTGTCGCCATATGGTGGGCTATGTGAAAGGGACTGTAGATCGAGTTGTAAGGACCTGGTGGAGCTGCGGGACAAAGTTAGCATGGTAGCTAGTGAGGGGACAGTATCCCCGATAAGGAGAAGGGGGCGGGGGGGGGGGCAGGGGGGAGGAGAGGGAACCTGAAACAAGAACAGGAACATAAACAATCGAGCAAACTTCACTTTTTTCCCCATGGAGTCACTGTGTAGGCCAGCCCCCAGTACACGACCCTGTGATAAGATACATAGGCGCCCGGGCGGGAAGTATCAATATGGGTTCGCCTGAGTGGATCATGTGCCAGGGTATAGCTACAGTTGTACACAGTGAGTCTAGGGGGAGCAGAATAAAGTCAGATATGCAATATAATAACATAGGCAGATGTACAATGAAAACATTAAAAAAGAGACCCATTGAAGTAGAACATTTAACATAGCCGGAATACGACGAGTTGCTCCTAGCCGAGGCCAGGGGGCAGAGCAGGGGAATGGGAATAAACAAAAACAATAATGTGTCTGCCAGGGAGGAGCAGACTAGGAGTTCGACCGAGGCAAGGAATGCCTGGGTGATCAACAAATATAACCGAAAATAATCAACATAGAGTAAAACTCACAGATCAGTGCCAGACTTGCAGCCCTGGTAGGAGAGGCGTGCGGTGGGCCCTTTCAACTGTGCAGGGACCTGGGAGGCCCAGAGCTTCTGGGATACGCACAGTACACAAGTCAGTCAACGCGGAGGTTTGTAGCGATTCGGGGATACCTACGAATCACAGGTTGCTCCGTCTGGCTCTATTTTCCAAATCGTCGAGTTTCTGTAAGATGTACTGATTTGTCCTATCTTGAGATTGCTCCGTGGCTCGAGCCTGATAGAGCTCTTCTTCCATATTTGATAAGCAGTGCTCCGAGTCATTCAGTCGGGTAGTATATTCCCTATTTGGGCCTTAAGTTGTTTCATGCCTGCATTCACAGCCTTTTCCACAGATGCAGTTATCATAGGTGACAAGAGAGCAGCCACAGCCTGCGCTATACGTTCCGTAGTGTTGTCCCCAGCTGGCTGTGTGGAGGCAGTGCCCTGTGTTGATGAGGCATGGTGTGAGGCTAAGGGTAGGGTTGCCACCTGTCCGGGATTCACCCGGACAGTACGGTTTTTGAAACTTGTGCCCGGGTCTCTGACCACCTGAGACCCGGGCACATTATTCACTCAGACCCGCCAGTGTCATTAGTGCAGTGGCGGCCGTGTCTCCTCGATTTCGGGTCCGCTCGGGTGCAGCACTGCTTGACTTGCGGCTAGTGCTCAGCTGTCTGAGGTGCGGGACAGGAGTCGGGGATGCAGAGGCGGAGCCTCCATGGTGCTCTCCTCCAATCCCCTGGCTGGCTGCAGAAGGGACAAGGAGGTGGGCGGAGCCTCCCTATTCCCTGCTCTGAAATGTGTGAAGAGATCACGCTGGGACTGCAGACAAGCTTGTAAGGTACGTTTTTTCCATGTCAGAATTAACAAAGTAATCTAACCACCCCCCCTTCCACCATACACTATACACCCCCCTCCCCCACCATACACTGTACACACCCCCCCCCCCACCATACTCCTTCCTCCCCCCACCATACACTATACACCCCCCCCTCCCCCACCATACACCCCCTCCCCCACCACACCTTCCTCCCCCCACCATACACTATACACCCCCATCCCCCAACATACACTATCACCCCCCATCCCCCCACCATACACCCCCATACACTATATATACACCCCCTCCCCCCACTATACTCCCCCTCCCCCCACCATACACCTCCCCCCACAAATACACTATACACCCCCCATCTCCCACCATACACTGTACACCCCCCCCTCCCCCACCATACACCTTCCTCGCCCCCACCATACACGATACACCCCCCCTCCCCCCACCATACACCTTCCTCCCCCCCACCATACACCCACATACACTATATATACACCCCCCCATCCCCCCACCATACACTATACACCCCCCATCCCCCCCACCATACACCCCCATACACTATATATACACCCCCCGCCCCCCACTATACACCCCCCTCCCCCCACTATACACCCCCTCCCCCCCACCATACACCCCTCCCCCCCACCATACACTATACACCCCCCATCCTCCCACCATACACTGTACACCCCCCCCTCCCCCACCATACACTTCCTCCCCCCACCATACACTATACACCCCCCTCCCCCCACCATACACCCCCCTCCCCCACCATACACCTTCCTCCCCCCCCACCATACACCCACCATACACTATATATACACCCCCATCCCCCCACCATACACTATACACCCCCCCATCCCCCCACCATACACCCCATACACTATATATACACCCTCCTCCCCCCACTATACACCCCCTCCCCCCACCATACACCCCTCCCCCCCACCATACACTATACACCCCCCATCCTCCCACCATACACTATAACCCCCCTCCCCCACCATACACCTTCCTACCCCCACCATACACTATACACCCCCCCCCCCCCCCACCATCCCCCCCCTCCCCCACCATAACACCTTCCTCCCCCCCACCATACACTATACACCCTCCATCCCCCACCATACACTATACACCCCCATCCCCCCACCATACACCCCCATACACTATATATACACCCCCTCCTTCCACCATACACTATACACCCCCCTCCCCCACCATACACCTTCCTACCCCCACCATACACTATACACCCCCCCTCCCCCCCCACCATACACCCCCCTCCCCCACCATACACCTTCCTCCCCCCCACGATACACTATACACCCTCCATCCCCCCACCATACACT